>NC_060072.1:74524924-74827954 GCF_922984935.1 Meles meles
TAAAATGAAGTGGTAGTTGTTTCAGCTCTTTTCTCACCACATTGCCTCTCAAGGTGATGGAAACGTGTGTTGCAGGAAGTACTGGAATGGTTTTATATGTAATTTATCAGTATGGATTTGTTCAATCCTAGGTCGCTGAACTAATGAATGCACGCAATAGAATACAGTCAACACCAACTGTAAGGTTTTACAGGCGAGATAAACACGACACCAGGCGAGGTAGGCACAAGGCAAGATTTATTAAAGGCACTCTCTGGGGAAGTTTCAGGGCTCAGGAGAAGGGGAGCCGCGAAAGTCTCACCCGCAGGAGGTGGGCACCCTCCGGCGAGGTTCCGCGACTCTGAAAAGGGGAGTCAGGGAAGTCGCGCTGGGAGGGGGTTGAGTGGATCTTTTATCTGGGTTACGACAGGGAATAGTTTCACAGCCATATAAGGTATGGTATTCGGGGATTGGAGGGTTGGGGGAGTCCTGATGTTCCAGTTTCTTGCATAGGTATCAGGTTACTTGTGGAGACGTGACCTGGGCATACATCCTTATGGTGAGAGAGTCAAGGGTTAGGAAGGGGGTGGGGAATGGAAGATGGCGGCCCAGCGGGCATTTCTATTGTTTCTCCTGCATTCCTGGAGTCGCTGACCCAACACCAACATGTATCTTTCTTTGTGCATCTCTGCAGTAAGAGTGAATGAAAAGATTGAGTTGGGAAAGTATCAAGTTCCATTAATAAAGATTTGGAGCATGCACAGAGCAATAGATATTTTAATGAAGAAACACGAAAACATTGAATGAGAATTATAAGCACCAATTTCAATCTTGTTTACAGCTGAATTTGGAAAGAAATATTTAACCTGTATCTATAAAACATAAACATGTGTGATAAGTCTCCTAGGGTGCTCATGGAGAAAGAAGTAATGTACTGGTATTTCACATTTAAACCTAGTTCAATAGTAGGTAGCAACTTAAAACTTCCTTCTGTAACAAAGAATGATTTGGGCTATTTCCTGAGTATGTGCACCATCTAAAATTTTGTTTATACAAAAAAAAAGTAGCAGGGCACACAGTATTTTATCTATATTAATGAAATAATGTGGTACCAGAGAAATGACCTTCAATTGTTTTTTTTGTTGTTGTTGTTGTTGTTTTTTCATGAAGTATTACTCAGAGAAATTCTATTAAATATTTTCTACCCATCTTTGTAACATTTTATTTTTGGTAGAAATATCCCTAGAAACCTACAAGTTAGTAATTTTTCCCAATGATAGTGAAACTTAAAAAATTACAGTTGTTGGGTTTATTTGAAATTATTATCTGCATGTAGCAGCATTTAGACTCTTACTTTTAAACACAAATCTGGTTGAACTCAAGATCAGTCAATGAAGCGACTGCCTTCCACTCAGGTCATCATCTCCAGGTCCTGAGATCCAGCCATGCATCGAGCTCCTTGTTCAGTGAGGAGTCTGCTTTTCCTTCTCCCTCTCCCTCTGTGTGCTTGCTCACTTGCTCTGTCTCTCAAATACATACATAAATCTTTTAAAAAAACAAAACAAAACAAAAAAACACAAGCGAATAACTTCTGTGAGGCAGTCTCATGATCCCTAAAAATGCAAGGACATAAATCTCAGGTTAGGAAAACCTGAAAGCTAGTTCTTACATTTTTTGCTATTACTTCATGTGTGTGTAATGTGCGTGTGATGTAAATTAAAATCACACAAAATACCTGCTGTTACATAATATGTATGTAAAATTATATGTACATAATATGCATGATACCTAAATATCATGGTTACCTTTACTGGGAGATAAAAAATGAGAAGGCTCCTATCTATAAAATATTTGTTGATTGATAGGCCACATACTTGAAATTTCAGCAGTAAAATATTTTTCATTTAGGTTAAAGTGCATTTTCCAAAACTTTCACCAAAACCAATTTACTCTGCTACCCAGGCTCCCTTAACATAGTAATATATTAATGAATAATGGATTCATTTATTTTAATCTAGTTTTATTTAGCAAGTGCTTGATGGGTGAATGGTATACTGTGTAAGAAACAGTATCTGATAAACGTGCCAAGGTCATAATGACAGAACAATTGCTGTACTGATAAGAAAAAAAAAAAAAGACTGCAAAGAAGTGTCTCTCAGGAGCTGAGATTTATACCCAAGATTTGTTTGAGATACAGGGTGAACACACTAGGGTATACCTTCTGTCCATACAACACACACGTGTGCATGCCTTTGTTCACATACTTCTGATATTTCTTAAGATCATCTAAAATTCTATACAAATGTATAAAATATAGGCCAGTTAAATTCAACAGGGGATAATCTTTTCTATATTTTTGTCAATATATACATCTAGTCTATTAACATCTGAACTCTAATAATTTTATGGTCCCTAAAGGTTAACATAATAAAAAATAAAACCACTTTCTGATAGAGGCGTAATACTCCATTGTATTTATGGACCATATCTTCTTTATCCATTTGTCTATTTAAGGGCATCTTGGCTCTTTCCACAGTTTGGTGACCATGGCCATTGCTGCTATGAACATTGGGGTACAGATGGCCCTTCATTTACTACATATGTCTCTTTGGGGTAAATACCCAGTATTGCAGATGCAGGGTCATAGGGTAGCTCTATTTTTAATTTCTTAAGGAATCTCCACACCATTTTCCAAAGTGGCTGCACCAACTTGCCTTCCCACCAATGGTGTAAGAGGGTTCCCCTTTCTCCACATCTTCTCCAACACTTGTTGTTTACTGTCTTGCTAATTTTTGCCCTTCTAACTAGTGTAAGGTGGTATCTCAATGTGATTTTGATTTGAATCTCCCTGATGGCTAATAATGATGAACATTTTTTCATGTGTCTGTTAGCCATTTGTTCATTTTCTTTGGAGAAGTGTCTGTTCATGTCTTTTGCCCATTTTTTTGATGTGATTATCTTTTTTGTGTATGTTGAGTTTGAGGAGTTCTTTATAGATCTTGGATATCAGCCCTTTGTAGTGTCATTTGCAAATATCTTCTCCCATTCCGTGGGTCGCATCTTTGTTTTGTTGACTGTTTCTTTTCTGTGCAGAAGCTTTTGATATTAATGAAGTCCCCAAAGTTCATTTTCACTTTTGTTTCCTTTGCCTTTGGAGACCTGTCTTGAAAGAAGTTGCTGTGGCCAATGTCGAAGAGGTTACTGCCTATGTTCTCCTCTAGGATTTTGATAGATTTCTGCTTCACGTTAAGATCTTTAAACCATTTTGAGTTTATCTTTGTGTATGGTGTAAGAGAATGGTTGAGTTTCCTTCTATTCATTGCTGTCCAATTTAAGGAAAAAAAATTCTTATTCTTAGGTAAAATAAGATAGCCCATATATAGCACAGGCCACCATGTTTGGAACTTATGTTCCCTGTATATGTTTCAGCAGTAATCAGAGTTCTGATCTTCAGAAACTTAGATGAGATAACCTTAAAGTCCTCAAATCCTAATTACTGAATATAATTAAAATGTGAGCTTTGGTGTGGTGCAAAAACAATGAATACTGTTATGCTGAAAAGAAATTTAAAAAAAAAATGTGAGCTTTCGTGTCAGTAATTTTTCAGTGGATGCCATCATCAACTAATCAACTACTTTTGATGAACTAAGCTGCTTCTTTTTTTTATCAGCATTCTTGAAATACTGAGGCCACAGGTGGATAATTTTCTCTCTACTACCCATTGGGAGAGAGAGTAAATTACCACATGTACATACCCTGGACTTTGGTTTTGGAGCACTAGGACTAAATTAGTTTAGAAAAATAATTATGGTCTAGATAAAGCTAAGATTCTTCTTTCCTAAGAGCAATGGAATAATATAGCAAATTAATTTTAATATATTATTTCTAAAGCCTACATTGCCAGAGGTATGACATAATAAATCTATATTGAAATTTTAAATTGTTTTTCAAAAGTCTTTTTAACAGAGCTAAAATATGGCACACGCACACACACACACAAGTCTCCATTTTTAAATTCAGAGGAAACTATTTATATGTGTATATTTTCTAGACCTCACACCCATATCTGGGCTAAAGAAAATGTTGAATAATGACATTAAAATAAAAGAGAAAAAAATATTTAAAACTCTAGAAAAAAAATTCACCCCATATAACCTTCCCTTTTCTAACCTATGTATTTTAAGTATTAAACTCAGTTATTATTCATATTAATTTTGCTTTTGGTCTCTAGGGACCCAAGAAGTTAAAAACTGTACAAAAAAAAGTTAAGAGAAAAAGTCAAGACTTTAGGAGACTTAAAAATAGAGTAATTCAGATTTTTCTTCCAGAAAGGCGTACTTGTGTTCTTTCTCTAAGTACACGGTTTGTTGAAGGCCCAAGTACATAATTTACAGGACCCAATAGAGAATGAAAATGTAGGACCTTGTGTTAAATGCCTAACATTACAAGACAACAACAGCAGAGCATGAAACCAAGTGTGAGGTTCTCCTCAGCTTGGGGCTCTAGGTGACTGCCTAAGTTGCACATCCATGAGACCTACTACTTAGGTATTTTCCATGTAATTGCTTCTGATTGTAAAATGCCTTGTCAATTCTTTGCCTTATTCCATTTTAAAACCACACTAGCCTTTATTAGAAAGTAGATGAATATTGATTAAAAGCACTAAACATGTTCATAATTTTTTATGTGAAAGAAGAATAATGTTATAATATACTTGGTGAGTTTATTGGTTGGCAGATATATTCAAGAAAATTATCTTTGGTTAATTCATTATAAATACTGGCTGAAGGAAAGCCAGTGATGAACTTCCTAGTTGAATTGATATCAGTTGCTCTGTAATTGATTCATTTAAATAAAATCATTTAGCCCTTGTCTATTACACTTGACAGGATTTTATCTAATATCACTGTGATATTAAGTGATGTGGACTAAGTTTTTTGTTAAGTACCCACTGACATATTGAGACCAATGAAACGTAATAAAGAAATGAACACTATAATGTTTATATGAAAACTGTTAAATTTGATTACAGGCAGAACATGTGAGTAAATTGAGAGTGAGTAAAAGTTACTACTGAAAATTATGTTAGATTTATTTTTATTTTACTTTATTTTTATTTTTTATTTTTTTTAATTTGACAGACAGAGATCACAAGCAGGCAGAGAGTCAGGGAGAGAGAGAGGAGGAAGCAGGTTCCCCACTGAGCAGAGAGCCCAATGCAGGGCTCTATCCCAGGACCCTGGGATCATGACCTGAGCCGAAGGCAGAGGCTCTAACCCACTGAGCCACCCAGGCGCCCCTAAATTTATTTTAAATTAAGATAGGAAAACTATCATTTTATGGCCCATAAAAATAAATTTTGTCTCTATTTGACATATATTTATAATGTTATTAATTTCATAATTAAAATTTCCAAAACAGATATGTATACAGTGCATTGATTTGGGTTGGGTTTTTTTTTTTTTTGTATTTAATATGCAACAATGGGTATATGCACGGCACAAAAAAAAAAGAGGGATCTTAATTGAAAGCCAAAGTCCTAGCCCAGCCCAGTACTACTTCTCACAAATCTGTTACCTCCATATCACTGAATAACATGGTCTGTGTTCTTTATTTATCTTTAGGAATTTTCTCATGACTTACTGCTCGGATGGCTAAGAGTGCAGGTCAAATTCATCATCCTGTCACTACTGGTATCATTTAAATTTCTTACTTCTGGAATATTTAAAAGATACATTGTAACTTCTACTTTTTGTCCTAACTGGTTTACATGCTGCCTCTTGATTTGCCTCTCAGATGAAGAATATTCCTCCATCTACAGTCCTTTGTCCTTCCCATCAATCATTTGCTGGCAGTTATAATCTTTGCTTTCATGTGGTCTAGGTTGATTAAAATCTACACTGCTGAATATTGGAGTTTTCAGCCAAGATGAAAAATAATGTTAAAATTCTATTACTTAGAACCATGCTACTTGCATAGGCAATACTATACTGATGCCAAACTTGTTTCTCTGTGGGTCAGTGTCCTAGCTCTGAGCTGCTCAAGAATGGAACTCACATCTTGTTGAAATGGATTCTGTCTTTTTTTTTTTTTTTTTGGATTCTGTCTTTTTACTCATCATCAAGGTCTCAAAAGTTTGATTTGTTACAGTTACTTTATATTCAAATCAGGTTTGTCTTTTTCCTGAATTTCTATTTCACTTTTATGCTGTTCTGAGGTCATGTGAGCTTTCTTTAGCGTGGACTGTTTATTCCATAGATATTTTTTGGTATCTAATCAGTTCCTTTTCTTCAAGACTATTTTCCCTTTAGATGCCACTCAAATTCTGTTCTTATTTTAATGTTTTAATACTTTAATGTTGTATCAAGTTACCACTTCCATTTTGCTGGAACTCCTGGTGGACCTCACTATTGTGGGTATAGCCTTCCTTTATTTTACTTTTAACTTATATTTCTCTTATTAATATGTTCAGACAACATCCTTAAAAAGAAACAAAGATATGGAAAGAGGTAGGCAGATAGGAAGATTCACAGAGCATGGAAGACACAGGGGGAGAAAAAACATAGGAGGTAAAATTTCTGTCTGGTGGTCTTGGTAGAGAATTTCAGGTTCCAAATCATATTTTACAAGCAAAATATTAAAGATAGAGCACAATTTTATTTATAGATTCCACTGTGATGAAAATATGATGCAGTTCTTCTGTACTTTCTCTCTAGAAACTTAATGCTCTGCATTTCAAAGTTAGGTATCAAGGGGAAGATTTGTTTAGTTATATTTTCCACCTATTATCAAGGGCACTGAGCAGTCCCTTTTATTGTGAAATTTGTGAGACTTTTTTTTCCCCTCAGCTTTTATAAATGACTTCTCTTCCTGCTGTAGGTATTTCTCCTTCTCCATTTTTCCCCCTCTTCTCCACAGCTCAAATTCATGCCATTCATATATGGGCACTATTGGAATGCTGCATTAGGCTGCTTTTTTCTCAAAATCAATCTCTCTTAGTCTTTATTTAATTCTGAATAAAATTTCCTTTTTTTGCATTTTTTAATGTTTTAAAATTTTTAATTTATATAATGAGTATACAATTTTAAAACTTTCTTCCCTACCCCATCCTACTTTTTTTGTAGTTCATTTTGTATAATATTCTGGTATTTTGTAACCAATACATTCTTGAGTTATTCTGAAAATACGGATTTGAGACATTTAAATTATCTCTTGAAGCCTGCAATTCTAATTGTTTTCATTCCTTTCATGCTATTAGTTCTTCTTGGTCATTCCTTACTCTGCTGCTGATTTGCACCATGCATGTAGCGATAAGATAATTTAGATTCTGGAACCAGCATCTACCATAGGATTTCTCATTCTTTCAGGAATTATGGTAAATTTCTTTTGAGGCATGTAGTTCTCCACTAACCTGGGTAAAGTCTGTCCTCTGAGTAATCTATAAGGGCCAGATACAGGATACAGGACCAAGAGTGTGAGTGGAGGGGTGTCACCTTTTCCAGTTGTTCCATATATGGACTTCCTATAAACCACTGTCAATCCCTGTTCCTCCCCACCCCCAAGCTTTCTGCCTATCTTGTCTTTTTCCAGAGCTGGATCCAGGAGCCTTTCCAGATTACCTGCCTAGACACTTCCTCCTCTGCTCATCAGTAAAGAAGTGTCCATCATCTCTTCTTCTCCCATAAGTAGATTTACTTATGTTACCCACTGTACTCCCCATCCCCAGCTCACTTGTACGTCCCCAGATTCTTGGCTGTGACAAGTGTTTAATGACCCTCATTTTTAAATGGGTCTGAAGATGGATACAGGTCAATTATGTGCTCAGACCCCTCTTCAACATTATCTTTGTTCTTATTTTATCCATTTCTCTTAGGAATTTTCTTTTTCTATTTTTTTATTA
The DNA here is from genome assembly GCF_922984935.1 of Meles meles. Taxonomy (NCBI): domain Eukaryota; kingdom Metazoa; phylum Chordata; class Mammalia; order Carnivora; family Mustelidae; genus Meles; species Meles meles. The sequence continues at coordinate 74,532,804 of NC_060072.1, forward strand.
GGTTTTTTTTAATTTTTAATTTTTTATAAACATATAATGTACTTTTATCCCCAGGGGTACAGGTCTATGAATCGCCAGGTTTACACTTCACAGTACTCACCATAGCACATACCCTCCCCAATGTCCATAACCCCACTCCCCTCTCCCAATCCCCTTCCCCTCAGCAACCCTCAGTTTGTTTTGTGAGATTAAGAGTCACTTATGGTTTTTGTCCCCCCCCCAATCCCATCTTGTTTCATTTATTCTTCTCCCACCCCCCTAGCCCCCCCCCCATGTTGCATCTCCACTTCCTCATATCAGGGAGATCATATGATAGTTGTCTCTCTCCAATTGACTTATTTCACTAAGCATGATACCCTCTAGTTCCATCCACATCGTCGCAAATGGCAAGATTTCATTTCTTTTGATGGCTGCATAATATTCCATTGTGTATATATACCACATCTTCTTTATCCATTCATCTGTTGATGGACATCTAGGTTCTTTCCATAGTTTGGCTATTTTTTTTTCTGTTTTTTGATGAACTTTATTATTTTGATGCTACTGCCTATTCAGAAATAGCACAGTAATTTTCAATTAAATAGTTTCTTTAAAAATGTATTACTTATTCTATCACCATTTCTTCTTAAATCTCTTGTTTTCATTCTAGGTTTAGTTTTGTCTTGACATAAACCATGTTTAATACTTTCTACCATAGTCTACCAGTAGTAAACTCTCTTGTGCATTCTTTTGTCTGGAAATGCACTTTTCCTTAGTCTTGAAAGATACCTTAGTGGGCACCTGGGTGACTCAGTGGGTTAAAGCCTCTGCCTTCGGCTCAGGTCATGATCCCAGGGTCCTGGGACCGAGCCCCACATCAGGCTCTCTGGTCAGCAGGAAGACTGCTTCCTGCTCTCTCTCTGCCTGCCTCTCTGTCTACTTGTGATCTCTGTTTGTCAAATGAATGAATAATTAAAAAAAAAAATAAAGAAACCTTAGTGGCACATGAACACCTAAATTGTTATTACTGAGCACATGGGAAATGTTTTATAGGGTCTGGTCTGTATTGGAAACATGAATCCTGACATTGATCTAAATTTTTATCATGTCATGTTTAGAATTACTATCTTTTCTCTCTGCTTTAATATTCTTTGTTTTAATTTTCTCTTTTTTTTACTATAATGTACACATATAAGGAGTTCTCACCTGTGTGTGTGTGCGTGCACGCGTGCATGCACATGTGTATGGAGAGAGAGATACATGTATCTCCCTATTTATATGTTTATGGAGAGAATAACTTAAGCTTCCTTAATGGAAGGATTAATATTTTTCAGAAGTGCTAGAAAATTATTAATTATTATGTCTTCTAATACTGCCTCTTGAATATTTCTTATTTCATTTTGTTGAATTTATACTATAATTTTCTACTCTATTTTGGTATCTCTATTTTTCCTATTTTTTACATTCTTTTAGAAATAGTTATTAGATGTGATGGAATCACTAGCTATTAATACATTGGTAACTGCACTGCAATATATAAATGGATATAATCAATATATATATAGACCTTAAACGTGTGCAGTGTTGTATGTGGAATAAATGTAAGTGAATCTGGGGGAATCCCTATGGGTTGTGTTGAAATCACTTTGTCCAGTGCTATTTATTTTCTAGAGGTTATAAAGATATTCCTCACGTTTGCCCTTTTTTCTAAGTATTCTGCTGAATTTTTAACTTACAAGAGCTGTATTTTAACTTGCAGAAAGTCTAATGGTTATATTACTCATCTCCTTGCCAGTTTCCCTGGTGTCTAACTTTTTAATATATTTTCTTTTTTAGGTTTGTAAGCTTAATCCTTGTAGAATCTTTTCAGATTTTTCTGTTACTTTTTTTTTCAGTGTTCCAAGATTCACTGTTTATGCCCCATTTATTTTTTTAAGTCTTTAATTTTAAGTCTTTTTTTAAAGTCTTTATTTTAATTCCAGCACAGAGTGTTAAATTAGTTTCAGGTGTACAATGTAGTGAGCCATTCAACAATTCCATACATTACTCAGTGCTCATAGTGGTAAGTGTACTCTTTAACCCCATCACCTACCCCCCCCCACCTCCACTCTGGTAACCATCAGTTGGCTCTATATAGTTAAGAGTTTCTTTCTTGGTTTGTCTCTCTTTTTCTTTCCCCCTGTTCATTTTGTTTTTTAAATTCTACCTGTGGGACATCTGAGTGGCACAGTGAGTTAAGCATCTGCTTTCAGCTCAGCTGGTATTGCCTGGATCCTGGGATCGAGTCCTGCATCAGGCTCCTTGCTCAGCAGGGTGCCTGCTCTCCCTCTGCCTGCTGCCTGCCCCCCCAGCTTGTGCATGTACTCTCTCTCCCTGACAAATAAATAAATATAATCTTTAAAAAATAATAAAAATAATAAATTCTAACCATTGGTAGTTATATAGTATTGATCTTTCTCCAGCTTCTTTCCCTTAGCATTATATTCTCTAGCCCCATCCATGCCGTGCACATGGCAAGATTGCATTATTTTTATGGCTGAATATTAATCCATTGTGTGCAATATGTACACACATACACACACACACACACACACATATGTACATACACACCTTCTTTATCCATTCATCTATCTATGGACACTGGCTGCTTCCATAACTTGACTACTGTAAATAATGCTACAATAAACACAGGAGTGCGTGTATCCCTTTGAATTAGTGTTTTTGCATTTGGGGGGAAAATACCCAATAGTGTGATTACTGAATCATAGGGTAGTTCTGTCTTTCATTTTGTAAGGAAATTCCATACTGTTTTCCACAGTGGCTGCACCACTTCACATTCCTACCAACAGCGCACCAAGTGTCCTTTTCCTCCGTATTATCAGCAACACATGTTGTTCCTTGATTTTTGTTTTTAGTCCTTCTAACAGGGGTGATGCATATCAAAACCACTCATTTTGATATGCATTTTCCTGGTCATGAGTGATGTTGAGCATATTTTCATGTGTCTGTTGGCCATCTAGATGTCTTTTTTGGAAAAATGTTCATGTCTTCTGCCCATTTTTTAACTGGATAATTTAGTTGTGGGTGTTGAGTTGTAGAAGTTTTCTTTAAATCATATATAATAACCTACTGAATGGGAGAAGATATTTGCAAGTGACAGATCTGATAAAGGGTTAGTATACTATAGTATATTATATATATACCAATTCTGTCACTTGCAAATATCTTCTCCCATTCAGTAGGTTATTATATAGGTTTGTTGTTTCCTTTGTGGTGCAGAAGCTTTTTATTTGATGAGGTCCCAATAGTTTATTTTGCTTTTATTTCCCTTGCCTCAGTAGGCATATCTAGAAAAAGGCTGCTACAGCCAATGTACTTTGTACATTGTACTCTCTTCAAGGATTTTTATATTCTCAGGTCTCACTCCAAGGTTCTTAATTCATTTTGAGTTTATTTTTGCGTGCACTGAAACAAAGTGGTCCAGTTTCATTCTTGGGCATGTTGCTGGCCAGTTTTCCCAACACATTTGTTGAAGAGACTGTTTTGTTGCCAGTCAGGTATTCATTCCTCCTTTAGAAGATTAATTGACCATATAACTGTGGGTTTATTTCTGGGCTTTCTGTTCTGTTCTGTCGATCTATGTGCCTGTTTTTGTGCTACTACCATACTCTTGATTATTATAGCTTTGTAATATAATGTAAAGTCTGAAATTGTGAGGCCACCAGTTTTTATCTTTTTCAAGATTACTTTGGCTATTTGGGGTCTTTTTCAGTTCCATATAAATTTTAAGATTGTGTGTTCTAGTTCTGTGAGAAATGGTGTTGCTATTTTGATAGGGATTGCATTAAATCTATAGATTGCTTTTGGTGGTATAGACATTTTAACCATATTTGTTCTTCTGGAACACCTGGGTGGCTCAGTCTGTGAAACATCTGCCTTCAGCTCAGGTGAGGATCTTGGGGTCCTGGGATCTATCCCCGCATTGCACTCCCTGCTCAGTTGGGATCCTGCTTCTCCCTCTCCCTCTGTGACTCCCCCTGCTTGTACACACTTTTTCTCTCTCTGTCAAATAAATAAATAAAATCTTTTAGGAAAAAACAATACTTGTTATTCCAGTTGAAGAGCATGAAGTGTTTTTCCATTTCTTTGTGTTATCTTCAATTTCTTTCATCAGTCTTGTATAATTTTCAGAATACAGTTCTTTTACTTCTTTGGTTAAGTTTATTCCTAGATATGTTATTGGTTTTGGTGCACATTTTTCTGTTAAGTTTCTAGATGCTGTTCTTCCTTTATGGAATGTCTTTGATGCTATCAAATTGTGAATTCATTTTTTTAAATTTTGGGTTGTAAATTGATCTTGAATGTAGATTGGTTAATTTATGGCAGTTCTGTGAAGACCTGAGTGTGGAAATACCTCTCTGTATAGTAGGTGGATTTGATCATATTAATATTTTGGTTTGGCAGTTTAAGCTCAGACTCTGACTTTTTGGTAGCATAGGTCAGAAGTTTGATGTTTTTTCATAACTGACTATTTTGTTTTTTATTCTCCTTCCCCTCCTCAAGAACCTTGGCCCGGAGTGCATTTACCCTCCTTCATGGCTTGTCAGTCAGTGGGTAGCGTTCTGTCTCCTGTCACTTGGGGCAGCCTCAGGAGAATCTGTGTAGAAATCTCACTTGTGGCTCCTGGGTATGTGCAGAGGTAAACCTTATTTTATAATTTTCTTCCATGTTGTCCATCATTGTAGGATCCCTTGGCAAAAAATTGCCTTATTCATTTCACCATACTGTCAAAGCATTCTTTTTTTTTTTTTTCCTGTCAGAGCATTCTTAAGAATAGTTTACAAATTTAATTGTCTGTTTCCCCACACATAAAGATTTTTGTTCTAGATTTGGCTTTTTCTTTAAATGGCTAGATTGCAAGTATGTTAAGCTTTATGGGTCATACAGTCCTGTATCTATTCTGTAATTATAGCATGAAAGCAGCCATAAATAATACACAAGCTAACTGAGTTGGGCTGTATTCCAATAAATCTTCATTTATAAAATCAGCCACTGGGCTGGATTTTTCCCATAGGTCATATTTTGCTGACCTCTGGTTAAATGAAATTTTATTCTGATTCTCTAAACAGAAATCGGGAATAGGGGCCCTGGGTGGCTCAGTGGATTAAGCCGCTGCCTTCGGCTCAGGTCATGATCTCAGGGTCCTGGGATCGAGCCCCGCATCGGGCTCTCTGCTCCGCAGGGAGCCTGCTTCCTCCTCTCTCTGCCTGCCTCTCTGCCTACTTCTGATCTCTCTCTCTGTCAAATAAATAAATAAATAAATAATCTTAAAAAAAAAAAAAGAAATCGGGAATATATGGTTCTATAAAAACACATGAATTTACAAGAGTTTTTTTAATGTGTGCAAATCCAAATATATGCAAATGTGTATAATAGTGTCTGTGTGTAAGTATATGGATAGAGGTAAGAGTGTGTTTGATGGGATTATGTGCATGCACCTGTAATTTTTTTCTCTGGGGAAAGTCTACATCTTTTTTCAAATGTTTGAAAAATCCAAGGCTCAAAAAATATTAATGACATCATGCAAATCATTTCATGCAAATATTTCTGAATTCTGAAACTCAAGAATTCCCTGATAAGCTTTTATCTTAACACATTCCCTTTCCAGCATAAAAATAAGTCATTGCATTTTAAATGACTTTAATACTCTGATTCCCCTTTTCACCTGAATGTGGGCAAGGAAGGGAGAGCAGGTGGAAGAGAAGTGAAAGGCATTTGGATAGGACAAGATGAGAACATTATTTTTGGATCATTTTAAAGCCATGTCATGACATTTAAAGAACTTAAGGTCAACTTAGTGAACAAAATACTTTCTCTCTCACTAATTTAAACTGCTAACTTTGGGGGCGCCTGGGTGGCTCAGTGGGTTAAAGCCTCTGCCTTTCGCTCAGGTCATGATCCCAGGGTCCTGGGATCGAGCCCCGCATCGGGCTCTCTGCTTGGCAGGGAGTCTGCTTCCTCCTCTCTCTCTCTCTCTGCCTGCCTCTCTCCCTAGTTGTGAACTCTATCTGTCAAATAAATAAAATAAAATCGTGAAAAAAAAAAATAAATAAACTGCTAATTTTAACCTCCTATCAGCAAAACCACAGACTTGATGTTCAACTTCTGATGCAGAGTTCAGACCACCAATCTGGACTGACTTTATTTTCATCTTTAATTTGTTGGCTCCAAAAATAAAAAATTGTGCAATCATAGCTCTATCTTTTAAATGCAATACACACTTCTTTTATTCCTTCCTTCCTTCCCTTTCTTCCTTCCATCCTCTCTCTCTCTCTTTCTTTCTTTCTCTTTTTCACTTGGCCTAAGATAGATCTACTAGTAAATTCAGGTGTTTATTTCTGACTTTTATTTTGTTTAAGGTGGTTGAATTGGGTAGGTCATCACTGGCAGGTGATTTTTGCTTAAGTTGTTTCTTACAGGATAAAAGTAAATGAAGAATGTTCTAATAAGTTCTTTCTGAGCCTCTGTTAGGATTTAATTCTCTGTGTATTGTTAGTTAATTGTTAATAATTATAAGTAGTCTCATGATGTGTCTATCTGCAAATCTACTTAGAAATATTAAACTAATATTTGAGTACAATATAACAATAGGCATTGATAAGGCTTACATATCCAACTTGAACAGTCTGACAGTCAAAAGTCAGTTACATGTCATAAAGTGAATATTAACTTTTTGAAAAAAATGAAATTTATTCTTAGAACAGTAAATTTCAGGAACATATCTTAAAGTTTTATAACAACCAAAAGTATGTTATTTATACAGAATAGGCCATGTGATATTTCTTCCTACACATTAAAAAAAACTAATTCTAAAATTCTTGTTCTTCTAATTTCTCACAGTGGTCCTTCTAGAGTAATTACATCCAAGTTGTGTTTTTGTTTTTGCTTTTGTTTTTTCTTATCATTGAAAAAACCAGTATACGTATTTTAAATATATATATTTATAGTCACACTGTGTGACACAGTTGGATAAGCATCTGACACTCAGTTTTGGCTCAGGTTGTGATCTCAAGGCTACGAGATTGAAGTCAGCATTGGGCTCCTCGCTCAGCAAGGAGTCTGCTTCAGATTCTCTGTCCTTTAACCGTCCCCCTTGAACTTCCTCTCCCTCTCCCTAAAACAAGTAAACCTTAAAAAATACATATTTATACATGTGTATATATGTTTATGTGTGTGTGTGTGTGTGTGTGTGTGTGTATAATCTCAATTACTAAATGCAATTGGACCGTGTGGACAAAGACTAAAGAATCACCTGCTAATAATAATGTAGTTTTATTTATAGGGGGGAAAAATCACAATTGACTAATATTAATCCCTTATAAATTTCTTCCATTTCAGGCAAGTGTGAAACACATTTTTTCTTTCTTTTTTTAATTGTGTTATGTTACTCACCTAAAATACATTATTAGTTTTTGATACAGTGTTCCAAGATTCATTGTTTATGTATAACACCCAGTGCTCCATGCAATCCGTGCCCTCCTTAATACCCACCACCAGGCTTACCCCTTCCCCGACCTCTCTCCCCTTTAAAACCCTCAGTTTGCTTCTCATAGTCCGCCGTCTCTCATGGTTCTTCTCCCCTCTGATTTCCCCTAATTTACTTTTCCTTTTCTTCTCCTAATGTCCTCCATTCTATCCCTTATGTTCCACAAGCAAGTGAAACCATATGATAATTGACCTTCTCTGCTTGACTTATTTCACTCAGCATGATCTCCAGTCCCATCCATGTTGATGCGAATGTTGGGTACTCATCCCTTCTGATGGCTGGGTCATTTTTTTCTTTCTATGCACTGTCACCCAGCCAAGGCTTTCTGATCACCAGCTTCCACTTTATACATCCCAAATAAGCATTTCATATTTATGCTTTCCTTTTAAAGCTGGAAGTATTTTTGTATTTAGATAAATTTGAAAACCTGTCAAATTAGCCATTTACACGTCTAAATTAAAGCCAGGCTTTGAGAAGTAGGTCTGGGAGGGAAGGCTCAAGGGAAATGAAAGTCTTGGGAAAAAACTGAAATGTTTAACCACAATCTCCCATTCTTGTTCCTCTGTGTACCTACTAATTAATTCATCCTGATTGTTTACTTATTACTTATGCAATGCTAGACTCTATTCCAGAAGTAAAGATTAATAAAGTGAGCAGAACAGACAAAAGTCTCTAACATTTTGGAACTTATATTCTCTGTTAGAAGTCAAAAAAATTAGTCCTACAAAACATACACAATATAGTCATATGGTCATGAATGCTGCAGAGAAATAAAAATCAGGAAGGAGGATAAGAACTTTGTGTAGGGAGGGACAGGGGAGAGGGGAGAACCATATGGGTATTAGAACAAAGGCAGTGAAGAATGTTACAGGTTTGGGTTTCTTTGTGATAACCTACAGAAACAGGACTAAGGAGCACAACAAAATTAGGCCTGATGGTCTCAGGGCTAATAATTGTGTCCAAGACACAAGGAACCCCTTTTTGTGAACAGTTGCTTGTCTTTTTATTCTCTTATTTTTTCCAGTAACTTGTGAGAGCTCATTTTTTTCTTTTGTTCAACTCTGCTTAAGTAGAATTTTCATGTCAATTCTTGGCCAGTACAGACCCCATTGCACTTCTTGGGAGCAATACTTTGTTCCTGACCTTTTCTGTATAACACACTGCTGTAAAGATTGCAGAAATGCGGGAGATTTTACACTAGATGCTAACAATTTAGCCTGCCATAATTTTATAGATGGTGGAAGAACATACACGTCTCCTGGGCCAGAGACAAAGAACTGTATTACTCCTGGCCTAGCAGGAAACAGCATGGTTGGGATGGGAGAGCTGGCAAACCTGCTTTACCTTTTCCCCCAAAGGAGACATTATCTTGAATAACCTAGCAGAGAAATTTATCTGCCTCTACTCTGGAAAGAGACACTGTCTCTTCCTTCTAAGGCTGTTTTCTATATGAAACTTGGGAAAAGACAGTTGAGAACAAAAGCTGTCAGCAGCTCTTTACAAGATGTGGAGAATCACAAAAGACCTGTGGAAAATTGTTTCCCCACCAGCTTCTTAACTGATGGGCCGCATTCCAACTGCTAAGACTTACATGCTACCATTGAGATTTGTCATCCTGACTACTTTTCTCTTAGCCATCATGTCTTATCTACTTCCCTGATTCTGTGGAGCTTCCAAATCCAGGATTTTTCTACCTGTTATTTTATAATAAAATGTAATTAAAATACAACTGACCTGCATCTTCTAGAAATTTGATGAAGCAGAAGTTTGATTTAAATAGTCTAAGCTTCTCCTATAATATTTCGGGGTGGAATATGTTTTATCTATTTTCCTGCCTTAAGGAAGGGTTGTGGAAAGTAATTTATTTTAGTGTGTTAATAATGGATAATGGATTGAATTAATTACCCCTGCAAGGATATTTGTGTTTTAACAAGTATATAGGCATAACCAAAATAACCGTCATTATTTTTAATAGCAATAAAGGTTAATGGAAAAATTGTTATCTTTTCAGAAAGATGGATAGATCGGTCACAAAGGCTCTTTCTCGCCTGGTGACCCAGACCTGCTTTATCTAGAGCAGTTCTGCTTTCTTTGTTATGTGGCGGATCCCCACTAAAGATTTCTTTGAATTATGAGGTTTCCAGCTCAAGAAAGGACAACAGCAGCAGCATCAACAAAAAAAATTTGAAGGTCACTGGTCTAATTTATTTATGGTTTGGGGCTGTCCATACCTGAGTTCTTGCCTTTTGTCTTTTAAACATCCCTGAGGTAAGGAGGCAGTATTTGGAACAGATTATTTCTACCTTTGTTTCCTATTAACCACAAGACGAAGTTTTTAAATACAAACTATATCATCAATATCTGGAAAAAATACATTAGTTAATGGTGATGCAGTAGCTCTATATTCTAGAGAACAAATGTTTGATGGAATGTGTAAAACCATTTTAAAATATTCAGATCACCTGGGGGAAATATGTCTTTCAATTTACTTAAGGGGCATTTACTGCTAATTTCTACCATATATGTTCATAGAAGATACATTTTCTTTCTGTTATATTTGGTGTGACAGAATGCAGTGTCCATGAGTACTGGAAACTTGGAACAATCTAAGAATGTGATTTTTGAGTTGTAGAGTCAAGCCAAGGAAGATGTGCATAATTGGTGGAAATTTGCATTATGATTTTCCAGAAAAAATGGGTTGTTCCTTCTGATTGTATTCCCAGAATACCCAATTATTTCAGCTGAACAAGGTATACCAAAGACCTCTGTTCAGTGACTCAATCATTAAAACTGCATGACAGAAAGAAAAAACTCAATTGTAAGATCCAGTAGAGTTACTATTTCTCAGAATTTAAAAAAAAAAAAAGGCTGTTTTTTCCTTGGGACATTATTTTTCTTGTGGAAAAAAAAGGCATCAAAAAAAAAAAAAAAAAACCCAAACAAACAAAAAAACCAGAATTTCTTTTTTCTCCTCCTACCCCCAAGTAATCATTTTTAAAGTTTAAAGCTAATTTTAATTTTAAGCTTGTTATTACTCTTAAGGAGAAAGGAAATTTTAATAATTATTTAAATAGCATCCATGTTTTGATGTCTGTAGAAATAGAGGCAAAGTATTCCTAGTCTATAGTAAATTCTTCCTGGTCAGGCTCAACCCACTGCCCCTCACCTTCAGGGCATGTTTGTCTTTAGTCTGCATGATCATTTGCTAAACATGGAGTGATCATCTCTGTACTTTGGCTGACAGCATTGAGTCCTGTCTAGGGCTAGGCTGCCCCCCTCTAGGAGTTACATAAATAAATTCCTGTCACTTTTTTTACTGCCTATTAAACCTAGGAAATCAATATGCTTCTTGTGCGTGTGGGCTCCCAGGAAGACTTCTCCTAAAAACTGTCAAATAAATACTGCTAGGTAACTAAGCCACTTCCAGTTTCAAGCATGTGAACTTGCTGTTCTGCACCACACGGTAAATGCAAAATGTTACTACAAATTTAATGTGGGTATTTAAAAAGACTGCATACTTACAGGAATTCTTATAGATGGGCTGCCGCTTCCAGTCAGAGAACTGGAGAATGAGGCACAAACAAGTCAGCTGCAAGAGAAAGGGAGCAGGGGACAACAGCAGAAAAGACTGTTGCCCCGAGCAACTCCTCAGTCTCGCTTTTATTAGATAGAAACTGTAACCAACAGAAGAGCCAAAGAAGGCCAAACATTAGTCATACACCTTGTAGATAAACAAGAAGGCAGGAAAAATATGTCTGTACAACTAGTATAAAATTTAGAGTTGAACAAGCACATTCAAAGGACTTATCTAAGTACCACAGGTGCTCTCTGGGGGGGAAAAGGGGGAGATAACGGAAAAATGAAGCAGGCGGCGTTCCACCCTGAGTGGGCGGGCATCCCTAGCTGCTCAGTTTCAAGGCTGTATATCGTCCTCTCCCCCAGAGACCTGTTGCCAGTATGTGTTTTTCTTAAGGCTATATCTAAATGTGTTTGGTAACAGTAAAATTTCCCATGGGTTATATTTTAAGTAATACATTGTTCTGAGGGGCAGTTGCAATGGGCTCCATTCTCTAAAAAGTAAATAGCATTTTGCTTTTGTCTCATTGAGTTTTATGGCAATTTACTCTGCATATCTCTATGATTGCTCTTTAAACAGTTGTAATGAATTTACTTAAATATTTTCTTTTATTGTCTGTATTTCAGCCTTATATAATATTGTAGTTATCAACTTTTCAACTCTTCAGTTAATTTTAGATAGATATAAATGTCAAAATTATCTTTTACATCTATAATTTCAAATTTACTAGTTTAAAATTTATATATAAAAATATGTTCATTTAAAAAAATAACCTTAATTTATAATGTTGTTCATTGGATTTCCTGTTTTTTATTAGCCCTTTGCCAAAGAATTAACTGTTTTTCTTTTTTTTTAAATAGATACTCTGGTTGATTACTTTTTCCTAGTTTATTAATATGTTTCTGTTTTTTATTTTTTATTTTGCACTAAATAATTTTAAAACTGTGAAATAATCCAGGCTTGGAAGAAAATTTGTAGCTTTAAATTCATATGTTAGAAAAAAAGAAATATTGGAACTAAATTAGATATCTATTTTATAGAGAAAGAAAGCAAACTGAAAAATTAAAGAAAATTAAAGATAAACATGGTGGTTAATGATATTGAAAACAAAATAGAATGGACAAGTCACTTAAAAATTGATTTTTCAAAATGACTGATACAATTGAGAAAAATGTAACTAAAATAACATTTAAAAGATATGTTACTATCACACATACTTTAGAAAATATTAATAACTTCCTACCAATAACTAATATAATATAACATATATAATATTATATATTAGTTATATATATAGTATATAGAGATATATATCTATATATACACATACATATAGGCCATATACCAACAACTCCTAGGAAAATACAGCTTATCAAAACTGCATGAAAAAGGGGTGCCTGGGTGGTTCAGTCAGTGGGTTAAGCCTCTGTCTTCAGCTCAGGTCATCAGCTCAGGTCATGATCTCAGGGTCCTGTCATCAAGCCCCACATCCAGCTCTCTCCTCAGCAGGGAACCTGCTTACGCCTCACTCTGCCTGCCTCTCTGCCTACTTGTGATCTCTCTCTCTCTCTCTCAAATAAATAAATAAAATCTTTTAAAAAAAAAAACTACATGAAGAAAATTTGAAATCTAATATTCCTGTATTAGATTTCTACAAAAGAAACATCCATAATTTTAAATTCTCCCTCAAAGGAAACTCTGGATTAAGGCAACTATTCTGAATAAATAAATGAGTAAGTAACACCAATGTTTCATACACTGTTACAGAGAATAAAACTTTAATACAAACTTTTCAGGTCAATACAAACCTGAAAACTAAATACAATTCAATACTAGAAAGATGTAAATACTTCCCAAATTACTCTATATCTTCAATGTAATCACAACATTCCAAATTTTATTTCATTCTTATTGTAGAACTTGACAAGTGATTTTAACTTTATAGGAAACTGTGAAGGCCAAGGATAGACATGGGGCAAATAGAAGATAAGGAAGATATGCCTTACTGCATATCCCAAGTTTCAATAAAGTAGGATTTGGCATCCTAAAAAAGAGAAATAAACTAGTGGAACTCAAAAGACGGTTTAGATGAAGCCCAGGACATGACTTAAAGGGAAAAAAAAAAAATGGTATTACAAAACATTGGGAAAGAATTGTCCTTTTCAATAAATGGTGCTAGACCAATTGCATAACCTTGTGGAACAAAATAAAGCTTGGTGTTCACCTTACATCACACACAAAATTCAATCACAACCAGAAATCAATAGGTAAAATGCAAAATAATTAAATTCCAGAAGTTAATATAGGCAAATATCTTATGGTCTGGTGATAGGTTAAGATTTAATCAACAACACATTCAAAAATAAGCACTGAACATAAAGGTTAAAACTAATAAATTGATCTATGTGTCAGAGATATGCCCCAAACCATTTAGGATTCCTTTCTGTTTATTCATCAAAAAGTGCAAACAACCCAAATTCCTCTTGGCAGCGGGATGCATATATAAACTGCATTTTATTAACGGAATGGAATACAAGGCATCATTAAAAATGAACAAACTGCAGCTCCATACAACAGAAGTGGATCTCACAGATACAAATGTGAATGCAAGAACTCAGACCCAAATATATACTCTTGTATGATTTCATTTACATAAAACCAAATGCAAAACTAAACAGTGGTGTTCAGAGAACTTAAAGCTCTAAGTAAATGCAAAGGGATAAATGTCAAAATATAGGTAACCTTACATGAGAGGTTGAGAGGGGCTATGGTACACGGGATACATTCAGCCTCTTGACCGAAGTATCTCAGTTAAATGAATGTTTACTTTGATATATGTCCTTAGGCTGTAGAATTCTGTGTTCTTCGTACATTTTAATACATCCAACATGTAATGAGTTTAAAAAAAGAGCAGGAACGATGAGGAGAGAGAAGACAGAGAGGGAAGAGGGGAGAGTGTCTATGTGGTACTCAGGGTATCAGACAGTATTTTTGAAAAACTTCTCTGAAATACATATGGTGTATTAATTGTGGTATATTTAAATTTGGGTTTCTAGGTCCTAACTAAACCCTAGTTCATCTTTATCAGTATTCAGAAAACTCTAAAATCTGGATTACTAATGTTATCTCTTAACAACTGAAGTCACAAAAAGGACACAGGTCATCAATATCAAACATATTTGCAGTTTCGTCTGGCTAGTAGCCTTTCTCACTTCAGAGAAGTCCACATTCCCCTGTTTGTTTTCCAAAGAACTCTTTTCAAAAGAGTCCTGAAGATATGAGTTAAAATGTTACCAAGACAAACCATGAAAGACTATGGATTTGGAGAAACAAACTGAGGGTTTCGGAAGAGAGGGAGGTGGGGGGTTGGGTGAGCCTGGCGGTAGGTATTATGGAGGGCATTTGCGTGGAGCACTGGGTGTGGTGCATAAACAATGAATTATGAAACACTGAAAAAATATAATAAAAATTTTTAAAAATATTACCAAGAAGCACACTGTATACAAGAAACACACTGTGTAATCTTTGTTTAGTATAACAAAGGAAGAAAATTCTGTCCAATCTGTCCCTGTCTCTGGACACAAATGAAATAGTCTGATGACTACTTGATAGTATTTTAAATGTTAATGTTTGACTTCATAATAATACTACCTTATGGAATCCACAACAATTTCTTCTCTAGCATTGTTAAATGAACATTTAGGTCATTAATCTTAGGCCTTTCCTATTTTCTATTGTAAGAATGTAAAACTATGTTTTTCTAAGCATAATAAATGTCTTCTTCAAATATCAGTATGTAATATGTTCATCATAATTCATTTAAAATCATTTGTAATTTTCTAAGTTGACCCATGAATTCTTTTTTGACTTATGTGTTATTATAAAACAAGTTGTTGCTGTTATTTTTAAATACTTAGGACTTTCTCCTGATCTAATTATCTAATTTTATGAATTCTAATTTGCTTCTGTTGTGTCAGAGGACATAGTCTCAAAGCGTTCTCTCCTTTGAAATTAGAGGACATTTGCTTTCTGGCCCAGCTCAGTGTCTATATTGGTAAACGTTTCATGTGTTCCAGAGAAGAATTTATATTGTCTAGGTATTGGTTGTAGTTTTCTAGGAATACCATTTGGGATATATTAATCCATAGTGATATTCAGGTCTTCCATATCTCTATTGATATTTTGCCTAGTTAGTCTGTCAATTACTGAGTGGTGTTAAAGATCATAATTATGATTATGCATTGATTGGGGAAAGGGGATTACCTTGAAGTTTAACTCTATATGTATAGTAAAAAATAAAAATTAAAAAAGAATAAACTAGACTAAACTAAGTTAAAATTAAAAAAGAATTAAAAAATAGAAAAGCAAAAGAAAAACACGAGTGTATGTATCAAAAAGTTCAGGTTAGAAGGTTATTAAAGAATTTGCTGTACTGGACATCTCAGTGTGATGGTAAATAGGTTAAAAAATTATCTGTATGTATTTTAAAAAAAAAGAACCAGAATATTGGTAAAGAGTTAAAAATAAAAGTTGTATTTATGAAGTAGTGGTGGTTGTTCTCTTGTAGTCTTTTTTTTTTTTTTTCTTCTTCCTTCCTGGTTGGTTTTCTGGGGGAGGGGCCTGCCACGTGGGTTTTCAGACAATGATGTTCCCTGAGTTAGGTCCTCCCGCTCCCCTCAAGGGGGTGGGCTCTGAGGAAACTGTTTTTTTCAGGCTTTTGTTCTCTGGGGATTTTTATGTTCTTTCATCTGTTTTCTCTCGCCTTGACAGCTTTTGATGGTTTTTGGAGGTTTAGAGGAGAGCAAACTGCACCCCAACCTCCCTCTCAGAGAGAAGCCTCAGAATGTTCTGCAAGAACTGCTGGCAGAGTCGGTTCTGAGTCACTGTCCCTGGGGATGCAGGAGCTCCTCGTTGTACCCAAAACCAGGGCAGCGGTGGCTGTCTAGGCAGCTCCAGACCACCAGAGAGGTTCCAAGCAGAGATCGCACACTGAGATTTTACCGCTGTCCCGGGCTGGGAATGTCTCCATAATTATGATTATGGATTTGCCTGGTAGTTTTGCCAAATCATACTTCAGCTATTTTGCTGTTCCATGATTTCCAATATTTGGGGAATGCGCAGTTATCAATGTTAAGTTTTCCAATACCTTGAGCCTATAATCTTATGAATTTTCACTTCTGTCCTCTGGTAATATTCCTTGTCTCACTATTTGTTCTTGTATTTAGACAATTATTCTAGTCACTAGAGTTTTATTATGAGTCAAGGTGCATAGTACATAATTTTGCTTCCTTTTAGTTTCAGAGTCTTTGTGCTTTTTGGTTTAACATGTTTCTTTAGTAAAAGCATATACTTGAGTTTAGATTTTTCACCTAGCCTAAAAATATCAGTCTTCTGAGAATTTAGTCTACTTACTTGTACTGCAGTGATTTAAATGTTTGAATTTTTATTTATTTTATGATTTTTATTAATAGACCATATTTTTAGAGCAGTTTTTTTTTTAACATTTTATTTATTTATTTGAAAGAAAGCTGGGGAGGGTCAGAGACAGAGGAGGAGGGAAAGAGAGAACCACAATCAGGTTCCACACCTCTTACACAGCCCATTGTGGGGCTCAATCTCACAACTCCAAGACCATGACCTGAGTCAATATCAAGAATCAGACACGTAACAGACTGAGCCACCCAGGCACCCCTAGAGCAGTTTTAATTTCACCAAAAAAGGAACTGGAAGTACAGAGAGTTCCTATATACACTTTACCCCTCCATGCACGTCGTCTCCCACTATTAGTATCTTGCTTTAGTGAGATGCAGCTGTTAAAAGGATGGGCCAATCCTGTTACTTTATTATGAACCAAAGTTCTTAATTTACCTTCTTCCTATTGTCAATTCTAGTGCTTTTGACAAATGCAAAACTACATGTATCCACTGTTACAGTAATGTACATGATACTTTGTCTTAAAAATGCCATTTTCTGCCTATCTTTCCCTCTGTCCCTCCCCTCAGCCCCCTAGCAACTGTTGAGCTTTTTTACTACCTCTGTCAATTTATCTTTTCCAGAATGTCATACAGTACATAAACTTCTCCAACTTCTCAGATTGGCTTTCTTTTTTTACTTAGCAATATGTATTTACGTTTGTCCCATGTCATTTCATGGTTGTTAACTCATTTCTTTTTAGCCTTGAACAGTATTCCATCACTTGGATGTGTCACAGCTCGTGTATTTACCTACTGAAGGACAACTTGGTGCTTCTGAGTTTTGGCAATTATCAATGAAGCTGCTATAAACATTCCTATACAAGATTTTGTGTGGATATTTGTCTTCCGAATTTGTTCTGTATGCAAGTTTTCAACTTATTTAGGGAAATGCCATGAAGTGCATGTGCTAAGTTTTGTAAGAAACTGTCAAAGTATCTTTCAAAGTGGCTGTACAATTTTGCATTCCATCAACAATCAGTCTGAGGTCCTATCGATCTCTATCCTCGCCAGCATTTGGTGCTGTCAGCATCTTGGACGTTTGCTGCTCTAAAAAGTTGTAGAGTGGGATATCATTGTTCTGTTCCTTCTGCACATGTTGCATGGGTTAGGGGTGGAGGGAGAGAGACAATCTTAAGCAGGCTCCCTGTGGAGCGCAGAGTCTGACATGGGGCTTGATCTCACAACACTGAGACCATGACCTGATTCAAAATCAAGAGTCAGAGATTTTCATTTTAAAATAGTAAATAATTTTTTTATCTGCTTTTAGCCAACTGAGCCACCCAGGCACCCATCTCATTGTTTTAATTAGCAATTCCCTGGTGACTTAAGATGCTGAACATCTTTTCAAGTGCCAGCTTGCTATCTGTGTATCTTCTTTCATGAGTGATCTATTCATATTCTATCCAAGTTTTAATTAGGTTATTTATTAATATTGAATTTTAGGAATTCTTTATATATATCAGATACCATTCTTTCACCATATGTGTTTGCACATATTTTCTACCAGTCTGTGCCTTTTCATTTGCATGACAGTGTCTTTTTTTAAAAAGATTTTATTTATTTGACAGAGAGACATAGCAAGAGTGGGAACACAAACAGGTGGAGTGGGAGTGGGAGGCAGAGAGAGAAGCAGACCTCCCGCCAAGCAGGGAGCCCGAGGCAGGGCTCCATCCCAGGACCCTGGGATCACCACCCAAGCCAAAGGCAGAGGCTTAACAACTTAGCCACCCAGGCACCCCTGAATGACAGTGTCTTTCACAGAGTATACATTTTTAGTTTTAGTGAATTCCAACATACTTTTTTTCATGGATCATTCATTTCAGGTTGTAAGAAAAATGTATCACCAAACTCAGGATCATCTAGATTTTCTTCTGGCTTGTCTGTTTTTTGTTTTGTTTTGTTTTTGGTGGTTTTTTTTTTCCTGAGTTTTATACTTTAGTGTTACATATTTTGGTCTATGATCCATTTTGAGATAAATTTTCTGAAAGGTGTAAGATCTGGGTCTAGATTCATTTTTCACATGTGGGTGTCCAGTTTCAACACTATTTGTGTTAAAGAGACTTACCTTACTTCATTGTCTTGTTTCTTTGTAAAGGGTCAATTGAGTATATTTATGTGAATCTATTTCTGGGTTCTGTTCTGTTGATGTATCTGTTCTTTTACAAACACCACACTGTCTTGGTTACTGCAGCTTTACGTTAAGTCTCAAGTTGGGTAGCATCAGTCTTCCAGTTGTGTTCTTCCCCTTCCCTGTTGTGTCGGCCATCCTGGGTCTTTTATCTCTTCATACAAACTTAAGAATCAGTTTGTCAATAACCATAAAAACTTGTTGGAATTAGGATTGAGTCTGTGTATCAAGTTGGGAAGAACTGACATCTTGACAGTGTTGAGTCTTTTCAAATATGAAAATGCAACAACTTCATATATTTTTAGTTCTTTGATTTTATTCATGAGTTTTACATTTTTTCCTCATGTAGCTTTTGTACATTTATTTTACATTTGTATGTGTTTCACTTGGTGTATGCTAATGTAAGTGTTACTATTTTTTTTGAAAAATAGATACTTAATTTATTTATTTATTTTCAGCATAACAATATTCATTGTTTTTGCACAACACCCAGTGCTCCATGCAATACGTGCCCTCCCTATTACCCACCACCTGGTTCCCCCAACCTCCCACCCCCGCCCCTTCAAAACCCTCAGGTTGTTTTCAGAGTCCATAGTCTCTTATGGTTTGCCTCCCCTTCCAATTTTTTTTTTATAAACATATAATGTATTTTTATCCCCAGGGGTACAGGTCTGTGAATCGCCAGGTTTACACACTTCACAGGACTCATGATAGCACATACCCTCCCCAATGTCCATAACCCCCTCCCCCTCTCCCAACCCCACCTCCCCCCAGCAACCCCCAGTTTGTTTTGTGAGCTTAAGAGTCATTTATGGTTTGTCTCCCTCCCAATCCCATCTTGTTTCATTTATTCTTCTCCTATCCCCCTAACCCCCCATGTTGCATCTCCATGTCCTCATATCAGGGAGATCATATGCCAGTTGTCTTTTTCCAATTGACTTATTTCACTAAGCATGATACCCTCTAGTTCCATCCACGTCATCGCAAATGGCAACATTTCATTTCTTTTGATGGCTGCATAGTATTCCATTGTGTATATATAGCACATCTTCTTTATCCATTCATCTGTTGATGGACATCTAGGTTCTTTCCATAGTTTGGCTATTGTAGACATTGCTGCTATAAACATTTGGGTACACGTGCCCCTTCGGATCACTGCGTTTGTATCTTTAAGGTAAATACCCAGTAGTGCAATTGCTGGGTCATAGAGTAGTTCTATTTTCAACATTTTCAGGAACCTCCATGCTGTTTTCCAGAGTGGTTGCACCAGCTTGCATTCCCACCAACAGTGGAGGAGGGTTCCCCTTTCTCCGCATCCTCGCCAGCATCTGTCATTTCCTGACTTGTTAATTTTAGCCATTCTGACTGGTGTGAGGTGATATCTCATTGTGGTTTTGATTTGTATTTCCCTGATGCCGAGTGACGTGGAGCACTTTTTCATGTGTCTGTTGGCCATCTGGATGTCTTCTTTGCAGAAATGTCTGTTCGTGTCCTCTGCCCATTTCTTGATTGGATTGTTTGTTCTTTGGGTGTTGAGTTTGCTAAGTTCCTTATAAATTTTGGATACTAGCCTTTATCTGATATGTCATTTGCAAATATCTTCTCCCATTCTGTCAGTTGTCTTTTGGTTTTGTTAACTGTTTCCTTTGCTGTGCAAAAGCTTTTGATCTTGATGAAATCCCAAGAGTTCATTTTTGCCCTTGCTTCCCTTGCCTTTGCCGATGTTCCTAGGAAGATGTTGCTGTGGCTGAGGTCAAAGAGGTTGCTGCCTGCATTCTCCTCAAGGATTTTGATGGATTCCTTTCTCACATTGAGGTCCTTCATCCATTTGGAGTCTATTTTCGTGTGTGGTGTAAGGAAGTGGTCCAATTTCACTTTTCTGCATGTGGTTGTCCAATTTTCCCAGCACCATTTATTGAAGAGGCTGTCTTTTTTCCATTAGACATTCTTTCCTGCTTTGTTGAAGATTAGTTGACCATAGAATTGAGGGTCTATTTCTGGGCTCTCTATTCTGTTCCATTGGTCTATGTGTCTGTTTTTGTGCCAGTACCATGCTGTCTTGATGATGACAGCTTTGTAATAGAGCTTGAAGTCTGGAATTGTGATGCCACCAACTTTGCCTTTCTTTTTCAATATTCCTTTGGCTATTCGAGGTCTTTTCTGGTTCCATATAAATTTTAGGATTATTTGCTCCATTTCTTTGAAAAAATGGATGGTATTTTGATAGGGATTGCATTAAATGTGTAGATTGCTTTAGGTAGCATAGACATTTTCACAATATTTATTTTTCCAATCCAGGAGCATGGAACATTTTTCATGTTTCTTTCATGAGTACTTTAGAGTTTTCTGCATATAGATTCTTAGCCTCTTTGGTTAGGTTTATTCCTAGGTATCTTATAGCTTTGGGTGCAATTGTAAATGGGATTGACTCCGTAATTTCTCTTTCTTCTGTCCTGTTGTTGGTGTAAAAAAATGCAACTGATTTCTGTGCATTGATTTTATATCGTGACACTTTACTGAATTCCTGTACAAATTCTAGCAGTTTTGGAGTGGAGTCTTTTGGGTTTTCCACATATAGTATCATATCATCTGCGAAGAGTGATAGTTTGACTTCTTCTTTGCCGATTTAGATGCCTTTAATTTCTTTTTGTTGTCTGATTGCTGAAGCTAGGACTTCAGTACTATGTTGAATAGCAGTGGTGATAATGGACATCCCTGCCGTGTTCCTGACCTTAGTGGAAAAGCTTTCAGTTTTTCTCCATTGAGAATGATATTTGCGGTGGGTTGTTCATATATGGCTTTGATAATATTGAGGTTTGTGCCCTCTATCCCTACACTTTGAAGAGTTTTGATCAGGAAGGGATGCTATACTTTGTCAAATGCTTTTTCAGCATCTATTGAGAGTATCATATGGTTCTTGTTCTTTGTTTTATTAATGTGTTCTATCACATTGATTGATTTGCAGATGTTGAACCAACCCTGCAGCCCTGGAATAAATCCCACTTGATCATGGTGAATAATCTTTTTAATGGACTGTTGAATCCTATTGGCTAGTATTTTGGTGAGAATTTTTGCATCTGTGTTCATCAAGGATATTGGTCTGTAGTTCTCTTTTTTGGTGGGATCCTTGTCTGGTTTTGGGATCAAGGTGATGCTGGCCTCATAAAATGAGTTTGGAAGTTTTCCTGCCATTTCTATTTTTTGGAACAGTTTCAGGAGAATAGGAATTAGTTCTTCTTTACATGTTTGGTAGAATTCCCCTGGGAAGCAGTCTGGCCCTGGGCTTTTGTTTGTTTGGAGATTTTTGATGACTGTTTCAATCTCCTTACTGGTTATGGGCCTGTTCAGGTTTTCTATTTCTTCCCGGTTCAGTTGTGGTAGTTTATATGTCTCTAGGAATGCATCCATTTCTTCCAGATTGTCCAATTTGTTGGCGTAGAGTTGCTCATAGTATGTTCTTATAATTGTCTGTATTTCTTTGGTGTTAGTTGTGATCTCTCCTCTTTCATTCATTATTTTATTTATTTGGGTCCTTTCTCTTTTCTTTTTGATGAGTCTGGCCAGGGGTTTATCAATCCTTCTGATTCTTTCAAAGAACCAGCTCCTAGTTTCATTGATTTGTTCTATTGTTTTTTTGGTTTCTATTTCATTGATTTCTGCTCTGATCTTTATGATTTCTCTTCTCCTGCTGGGTTTAGGGTGTCTTTCTTGCTCTTTCTCCAGCTCCTTTAGGTGTAGGGTTAGGTTGTGTACTTGAGACCTTTCTTGTTTCTTGAGAAAGGCTTGTATTGCTATATATTTTTCTCTCAGGACTGCCTTTGCTGTGTCCCACAGATTTTGAACCGTTGTGTTTTCATTATCATTTGTTTCCATGAATTTTTTCAATTCTTCTTTAATTTCCTGGTTGACCCATTCATTCTTTAGAAGGATGCTGTTTAGTCTCCATGTATTTGGGTTCTTTCCAGCTTTCCTCTTGTGATTGAGTTCTAGCTTCAGAGCATTGTGGTCTGAAAATATGCAGGGAATGATCCTAATCTTTTGATACCGGTTGAGACCCGATTTGTTACCCAGGATGTGATCTATTCTGGAGAAGGTTCCATGTGCTCTAGAGGAGAATGTGTATTCTCTTGCTTTGGGATGAAATGTTCTGAATATATCTGTGATGTCCATCTGGTCCAGTGTGTCATTTAAGGCCTTTATGTCTTTGTTGATCTTTTGCTTGGATGATCTGTCCATTTCAGTGAGGGGAGTGGTAAAGTCCCCTACTATTGTTGTATTATTATTAATGTATTTCTTTGATTTTGTTATTAATTGGTTTATATAGTTGGCTGCTCCGACATTAGGGGCATAGATATTTAAAATTTTTAGATCTTCTTGTTAGACAGACCCTTTGAGTATGATATGGTGTCCTTCCTCATCTCTTATTATAGTCTTTGGCTTAAAATCTAATTGATCTGATATAAGGATTGCCACCCCAGCTTTCTTCTGATGCCCATTAGCATGGTAAATTGTTTTCCACTCCCTCACTTTAAATCTGAAGGTGTCTTTGCGTCTAAAATGAGTTTCTTGTAGGCAACATATTGATGGGTTTTGTTTTTTTATCCATTCTGATACCCTGTGTCTTTTGATTGGGGCGTTTAGCCCATTAACATTCAGGGTAACTATTGAGAGATATGAATTTAGTGCCATTGTATTGCCTGTAAGGTGACTGCTACTGTATATTGTCTCTGTACCTTTCTGATCTACTACTTTTAGGCTCTCTCTTTGCTTAGAGGACCCCTTTCAATATTTCCTGTAGAGCTGGTTTGGTGTTTGCAAATTCTTTCAGTTTTTGTTTGTCCTGGAAGCTTTTTATCTCTCCTTCTATTTTCAATGATAGCCTAGCTGTATAGAGTATTCTTGGCTACATGTTTTTCTCGTTTAGTGCTCTGAATATATCATGCCAGCTCTTTCTGGCCTGCCAGGTCTCTGTGGATAAGTCTGCTGCCAATCTAATATTTTTACCATTGTATGTTATAGACTTCTTTTCCCGGGCTGCTTTCAGGATTTTCTCTTTGTCACTAAGACTTGTAAATTTTACTATGAGGTGATGGGGTGTGGACCTATTCTTGTTGACTTTGATGGGGGTTCTCTGCACCTCCTGGATTTTGATGCTTGTTCCCTTTGCCGTATTAGGGAAATTCTCTCTAATAATTCTCTCCAATAGACCTTCTGCTCCCCTCTCTCTTTCTTCTTCTTCTGGAATCCCAATTATTCTAATGTTGTTTCGTCTTATGGTGTCACTTATCTCTCGAATTCTCCCCTCGTGGTCCAGTAGCTGTTTGTCCCTCTTTTGCTCGGCTTCTTTATTCTCTGTCATTTGGTCTTCTATATCACTAATTCTTTCTTCTGCCTCATTGATCCTAGCAGTGAGAGCCTCCATTTTTGATTGCACCTCATTAATAGCTTTTTTGATTTCTACTTGGTTAGATTTTAGTTCTTTAATTTCTCGAGAAAGGGCTTTTATTATCTCCAGAGAGGGTTTCTCTAATATCTTCCATGCCTTTTTCGAGCCCAGCTAGAATATTCAGAATCATCATTCTGAACTCTTGATCTGACATATTACCAATGTCTGTGTTGATTAGGTCCCTAGCCTTCGGTACTGCCTCTTGTTCTTTTGTTGGTGGTGATTTTTTCTGCCTTGTCATTTTGTCCAGATAAGAGGATATGAAGGATCAAATAAAATACTAAAAGGGTGGCAAAGACCCCAGAAAAATGTGCTGTAACCAAATCAGAAGAGACCCCAAATTGTGGGGGGGAGAAAGGGGATAAAAAGAGGTTCAGAAAAAAAAGAAAAAATTTTAAAAAATAAATAAAGAAAAATATAAAAAAGAAAAAATATATATATTTAGATAAACTAGTCAAAAAACGTTAAAAAAAGAAAAGGGTAAAAGTTTTAAAAAATTTAGCAGAAGAAGAAAAAAGAAAGAAAAAAATTAAAAAAAGAAGAAAAAATTGAATTAACCGCAAGACTAAAGAATCATGGGGAGAAAGCCATGAGTTCCGTGCTTGGCTTTCTCCTCCTCTGGAATTCCGCTGCTGTCTTAGGAATTGAACCTGCTTTCCTTGATAGATGAACTTCATCCTGGCTGGATCTTCTGTTGTTGATCTTCTGGGGGAGGGGCCTGTTTTAGTGACTCTCAAGTGTCTTTGCCCGAGGCAGGATTGCACCGCCCTTACCAGGGGCCGGACTAAGTAATCGGCTCGGGTTCGCTTTTGGGAGCTTCTGTTCCCTGAACCCTTTCCGTAGAGTTCTGGAGGACGGGAATGAAAATAATGGCCTCCTAGTCTCCGGCCCGGAGGAGCCAAGAGCCCGGGGCCCCACTCCTCTGTGCATGCCCAGAGGACAGCACCCAATCACTCCCATATCCCCAGCCTCTAGCCGCGCTCCGAGCTCACCCAGCCCGCGACCAGTTCAAGGTAACCCCGAGCTGAGAGTTCAGTCCTCAGCTCTGTCTCTGTATCCGGCTTCTCTGTTCTAATACCTGCGAGCTCTGTGACACTCCGACACCCCCGATCCTTCTGTGACCCTGCGGGACCTGGGGCCATGCTGACCCCGTGTGGGCTTCACCTCGGTTAAGCCTCTGGAGCAATGTCCCTCTGTGGAACAGACTTTTAAAAGTCCTGATTTAGTGCTCCATTGTTCCGCCGCTTGCCGGGAGCTAGCCCCTCCCCCCGTGGTCTATCTTCCCGTCATTTTAGATTCACTTCTCCGCCAGTCCTACCTTTCAAAAAGTGGTTGATTTTCTGTTTCTAGAATTGCTGTTCTTCTTCTCTTTGATCTCACGTTGGATTTGTAGGTGTTTGCAATGTTTAGATAAGCTATCTAGCTGATCTCCTGCTACCTGATGTAGTCTCAGCCTGCTACTTCTCCGCCATCTTGACTCCTCCCTATGCCCCCAAATTTTGAAAGTAGGAGTACCCATATTCAGAGCAGCATTTCTCACAACAGCCAAAAGGTGGAAGCCATCCAAGTGTCCACTGTCCGATGAATAGATAAACAAAATGTGGTTTATACACCATGGTACATGATTCAGCCTTTGAAAATGAAGGGAGTTCTGACACAGGATACAACACGGATTGAAGCTGGAAGTCATTACACTGAGTGAAATCAGCCAATCACAGAAGGACAGATATTGTGTGAACCCACTTGGATGAGGTATCTGGGACACAAAGCTGGATGTGGCTACAGGGGAACAATGGGAAAGGACAAGGGTATTTCATGCATACAGGCTTCTTCTGGGAGAATGAGAAAATTCTGGAGAACAATGTACAACCGTGGGAACTCAACTAAGGCCAGAGAATTGTGTACATGAAATGTTTTAAGGGGTCAATATTCTTATGTTTAGTCTCTGTGAAAAAGTGAATGAAGGACTGATGCATGTCACAATGTAGACGGACACTGAAAACAGCCCCAGTGACATAAACCATATAGAAAAACCACTCAGATTGGAGCCATCTGTGCTCCTTAAGTCCATCAAGGTTACCCAAATAAGGGAAAGTCCTGGAGGAAGTTCCAGAAAAAAACTGGATCCAAATGGAGAAGACATTTCAGACTGTCAGGCCAGTGATGACAGCTGAAGTGGGCCTGTGGTCTGGGTTCAAATGTGGGAACCATCATGATTTCCTCACTTGCGGTTACATGGTGGTTCCACCCGACAGTGTCACTGTTTGGGGTAAAATGCACCGAAGTAAACAGTGTGAAGTGACAAATGTCAAGAAATGATAGCTGGGGGAGTCTGAGTGTGCAGATAAAGCACATTTGTGCTGCAGTGACAAGTTACTGCAGATTTGAAATCACTGCAGAGTAAATGACTCTTCCAAACATTCACATTAGCAGCATGTCACAGAAGCAAAGAGGACATCAGACTTTGGGATGAAGGCCTAGCCCTCCCAGATCTAGTTCACCCACCGTGGAGAGGCCACTGGCCCTTGGAGGAGACCACATGTTAGCAAGAGACTCATGGGAGGATTAAATCGGGGACCCCTGTGTCTTGGGTGCAGTAGAAGCAGTGGGATCTGGAATTCCAATTCTCCACAATGCTCCACCACAACCTAGTTAGAACTGCGAAAAAGCGTGAAGGGATGCCTCGGTAAAGTTGCCTGGGGAGGCCAGAAGGGGAGGTTGGAATGGGGCATCTGACGCTCAGTGCCCATTAGAGAATTAGAATCCCCCCATGGGAGAGATTCATCCCTTCCAGGCCCCACAGGGGAAGCTGGAGGGTTCATATCCTACAAGAAATCACCATCCCCACAGCTCGGCTGGTGAGAATCCTCCATCACTGCAAACCCCTGCCTTTCTCCACTGGACCTTCCTTCCAAGCAACCCTCCCAACTTCTTCCTCCTTCTCCATGAAATAATGCTCCTCTCCTTTGTTTCTTGCACTTGCCTGTGATGTGCCCATAGCTTGCTCATCCCAGATTGCCATTCTCTGCTCTTCCCAAATAAACCCATTTTGCTGGTCAAATAACTGACAGTTTCAGTTTAAGGTGAACAGAACTAATAAATTCAAGAAACTTGCAAGGAACAAAATCAATATACACAAATCAACTGCATTTCTACTTGCTCTGAAGGAACCATCAGAAAGAGACTATGGAGAACAATATCATTTACTACTGCATCCAAAAGAACAAGATACCTAGGAGTCCCCTGAACCGAGGGGTGACAGATCTGTCCTCTGACAGTCATGGGACACTGATGACAGACAGGGAGGGAGACACACGGAGACGAGAAGACACTCTGTGCTCAGGGAAGAACGGACACTGGGAAAATACCTGCTCTTCCCAAAGCCGTCTACAGAATCCATGCTGTCGCTCCTGAATTTCCAGACTTTGGGCCAACCTGGAGAGGGTGTGGACACAGGGAGGACCCCACAGGGCCAAGGCAGGGGGAGCAGGAGCACAGAGCCGGGCTTTGGCTCCCTGACTGCAGACTGTCTGAGGAGCCCCAGGAACAAAATCCGTGGGTGCACAAACACAGACACAGGACCCCAGGCATGCATCCAAGCCCAGGAAGGGGAGAGCCCACAGCCCCACCTATAGCACCACAGGAGGCCACATCACCACAAACAAAACCGCAGAAACTCCAGTGCCTACACAGCACACCCTTCCTCCGTGGGGTCCTGAGATCATGCACCCCCCTCGCCATTCCCCGCTCAGGTGCCTTTTCCTCATCTTCTCCTCCAGTGGAAGGTCCCGAGGGGGCGGGATTCCTGTCAGTGTGGACGCGGCCCCACATCCTCCACAGTGGGTCCTGTCAGTGTGGATATGGACCCACATCCTCCCCAGCTTGTCCTGTCAGCATGGGAGCGGCCCCACGACCTCCAGAAGTCACCACAGCGGGTCCTGAGGAGGCCGAGCTCCTGTCCCAGCTACGGCTGCACAGGCCAGGCACAGGGTGTAGAACTGGGGTGGGGGTGGGCGGTGCTACACCCTCTTCAGGCGGTGAAGGCAGTGCAGGACTAGGGGAGCTCACCCTTGAACGGAAGCACCTGCTCCCTCCTGGGGTCCAGCTGAAGCCATTTCATTCTGGAAATTCAAGCTGCATAAAGCTCAATATCCCCCAACCTCTCCAAAAATAGCTAAGGAACAATGAATTGGAAACAATATGGAATGATAACAGTGTCTGACCCAAACAGTGGCACTGAACTGGACCCCGACTCTGACACAGACCCACACTCTGACCTCAACTAGCTCTCAAGCCTGGCCCTGACCCCAATCCAAGACCCTAACTCTAGCCCCCAACCCAAACAGTGTTCACAAGAATCAAAAGGTGGAAAGTGCAAATATCCATCACTGAATAAGCAATAAGCACTGGCTAAGCATAAGCAAAGTGTGCTGAAGGGTTTGAATTTGGGTTCAGGTTCAGGTTTCAGTCAGAATTCTAGATTAGCTTTGGGTTTAGGGTCAGGATGAGGATTTAGAGTGAGGGACAAAGGACCAGTTAGAGTTTAGGGTTTAAGACTCAGGACTTCTGGGATAAAGTTCAAGGTCCAATTTGGAGTTTGGGTTCATGCTGGGATTTGGGTTCAGGGTTCATGGCTCAGAGTTCTGATTTAGGGTTTGGGTTCATGGTTCAGGGCTTCCATCCAGGGCTCAGGTTTAGAATCTAGGCTTCAGGTTCAATTTCAGGTTTGGGATTCAGGGTTCCAGTTTGGACTTTAAGGTCAGGTTAGGTTTCAGCATTAACGTTAGGGGTTAAGGTAAGTTGTAGGGATGACATATTTTCTTCAGTTGTCATCATGGACACAAAATTTCTATCGGAAGTTTCTAAATCTGAGATGTATTTCATCTGGGTATCAGAAGCTGGTTTAGAATTCAAGATCTCAGTGCACCTGGGTGGCTCAGTGGGTTGGGCCTCTGCCTTTGGCTCAGGTCATGGTCTCAGGGTCCTGAGATCAAGCCCCACATCAGGCTCTCTGCTCACTGGGGAGCCTGCTTCCCTGTCTCTCTGCCTCCCTCTCTGCCTACTTGTGATTTCTCTCTCTGTCAAATAAATAAAATTTTTTTTAAAAAAGTAGAATTTAAGATCTTAGTAACTCCTTACCAACACCATTCTGATCCTAGGGTCTCCCAGTCACCAAGAATTTTCTCTTATCTTGGCCCAAACATACCTTTGGCAGAGAAGGGTGAGCTGCTGCCAACATTGGGATGATTTCACAATGGTAGAAATTTGAAACTAAATATTGGAGAAATGTTCATGGAAAATGAAACAGGAGACAAATAATTGGTTGACTTCTGATTCTTCCACAATAACAAAGAACAAGTTTCCAATAGAACCTGATAATGTTCCCTAGGAAAGCCTATGATACTCATTACCACTACCTTCCCCTGCTTTAAACTAAGAATCACAGCAAGATACTTCCTACTTGGTGTCAAAAATGAATTTTATTCTTTGGATGTTCCAGTGTACAATTTGTGGGAACACTGACAACATTTTTCTTTCTCAAATACTCATCAACACACAAGTAAAATGCAGGCAGCATTGTAATGCACTGCTCATTGGAATACCAAGTACAAGGAGGGCTCTTAGAAGCAATAAAAAGATGTCGACTATGAAACTCATAAAAAGCACCCTTAATGGGCACTCAATGAGGATCCCTAGCCATAAGATCTAACATCTCATCCTATGGAATTCACCTATAAAAATTATCAATAACAATAGCCTACTGACCACCATAACCACCTCACCATTGACCTCTCAGCTTGTAATACACACTCCAACCGCTAGAGACACACTTCTCAGTAGCAGAAAGGGACCTGCCCACTCCCAGGAGGCCAACTCTTACAGTGAAGCCAAAAAATCCCACTCCTTGGAAATCCCAGCCATCAGGACAAAGTCACAGAAACCATACGCAGAACTCAATAAAGGACAGGCATCTCGTGAAGCAGATGCTGCAGATCACCACCACTCCCACGAAGTAACTCTACAGTGGACTCCAGGGCTGTCTGCTGCCCGTGATTACACAGGGCACCGCCTTCTTCCAATACTCCATCCTTGGAACAAAACCGTGAATTGTCCTCATCAGTTCTGTGTGCAGGCTCATGGTGAGCCCTGCAAAAGCCAGACACCTTCTTGAGAACACTCAGCCTCTCACACCTATCCTAGCAGATGGAGGGTCCTGCTCTCTCTGACTTCCATACCAACTAGAGAATACTTGGAATAAGTCTTGCCATATATGCCATATGCAAAGGCATATTCTCCATCTACAAAATGATGGACGGTGAAACACCAAGGATTCCCCGCACCTTCATGAACCTAGATAATCTGGAGATAGAACTTGGCCAGAACTATTGTCCCCAACACCGCCCACACACACAACACGCACACCCTTCCCTTATGCCCTGCAGACCAGTTTCCATTCACCTTGTTCATTCTCAGCCATTGTCTCTGCATTGGACCCATTTGCTATCAGAAATTAATATTTGTTTTATTAACAGCTGCATCCCAGAAGATCTTGCCACCACAACCATTAGAAAAGTCATTACAACAGAGGTCCTAACAACCTGTGCCAATCTCCATGGCTCCACTCCCTGGCTCCAGGGATTGGCTCATCCATGGACATGTGACCTGGTCCCAGCCAATGAGGTGGGAGAAACCTTGGGTCTCAGCCTGCAGAGCCAAGCATGGGGTGGAGCGCCCAGGCCACCGGCTTTTCCATCCTGACTGCAGAAGTGGCCTAGGCCAGGCCCATACTCCATAACATTGCTGAGGGCTATTGAACTCGTCCTGAAGCCCACACATGCTAGATCCTCTGCTACCTCAGGAGAACCCCAAATGTGCTCATGGTCTTGGCCTGAACAAGATGAGCATCTGTGTTGTATATAACCCACATATATCCGCCAGGCAAGGGAGATGAACTCATCCAAACAATACCTACATGGGATTCAACCACAGACAAACATTTTATGGGAAGCTCGAGGCCTACAGAGAAAAGGGTGGGGAGTAAGGGAATTCACCCATAAAAATTATCAGTAACAATAGCCCACTAAGGCCTTAATTTTTGGCCAATTTCACTATCATCTTTTTACCCTTTCATGCACAGGGGCCGGGGTCAAACAGGATAGATCCCAGTGTACTCCTACTCTGCTACTGGAAAAGAAGAGCTCTCTCCTCCATCATCCATCATGTTGTAAATCTGGGGTGTGAGAAACTACCACCCGGGGACCAAATGGGACCTCCCCCCATTTGGTCTGACCAATCAAGTCACTCTCTCAATCAAGTGTGTCTGGAACATTAATTATGGACGGTCTGTGGCTGCTTTCAAGCCACAGTGCAAGAGTGGAGTCATTGTCAGAGACACCACATGGACTGCAACACCTAACAGAAAATCTTTACATAAGACTTTCCAGAAAAGTCTCAAAGATCCTAGCATCATCTCACTTCTTTGAGTAGAATGTAGCACCTTCTGGGTAAAATCTAATTTCTTCACCCCCAGAGGCAAGGACTTCCATCCTTTTAGCCAGAACTCCATCTCCATCCTCCTCCATGTACACTTTGAGCGACACATCTACAGGTCTGCAGCCCAGTGGGAATTCACTGTTGTTTCCATGGTAGTGATGCTCAGAAACGGAGGTGTAAGTGTGAACTTGTGAGTGTGACCATGTGTTTCTTCTTTGTTAGCCACAGTGTGCAAGGAGAATACATTACAGTAGCATGCTTTCTGTCCCACAGGAAGAGCCACGCAATGTGGTTCCATAATGATCTCAGAAGGAATCCACCTTCATAGAACAAACTTCATCTGGGAGGACTCCCAAGTGTCTTGTCCTGGACACTATGTTCCACTGAGCCTGCGGGAACACAGAGGGACAGAGACTCCCCCTGCCCATCAGGGTTTTGAAGGACACCTGCTGTTCCAGGACAAAAGATTCTGAAACCATTCATCCACCTATCATCCAGCCAGGCATCTGTGGGAGAGATCTACTCCAAGCAGAAAGGACAGACCGAGAGACAACAAATGGCAGCTTTGTGTGACAAGCGCCACAACAGGGAACACTCAGGAGGACTGAAGGTATGCAGGGTTGGCCAGATCTGGGGCCAGGGGGATGGGGAATGCTCCAGGAGGATGATCACAGCTATGTCACAGTGGGGAATGCTCGGGAGGACTGGGTTTGTGCAGGGTTGGCCAGACTGGAGGGCGGGGGTACCAGAAGTGCTCCAGGAGGATGTCACAGTTGTGAGCTTGTGTGTACACATGTCAGTGTGACCAGGCATTGGTCAGACCAAAAATGACAGGGCGGGTGAGGGGTGGTGTCCCTAAACTGTCTTCTACAAGACAAAAATTTTGGTAATGAGATTTCTTTCAGTAAATTTCATTTAACATGCATCTGTGAGTCCCTAAAGGTGATTGTGCAGAACATGAAGTACATAGTTGGCCATGGCTTTCAAGTCTGAGGTGCCAGGGGCAGAGTACACTTGATATTTCTTTTTGTTGCTTTCAGACTATGATGACTTTTCCTGCTTTCATCTCCAACCCACAGACAGGAAACAAAGGTAACACAGATCTACACTTTGAAATGCCAACAGAAATCTGCAAACCCAAGTTCTCCCAGGAGCTAAAGGTTCAGGACCAGGGTGATAGAAAGGGGAGGCAGATAGCAAGGAACCAAAAGAACATGTCATGTATATGTGAGCTGGTCCACTTCTCTACCTGTTGGAAGCAAGCCATGCCTGACAGGAGGGAGTCCCACCTGTACCTGGTCCATCTGTTTTCTGCCCTTGAGCAGAGCAGAGGATGTGCTTGAGCTGGGTGTGGGTGTTCGGGGCATGATGGCCAGCTGGCCACGGATGCTACCTGCCTAATACCTGTAGGACCAGCTCCTGGTCCTCGGCTAAGATGAAACAATAATTATGTTTGGTTACCTATTTCCAGGGGCAGGTAATGTGCTCAGTGCTTTGGTGACTATATCCTCTCCCATTTTATTTTTTAAAAACACCTTAGGCAGGTAAGATTGACATACAAAAAGCTGTCCATAATTAATGTATGTAACTTGACCCTGATTCTAACCCTAATCTCTAGTTAAGAGATACTCGATGTGTAATTCTGCTCATAAATTAAAGGATGGTGTTTAGGAGCTAAGGAATTCAGGGACCAACTTTCTTCTGCCTTTTTCTCCCTTGAATCCAGTAAATGGGAACACATTTGGCCACGTGCTATCTGGAGAATGGCCACACAGCGGCAACAGTGACTACACAGTGTCCCAAACCCCACTGCAAAGCCCATCCTTCCTTTTTCCTGTCAAACCTTGTTCATTCAGTGTTTACAGATCATTGTATAGATTATGAAAAGTGTGACTTTGCTGAATTTTTTTTAAACCAAATTAATTCTTTCAACCTGTTCAGAATAGAAGATGTTTCCTAAAATCTCAGAGTTGGCAAGCAGATGAAGGCCCAGGAGCCTGGGAAAAGGCTATTAATATTGAATCTATTCAGTCTAGTCAGGAAACAAGGATGACTTATATTCCACTTCTTTTCAGGAAGAATTTTTGTCAACTAACAGCCCTGAATCCACACAAAATACTGCAGCTCAGAGGAAAACCAAAGGAGAATCAACAACCTCCAGAAGCAAAGAAAGAGCCACACCCAGGAAAAAAGAAGACATACCACGAAGGCTCTGCTCAAGCCAACTTGCAGTCTGTAGATCCTCTGGAGCCAGAATGCCTCCAATGCCCCTGGGGGTCATGGGTCAGGCAGAGCGCACACCCTGATGTAGCACTGTTGTAACCCGTGACAAGTCTCCTGGTCCCTTCCTCCACAAGACACCCCACCCCCACCCATGACGACTCCAGACTGCTTCAAGGAACTCCCATTCCCCTTTCTGACCCCACTGTTCACTTTTCCCATCACTGCCATAATACGGAGTATGTTTAACTACTTACTATTCTGTCATTTAAATGTTTTTTGTCATGTTTGCTATGAAACGATGCCTTGCATCATATACCCTGATGTAGAATCCCTCGTCACATTGCCTGACTTCACTGTGCCCTCATAGTGTCATGGGGCTAGTGTCTTAGGCAAGGTCCTCACCAAGCCGGCTCAGCTGTTGCAGTGAAGGCCTGATTCAGGCACTGCAATTTGTGTGCAAGTAAAGCAACACAGCCAAAACCTTGGTTTGGGTTCAGAATTGCTCATGGCCCCTCAGCCAAATCAGATGGCCTGGGGGCACATCCTGAAGACATATGCTAGTCCAGTGTTGCCCTGGGGAATTTCCATGGAACAGCCATGGTGTCCAATGAGGGAACTCAATAAGAGTGGGGAGGATGGGAGTCAGAACTCCTGAGATAGAATCCATCTTGGAGATTGCCCAGAACTTCCTAGGATTTCATTCCATAGTCTTCAATGAATCAATTAATCTAAAAACATTTTCTCATTTTAGAAATGAAGCCTGAAGCTCCGATGAAGTGACTCTCCTAGGTCATATTGGAAATCAGCAAAAGAGCCAGACTGAGATGGGAGATGGCCTCCAGCATGATCCCCTAGAGTGGCTTTAGCTATAGCCACAACCACCCATTTATCTTTCCTGGACTCCCTGACTCTCAGGGGCTCTTCATGGGGCATATTCTGGGAACAAAGGTCATGTCAGTGCCACAGAAACCTCTGACACTGATTATAAGGAGACTTTGATGTTAATGGAGTCCCCAGCCATAGGCCATCTCAGAGTTTGTCTGCAAAGCTATGGCTGGTGGGAAACCCACATGCTGACAGAAGGTAGAGTAAGATGGAAAAAGCTAGGGAAAGAGAGGGTGGTCATGTAACATCTGGCCCCAGATGACATGGTGGTGTCCAGCAGGGCAAGCCCCCCCAATACCCCCCAGCGCCTTCACAGAACTCACCCACAAGGTTTGAGGCTGAGCTTCATACATGGATCAGGAGCACTCCGACTAGCTCAGGAAAGCATAACAGGACATAATAAAGCCACAGCTTTGACAGATGTATATTCATAGAGCAATAGCTTTCTCCAAATATATTCTGATATGGTAAAAAAAAAAAATTTCACTGATAAAACATGAATACTTATTATTAAAAAGAAAGTCATTCTTGTTAAATTAATAAATATTTATGGAGTATCTTCTTAGGGCAAATATATAGCTCTAATACCACCTGGGAGCTTGCAAATAACTGTGAGGTATAATCAATAAAACAAAGATAGGAAGTAATGCAGGCTAAGGGCTATGAGAGCCATTCTATTCTGAGAGGCCCATTAAGGAAGTCTACTGAGAAAATGCTTTTCAGCCAAGACCAGAAAGACAGGGCCAGCGAATTCATCTGGGAGAAGAGTCACAGAGGAATTTGATTTTTAATTATATTGACCATAAAACATAACTGTCAAGAAATAATTGCCCTACGTGCTGCTTTGGAACTTTTGGTTCTTCTCTGTAACTATTTGGGTTACATGCTTACATTTGCTCACCGTAAAATACTCTAAGAAAATGTCTTATTTAAGCGTGGACATCTTGTATTAAAGCCAAATAAGTTAACCCTAGCAAATCCCTAAACTCTAACCCTAACCCCTGACCCGAAATCCTGACCCTAAACCTGACCTTAACCCTAACCTTAACCCTAACCCAACATGCACCTAGAGAGAAGCTAGAAGGGCTAGAAGCCCTCCCAACACAGGGTGTACACAGGGCCCCAATCGCCACCAACACTGGCCAATTCTCAAGAGCATTCTGCCCAAATCAGTACCAACTTTGGCAGAATTCTCGTTAGAATTGGGCAGAAACCCCCGTCAAACTCGCTTCCAATGGCAGGAGCCTTCAGGGGAGCTGCCTGGGCCCAGACCGATGTCCCCAGTGGTGCCCGCGGGAATCCTGTGAGAACAACCTCAAATCACCAGGCGCATGCCCAGCCCAGATCACCTCAGAATGCTGGCCAGCCCTGCACTCTACTCAGCCCCCTGGGGATGCCATCTTGGCGCTGGCAGATGGGGCCTGCCATGCCCCTAGGCCCTAATCCTAACGGTATGGTTGCATTGTCAGGCTTCTGTCCCCATAGATCTGGCCCCCAATCCCTCCAAACTGGGGACCCCTGAACCCCACCCTAGGAGTCCACCTGCCACACAGGAGCAAACCAGCCGTTTGGAGCTCCGCGGAACCCTCAGAGCAGGAGAAACCTGCATTCCTCCCTGAGGCCAACCCCACCTTCCCCAGCACCACCTGGCTCCAAACCCAGAGCCTGATGCCCCGTATGACCCCGGCGATCCCGCTCAGCCTCAGTGCCAGCAGATCAGGCCTGCCATGCCCCTAGGCCCTAACCCTAACCCTAGGTTGCGTTTTCAGGCTTCTGTCCCCAGAGGCCTGGCCCCCAAGCCCTCCAGATTGGGGAACCCAGAGCCACACCCCAGGATTCCGCGTGGCTTCCAGGACGAAACTGTGCTGTTTGGAGCTGGCCAGCGTTGTGTAGCGATTCTGGCCGTGCACCCACTGGGTGTCTGGAGGCCTTCTCGCTAGGTGCATGTTTCACCAGTCCGGGACCACAGCCAGACCCACGCTGAGGGGAGCTCCCCTGGGGCAGAGTTCAGGAAGGAGATCAGTCTGGGCATCAGGCTCTGGGTTAGTGGGCAGCAGTGGGCGCCGAAGGTGGGGGTGGCCTTGGGGGTCCATGCAGGTTTCTCCAGCTCTGAGGGTTTTGCGCAGCTCCAAAAGGCATGATTTCCTCCTGGGTGGCAGGCGGAGTCCTGGAGTGTGGCTCAGGGGTCCCCAAACTGGAGGGCTTGGGAGCCAAGCCTCCGGAGGGAAGCCTTTTAACCTGAAGAATATAGAGGATGTGCTCCAGAAGAATTCAATTTCCATGGATAATTACAGCATGATATGAACTAGGTGTGATAAGGAGGAATTCAGCAAAGTTTGTTGTTAAAATTCTCTCCCTGCCCTGTTGTTTCTGTGTGGCCCAGCAAACATTTACACCTTTTCATCTTCTGCGCATTACTTTCCTTCCCTTTGAAATCCCAAACTCCCTTCTCCTTAGTTCAGGGTGACATGTAAACCTTTTACTTTTCTATTTTTGCATCTCTCCTACACCTGGCGTTCCCACAGGCACAAGATCCAATTTGGTTTTCTTCTATTGATGTGTTTCATGTCAGTTTAATTCTAAGAGCAGCTGGAAGAAGCTTTGAAGGATGGAGGAAGGGAAGAGAAACATTTTTCCTCTCCAACAAGTGACTGGCACAAAGCAGACGTTCCACAGTTTGGATTTCGCAGAAATCAGAGTTTGATGGCCCCTTGCTTCCAGAGCGAGGTCGGGGCGCCCGCTCTTCTGAAGGCTCTGCCCCTTTAAGAAAAGTAGGAAAAGGCCGAGGGAGGCTGCTGGGAAGGAGGGCGGGGTGCGCGGTCCACGTTCTGCACCCGGAGTCACGCGCAGCCTGTCGGGTTTGGGGAACTCGGCACACCAGGTGCGGTTCTGAAGAATGCCCAGGAAAGAAGCACAAAGGCGAGCGCTTCGCCAGGCCGCTGTTAGGCCAGCTTGGTAAGGACAAAAGGACGACTGTGCCTGCCCCTTTAAGACCGAGTCCCGTTCTCCTCGGAGGGAAATAACGTGGTCAGGAACACCCCGGGAACTTACCCTTTTTAGCCCCTCTTCTTTCCTTAACAATTAATAACAGGTACGTAGTGTCCCCCGCCTAGTCACGTTCACAAAGGATGCTCCATTGGTGCTGGGATGGAAGGGGGAGGCGCCGGTGTAGACGACCTGACGTTGCAAACCAAAATCACCTCCTGTTTGCCGCGCTGTGTTTACAAGCCTCGGCTTGTGCGGTTCAAGGGCCGACCCAACGCTTCCTAACAGAATTAGTCCAGAGAGAAGAGACGGTTTAGAGACCCAGGGATCCCGAGGGCACGTCTACCCTGAGCTCGTACACAAGTGGCCTAGCAGGCGTTTTAGCCTGCCCTGTGTTCCGATATTTTAATTGATCGCTTTTGTTTACAAGTGGGGGTTTATGTGTGAAGCCCTGGGTTATCTTGAGAAACTGGAAGATCTGGCAGCGTGTTCTTTTACCAGCAAGCAGTTTGCTGGCCCCTTTGCACTGCTCAGAAACAGTCTCCAGGTCGCCACAGCCCCTCTGTAATAACCAGCGGCACCACTCAGGGTCACCAAGTCCGGCCTCCTGGTAGGCGTTTGAGTTTGGGGCGCCCACTGTAAATACTTGGGGGGATGGGTACAGGACTATTTAAAACATTTATGCAGAACAGTTCAGAGATTCCAAATAACTGGGCATGTAGTTTGTATTTAAACTGCTCTTTCTTATTCTTTTTTATTCTCATCAAGGCATTTTTCCATTGGAGCAAGCCTTTTCGGCCCAGGCTTGGTAAAATGAGTCATCGGAGGTAGTTACGGGAGGATATTTGCGAGTTGATATTCTTTTATGACAGTTAAATCCATAAAGTTTTAAGAAAAAAATCTGAATTTTGATTACATTGATGTTTTATGCTACAACAACTGTTACTGAATAGAGTGTACTCAGTATAATTTGTATACCTTTGTCCACAATTATAGTTTGGTAACCTCCACAACTCTTGGCAAGACTTTCATAAAGGCGAGAACCGTATTTGCCCTAGTAACAGCTCTACCTTACCGCTAGAATCTAAGCTTCCCAAAGATGGAGACTTATCTTGCTCACAGTGCCTGCTTAAAGGTAAGTGATTTATTGAATGTGTTAAAGAACTTTATTGTGTGTGTGTGTGTGAAAGAACTTTAAAAGCAAACCTTATTTTATGTAACTGGCATGTTCCGGAGGTTTTCTCTCAAAATCAAATGCTTGTATGTTTATTGTTCTAAATTATTAAAAGGCCTTTGTTGTGAAAATACTTCCTTTTAAATTTTTTTAAAGATTTATTTATTTATTTATCTGAAGAGATCACAAGTAGACAGAGAGGCAGGCAGAGAGAGAGGAAGGGTAGCAGGCTCCCTGCTGAGCAGAGAGCCCAGATGCGGGGCTCAATCCCAGGACCCAGAGATCATGACCTGAGCTGAAGGCAGAGGCTTTAACCCACTGAGCCATCCAGGCGCCTTTTTTTTTTTTTTAAAAGGTTGGATTTTCCTAAGTTGATGCACCAATATTTCCATCTGAAATGGACTTGCACTTGTGAATCATCAGCTACAGAGCTTACACTGTAATATTTTCTTCCTACGTAATGGGATTTGGAAGTGTCAGTGAACCTTGGAATTTTCAGTATTATTTCTGTTTTTAGAGACCCACAGATTCCAGTTGAGATTACTGTAGCAGCCAGACCCTTCCTTCCTCAGGAGGAGCAGTAGCTCTTATCGACAGCCACGTTGACAGAACCTGTGTTTTGGAAAAGGACGATGGCTTCGAGCCTAGGTTGGAGAGCATTTGCACCATTTCACATGAACCACCGTGGTGTCTTTCTGAAAGCTGTGAGAAGCAATGGTCTTTCCTTGTTTCCCTGGGGCCATTCCCCTTGGAGAGGAGCTGGAAGCTTTTTGGACCCTGAGATGAAAGCTTTCCTGGAAGAGAACACTGAAGTCACCAGCAGTGGCAGCCTCACCCCTGAAATCCAGTTGCGGCTTTTGACGCCCAGGTGCAAGTTCTGGTGGCAAAAAGCTGACCTGTGGCCCTACAGCGAGCCTTACTGGGCAATCTACTGGCCAGGAGGCCAGGCCCTGTCTAGGTATTTCCATATCTGAAATGGGAAGCTTTAAGGCCCAAACAGATCCTGTTTTCTTCAGATTCTTTTTTCAGCCTGTCCAACTCTGCATTATCTTTGCTCCTCACAAAAACAAAACAAAACCAAACAAACAAACAAACAAAAAACAGTGAAGCCCCCAAATTCTTGTTTTCTTAATTTGGAGCAATTTAAGCATACTCCAGGCTTATCAGTGTTATTTCCCCAAATATAGTTCTCTAAGAGAAACCCTAGGATCAGCTGTCAAGACCCTAGATACTATGAATGATCTGGTAATTTCACACTATTTTCTGGTTCATGGTTCATAAGGTATGGCCAGTGCAGAGTTTCTTAAAGCCCCAGTCCTTCAGCTCTCCTAGTTTAATCTCATAAATGTTGCTCCTCAAGCCTCACACTCCATCCCTCCCTGGAGGCTCACTTCTTTCAATTACCCAAAAAATAAGAGATGTGAGTGGGTCCACAAGGATTCCCTCTTCTCTAGTGACTTAGTGACGTCTCAGTTGAACTCTCGACTTGAATCTGCATGTTCTTTTTTTTTTTTTTTTTTTTTAAGTAAGCTCTATGCCCATCTTGGGGCTTGAACTCACAACCCTGAGACCAAGAGTTGCATGCTATACAAACTGAGCCAGCCAGCTGCTCTGAATCTGCATTGTTAAGGTCTCTTCTACCCACCCACCAACCCCACACTGCAGAAATGTTCTTTCGGACATTCTCTCATACATCACACTATGCTTTTTATTAAAACACAACTGCTGAGACAAAGGCAAGAGCTTTTAGCATTTCAGTCTGGTTTTTGCTCTTAGATTGGTTAATGATTAAACTTGCTTAAACGTTCAGCCTATAGACCTCTGAAATTAAATGGATAAGCACTTCTCATTTGCAGGAATGGGATGACCTAACAGAATTAATGTTGTATATAGTTTAAATGCAAAATAAATAAATGCATATGTAGCGCTGTTCAGAGAATCCTGAAGATTGGAAAGCTTTCTAGGTGTTATCAAACAATTCTGATTTTCTAGTTGTTGCCAAATTTTCAAGCTTTGTTCATTTACATCATACCTTGAAAATATTGACATTTTCAGTGACGTCTGTTAAAGTGATTGTTCGTCAACTTCAAGTAAAAATACAATCAAATTCCTTAACAGACTGAATCAGAGGTCACAAGTTGGTACACCCACAGATGTGTTTTGTTTGGCCTTTACTTGTAAACTTAAAATGAAAAATCAGTTGCTAACATTTAAAACTTGGGACGTTTAAAAAAAATAAGAAATAAAAATAAACTTGGGAAATTTCATGTAAAAATGTCTGATTTTGAAAAAACAGAAGTATCTGGTTAACACAGGATTTCTACATGGCAGCAGTGAGCTAAAGATGGGTTGCAGCTTTCCATTGAGACAGCCATGTACACCCCGACTTTGCCATAATCCCTGATATGCTTCATTTTTCAGTAGTAAGGTCAAGTGTTGGTTGATATATATTATTTCGGGGTTTCTCATCCAGCTTCAGTGGTTGATGACTATTTAGCCTCGGTCCAAATTGATTGAACTGGACTTTGTACCTTACCAGAGAGGTCATTATAACTCAACATAAGCTATAGGTAAAAGCACTCTATGATGGACAATCAATTTTGAATTTTGAATTTTGAATCTAGTTTACTGAATCCTTATTATAGCAGTATTTTGTCAGTCTAATTGTAGGTGCTTGACTGTTTCAGGATCATAAGTGCTCATTATTTTAAAAAGACATTTTTTGGGGGATTGCCTGGTTGGCTCAGTCATTAGAGCTTGTGACTTTTGATCTCAGCATCATGAGTTCAACCCCTATGTTGGGCATAGAGCTTAAAAAAATTTTTTCTTTTTTTAATACCTCTTGCTGACCTTCTATCTCAGATAGTGTTCTTTGCTTTCTTTCCAAATTAGGTATCTTTTGGATAATCCTGATGTTGTTAGAGGAAAGTCTGTGTTAGATCTTGGGAGTGGATGTGGAGCTACAGCTATTGCTGCCAAGATGAGTGGGGCATCGAGGATCTTGGCCAACGACATAGACCCTAGTAAGACTCTCATATTTAAAAATATTTAAATATCTTTATTTTCTTCCAGGATAAATATCTATGGATGCCTCAACATGATAACTTATTTCCATGCATATTTTGTCATCAGATATTGTGAATTTATGTTCAGTGGGACATAATCTGTGAAGATCCTGTGGGTCCAGAATTGATGTGCATATTTCTTAAGAGGATTTGTATTTATGTCTGTCAGATAGCCCAAAGTGTACCAAGCTGGGAGCACTTACTGTTAATTTCTGGGCAAGGGATTTCCTGAAATATGTAGGTTGTATATATTTGACCCAAAACCCAAGTGAAGATAGGCCTTATGTTTTTTTTTGTTTTGTTTTGTTTTGTTTTTTTTAGATTTATTTATTTGACAGAGATCACAAGTAGGCAGAGAGACAGGCAAAGAAAGAGAGGAGGAAGCAGGCTCCGTGATGAGCAGAGAGCCCAACACGGGGCTCGATCCCAGGACCCTGGGATCATGACCTGAGCGGAAGGCAGAGGCTTTAACCCACTGAGCCACCCAGGCACCCCAGGCCTTGTGTTTTGAGGGTGATTTTATTCCATTAAAACCCAAGTTGCGATGAGTCAGTTTTAATTTTATCTGATTTTCTTTCAGTTTTCAATTTTACTGAGGATCTAGCTTTTATTCTTATTTTATTTTATTTATTTATTTGGTGGGAGGTAGAGAGGGGTAGAAGAGGAAGAGAGAGACTCTTAAGCAGGCTCCACACCCAGCATGTGAGCCTAGTGCAGGGCTCGATCTCACAACTCTGAGATCATGACCTGAGCTGAAATCAAGAATCAGACACTTAATGGACTGAGCCACCCCGGTGCCCCAAGATGCTTATTTTTTTTTTTTTTAAGATTTTATTCATTTATTTGGCAGAGAGAGATCACAAGTAGGCAGAGAGGCAGGCAGAGAGAGAGAGAGAGAGAGGGAGAAGCAGGCTCCCTGCTGAGCAGAGAGCCCGATGCGGGACTCGATCCCAGGACCCTGAGATCATGACCTGAGCCGAAGGCAGCAGCTTAACCCACTAAGCCACCCAGGCGCCCCCCAAGATGCTTATTTTATACAAGGGACTCAGGTTGCTCAAGTCCCAAGACCTGATTTCCCTAGACAGCTACACTAAACCAAACCTCTTAGTTATTAGATCAGCAAATATTCCTTGAAACCTCCACATTTCTAGTGTTTTGTATTGTTTGTTTTGTTTTTAGGATATCCACTCATATATTTGAAAATTGCAGTAAATAGTTTATGTTGGTAGATACTTCTTTACCTAAAAAACAACTTTCAATAAAAGGGAAAAAATATTGTTAGATTTTCTAAATTACTTAATCAATAGGGGATTGAAACTGCCTAGCATAAAACCAATTCATTATGTGCTTTTTAAAGTTGCAGGAATGGCTATCATATTGAATTGTGAGTTGAACCAACTGAAGCCTTTTCCCATTTTAACCAAAAACATTTTGGATTTGGAACAAGAAAAGTGGGACCTTGTTGTGCTTGGAGATATGTTTTATGATGAAGACCTTGCAGACAGTCTTCATCAATGGCTGAAGAATTGCTTTTGGACCCACAGAACTCGAGTACTGATTGGTGACCCTGGACGACCCCAGTTTAGTGGACATAGCATTCAACATCAACTGCACAAAGTGGTAGAATATTCACTTCCAGAGCCTACCAGGAGGGAAAACAATGGGTTGACAACCAGCACAGTATGGGATTTTCAGCCTTGAGTTGTCCAAGTGCTTCCAAGTGTGAATATAACTATGTTTGGGTTTAACGCTAAAAGACCCTCCAGTTTAAAGCATGTGTATCTTGTTTCCCAAATACTAAGTCATAAGTTTTGTAAGCCTTTGTCATGTAACTCGTTCTGCATTATGCCAAATATGCAAATCTCTACCTGACAGTTTTCTACTTTTACTGCTATAGGAATAGAATTCTAGAAGACAGTACCAAAATGGTAGCAACATGTAACTTAAGTAGTAGAGAAGAATGAGAAAGAAAATGAGAAAGCGAAGTCTGTTTCTGTAGTTGAGAATAACTATATGATGGATCTTCAAATTAGACACAATACAAAATAGAGAAGAGTACTGTA
The DNA here is from genome assembly GCF_922984935.1 of Meles meles. Taxonomy (NCBI): domain Eukaryota; kingdom Metazoa; phylum Chordata; class Mammalia; order Carnivora; family Mustelidae; genus Meles; species Meles meles. Next base: position 74,576,843 of record NC_060072.1, read on the forward strand.
TTTCAAAAACAATGACCTGTAAAGATCAGAGCTGCATTTAGTGTGGTACAGAGTATGTGAGCTTTGGAGTCAGGCAACTCTGTCACTTTCTAGTTGGGACTTTAGGCCAATTAAGCTCTCTGAGCTTTAATTTCTTCATCTATAAAACTGTAACAAACTTAAGAAACCTCACCGCAAGGCTATTTTATTAAATGAAAGAATAAAGTGCCTCATACAATATTTGGTACACAATAGGACCTCAACTGACAGTCGTGGATAAAAATAAAGATTCTAAAATAAAATAAATAAAATAAAGATTTTAGAATTTCCTATATACCATTGACACTTTTTGATGCTTCTTTATGGTTCACTAAGGTTAGCTAGAAATTGGTTATGCTACCACTACATGGTCTAGGTTTTCAGGATCTTATATATCAATAAAAACCCTATGACATAAATGAGAATGTGAAGAGGAATATGTATAGCATACCACTATTTATAGAAAAACATATGAAAAGATGTACATATGTACCCACATACGTATGTGTGTGTGTGTATGTATATATATATATATATATATATATACACACACACAAATACAATACATATTTGTTGGCAACATGCATAGCATATCCCTGAAAAGACAAATAAGTAATTGCTAACTGTGGTTGTCTTCTGGGAGGGTATCAGATACCTGGGAGACTGGGGTGGGAGGTCTCCGAGTTTTACCTTTGGGTCTTAAGATTCTGTACTATAGATTTTCTATTCTCTAATTTAAAACTAAACACCAGCGTTATATGTGTTACAAGTGAAATATAAAATGCAGCCTTTCTAATGTTCTTTCTTATGTTTTCAAACACTGCTTTGGAGTTGTTCATAACATGTGCATTATATACAAACTTTATAATAACGCGTGCATGCCATTGGGATTATGGTACCAGGGAGATGTGATCAGAGTTATACAGTGGAAATATGGAGAAAGCAGTTAAGGGCAAGTTGTTGCTTAGATAGGAAAATAGGATAATTCGATGGGAGTTTGGGAACCCAGCTCCGGAGGATTTGGAGATTGTTGAACTTGGAAGTCAGAGTTTATTTCAGCCCAGTGAAACAAATTTTTGTGCATCTAATTTCACATTGGTATGTTGGGTCTTAAATGTGATCAACCTAAATTTTGATTCAGACTTGGTTAAAATTAATAGAAATTAAAGGTTACAATGGCATTGGATGATATTTGAGAGGAAAAAGTTTTATTAACAATATCCTTTGAAAATTCAGAGTGCTCTGCTGGTTATTGTCCTTCCCAGCAAGATAAAAGTAAATTATACTCTGGAGCACTGTGGAAGTCAACTTGATGCGACAAAGAGAAGATTTACATTTAAGTCTAAATATCTACAAACCTTGTTTTTGTTATCCTCTTTTGGTGATTTATTAGGAGAGTACAAGGTCTTTGAGATCTCCAAATGTTACTTAAGATATTTTATTTTATTTTGTTTTTCAAAAGATTTTATTTATTTGACAGAGAGAGACACAGAGAGAGGGGGGGAACACAAGCGAGGGGAGTGGGAGAGGGAGAAGCAGGTTTCCCACTGAGCAGGGAGCCTGATGCAGGCCTTGATCCCAGTACCCCGGGATCTTGACCTGCCAGGTGCCCATTACTTAAGATATTTAAAAATCTCCCCTGTATATAATGATGAGCCTTGAATGACTTCATAGTGATATGGATAGAGACTCCTGGGCCCGAGCCCCTTCCCCTTGCCTACTCCCCATTGCTCCTGCTGGGGCAGAAGAAAAAGACCAGAGGCGGGTCCTGTTTGATTAAGAAAAGAAAAAGAAACAAGTCCGCAGGGGTAATTTAGCACTCTCCTGAGATGCCTCCGCATAGATTATACTTCCATTTGAAGGGGCCATTTGGCCTTGAGAGACTGTGAAAATGTCCTGTTACCATCCCCCCATCACCCATAACCATAAAAACTCACTCCTAACCCTATTGGGTGCTCAGCCTTTGGGAAATGATCCAGCTGGGCCTGCCCGCTATAATAAAGCTAAGTCTTCCTGCTTTGCCGCCTGCCGCTTGAGTTTCCTGGCTACTTCAGATTTTCCACAACAATAGTTTAACAAACAGGTTTGTATTAAGACCATTCACATTTAAAGGGGTTATTGATATAGTTGGGTTAATTTCCACCATATTTATGACTTTTCTATTTGTTGCCCTAGTTCCCGGTTTCTTTTTTGGTGTTCTACTCTTTTCCTGCCTTCTCTGGTTTTAATTGAGAATTTTATATAATTCCATTTTCTCTCTGTGGGAGGCCACGATAAGGCTTGAGAGGAGGACCAAACCAGGCCCTGACTTGTGTCTCCTTTCAAGTCCAAGTAGCCTAACAAAAGGTTTAGGATGGAAAAGTTGAGTAGCACTGAGAAAGCATCTGTGCTATGTGTTGTGCGCTCGCCTACGCGATTTCCCACACGTTTACTTGTTAGATGAGAGCAATTTGGTTGGGGTCATAAATTCATAACTGGTCCTTGCTGTTCCAGCACAGCTTATGAATCACTCTCAGGTTTGTTGTGACTTCTTGTATGTTTTGAGTTACTTTGGAGTCAATGCAGCTGGTTAAGGAATTATCTGAAGACAGAGACCACTGGCCTTGGAGAGTCTGCATTTAGACCATGAGAAATAGATAATGGGGAAGTCTGGAGGGGTTTTTATGCATGTAGTAAATTCTTTTGTAATCAGTTAAAAATAGTTATTGTTGGCTATATAATGCCTTACTGCCTTAAATAAACTCGGCATTGGTGGAAATCATCCCCTATGCTCCTCCTGCCCCCATCTCTTTAATTTCTTTTCACCATCCTCTTACCCTCGCACTTCCTGGTCGATTTGTCACGCGGGCCACGGCATCTCTCCTCTCGGATATAAATTATACATATTTAAAAATGTGTGTTTAGTGGTTGCCCTAGTATACACTTATAACTAGTCCAAATCCACATTCAAGTAATACTGTACCACTTCATGATTTTCCATTTGTTCAGCTTTTATCTTATGGGGACAGGAATGAGGACTTCTAATCACTTAATAACATCAGACTGGAAACTGGAAGTATGGGTATTATTTTTATTTATTCATTTTTCTCCTTTATTCTTTTTTTGTGTGTTTATTCATTTAACAAATATTGGGTGCTTATTATGTATCAGATACTGTTCTAGGCACTGGGAAGAAAAGACAAAAGTTCCTGTCTTTATGAAGCTTATATTCTAGGGAGTAGATAATAAAAACAGACAGATGCCAGAGGGTGATAGATGGTAAGGAGAAAAATAAAGAGGTCGAAGTATGAAGTGAGGATGATAGAAATAGGTAGGAATGGGGTACTGAAGTTTCAAACAGAAATAGTTAATACAACCAGCAATATAAAAAGGCAAGAATATTAAACTGCAAAGTGCTTTTATAGACCCTAAAAAGCTGACACTTTAGATCTTGAAAAACTTGTTTCCCCAAAAGGGGGTAAAGCTACCAACTTTGCTTGATGTTTACTATTACATTTTATTGAATTTGTCTTTAGAAAAATTTCATAGGTGGAACAAGCTTTACCCATTGTACACATATATACATGTCCTATCTATGAGGGGCAATATATTATATATATTATATATACACATATATATATATTATATACACACACACACACACACACACACACACATATATACCGCATTTATAAAGTAATTAGTAGTAAGGTCAAGAAATAGAGTTGACTGGGGCGCCTGGGTGGCTCAGTGGGTTAAAGCCTCTGCCTTCCGCTCAGGTCATGATCCCAGGGTCCTGGGATAGAGCCCCGCATCGGGCTCTCTGCTCGCAGGGAGCCTGCTTCCTCCTCTCTCTCTGCCTGCCTCTCTGCCTCATTGTAATCTCTCTCTGTCAAATAAATAAAATATTTTAAAAAAAAAATAGAGATGACTGTATAAACCCTCTTCTAAACATGTAGAAGAAATCTACCATCCCATACTTCCCTTCTTTTGTACTACATCAGAGTTAAAGTAGGAAATCTTAAAAAAAAAAAAAAAAAAGTCCTACTGAGACAGTCTCATGGCACAGGGAATATACTAAATTTGGGATGGTTTAAGCACACTATATATACTTCAGAGAATTTTGTGATTATAAAAGAGTAATGCAATTCATTTGAAAACTAAGATCTGTGTTGTTTAGTTCAGGATATGAAACTGACAGATCTTTAGGAAACAGCCTCTATATTGATACTTTCTATTTACTCATTCTTCCATGTTCCTGAATGCAGTTGTTAAGGAGGAAGTTTCATAGATCAATAGTAGTATTTGGGAAAAGTAGCCATTACAATTAATTAAGTGGTTGGGCAAGGGTCTCAGTAACATTGATATTCTGAATGGCTGAGTTGGATGATGTCATGGGTTTATGACAGTAAACTATTCTATTTCTTTATTTTATTGAAATACTAAATTCTGTGAAGATACATAGACCTGATGTTCAGCTTTGCTTTTTGACCAATGAGCATTTAAATACTTAAGGAAAGTTAAGGGCCAGAAAATAACTAGGAAGGTAATTACACTTTTAGGGATACTAAGAATTCTCCTAATGGTTATTCATACTGGTAAATTTCTCTTACGGCAGCTCAACTAGGTAGGTAGGAGAAGGAAATCTCCAGGAAAAACTGGTAATTTAAAACTTTGTTATTTAAGAAACAAACACAATACTCCCCTCCCGCCCCACCCCCACCCCAATACATCAGAGGGCATGCTAGGCTTACCATGTCAAAAACAAAGACTCTGCAAACAAACAGGATAATAGCACTATTAAATGTTTAAGGGTCTGTTAACTTCAAAGCAAAAAGCACATTATCTGAAAGCCAATCTCTAAAACCATTGTTTCCTGGGACTGTAGTATAAAGATCCTTGCTTTGAAAAGCTTCAACAAGCATCAGTAAACAGTCCACGTCACTTGCTTTAGTTTGTTTGGGCCTACTAATTGCTCCAGGACTTCTCGTGAATGATCTACAAAAGAAAACAATGACAATATATTAATTCACAATAAACAAAGATATTTAATTTGTCCTCATGTACAACTAGGGATGATAACTATGATACCTCATAGGGTTATTGAGAAGATTAAAGGGGATGATATATAAAGAACAATAACTTAAAACATTTAATTAGTGGTAACTCTCATTATCAGCTGCAGTGCACATATCATAATAATACTTGAAATTAGGCATTCATCATTTTCTCTGTAATTTTGTCTTAATTTCACCAGCCAGAGATTAAAGCTATAATGTCACCATTAACCTGTGTATAAATTTTCTCAGGGTCCTGGCAGGCAACAGACACACTAACATGGTGTTCTTGAGCAGGGATTAACAAAGCAACTAGGCACAAAGGAGTGAGCAGGATTAAAGAAAGCCAATAGATGTGATAAGACAATTTGGGAAGCAGCAACATACCCAAAATGGCTAGGGGAGGGAGCAATTACTAGAATAGGACAACTTGACCTAGAGGTAAACATTTTCCATGTCACACAATACTATTATAAAGCATGATTTTTAATAGATAAGTAATACATGAGTTCATTATAATTTAACCAATCCATATTATTGGACTTTTAGATGGTTCTCAATTATTCTCAATTCTCAATGTATAGTAGTGATTTTAATATGGTTTACATTTCTTTTGCAAAGTCAATTTTATAATGTCTTTTAAAAAATACGAGTTAAAGGGGGGCCTGGGTGGCTCAGTGGGTTAAAGCCTCTGCCTTCAGCTCAGGTCATGATCCCAGGGTCCTGAGATGGAGCCCCACATCGGGCTCCCTGCTCAGTGGGAAGCCTGCTTCCCCCTCTCTCTCTCTGCCTGCCTCTAGGCCTACTTGTGATCTTAGTCTGTCAAATAAACAAATAAAAATTTTAAAAAAAGTTAAAAAAATATGAGTTAAAGCAAAAATACTGATAAAATGTTACTACTTTAAAAATTATTCATAAGTTTACTAAACTTGTTTAATAGAAACAGCCTATGTTGTATATACAATAGCACTCCAAACAAGTCTTGGAAATATTCTAGTTTAGTGGTTGTTAGAATTATAGATTTCAAAAACCAACAGAAAAAAAAAGTGGTCCAACATATGGTTTCTAAATTTTATTTTTTAATTTTTTAAATATTTAAATATTTATTCATTTGAGAGAGGGAGAGTGAACACAAGCAGTGGAGGAGCAGAGGGAGAAGCAGACTCCCCACTGAGCAGGGAGCCTGATGTGCAGCTCTGATCCCAGGACCCTAGAATCATGACCTGAGCTGAGGGCAGATGCTTAAATGACTAAGCCACCCAGCACCCTCTAAATTTTATTTTAAACAAAGCAAAAAGAAGCCCAAATACCAAGATTTAGTGCAAACAAGAGAACCAGAGTATATGAAAATGAGAAGGAATTACACTTAAAAAAACAAAAGTTTGGGGTGCCTGGGTGGCTCAGTGGGTTAAGCCTCTGCCTTCAGCTCAGGTCATGATCCTAGGGTCCTGGGATCGAGCCCCGCATCGGGCTCTCTGCTCAGAAGGGAGCCTGTTTCCCCCTCTCTCTCTGCCTGCCACTCTACCAACTTGTGATATCTCTCTCTCTCTCTCTCAAATAAATAAATAAAATATTAAAAAAAAAAGTTTACATCAGCAGCTATTTTTTCAAAAATAACAGCTCATAAGAGAAAAAGTACAGTTTTATTATCATAAAAATATTTATTATAAAGGAAATCCATTATATAGGAAATCTAGATTAAAGACAGGTTTCAAATACATTGAAGGTAAAAGCATGGACAAAGTTATATCATGAAAACAGTAACTATAACAAAGCTGGAGTGGCTTTACTAATAGCAGATATGGGGAGTACTGCCCAACTCATTCTGTGAGACCAGTATTACCCTGATGCTGAAGCCAAATTAAGACATCACACATATACAAAACTATAGACCAACATCTCTAATGAATATATACTCAAATTTCCTCAACAATACACTAGCAAATCAAATCTAGCAATATATTAAAAAGACTTGTATGCCATGATCAACTGGAATTTATCCCAGGAATGAAAGTTTGGTTTAACACCTGAAAATCAATCAATGTAATACACTTTATTAGTTTCCTATTGCTACTGTAATAAATTACTACAATCTTAGTGACTTAAAGCAACACAAATTTATTATTGTATAGTTTGGAGGTCAGAATTCCAAATTAGGCCTCATTGGGCTAATCTGGATCAGCACTTCTTTTTGGAGGCTCAAGGGAGAGAATTCACCTCCTTGACTTTTCTAGCTCCTAGGAGCCACCACATTCCTTGCATGCCTCCATATTCAAAATGAGTAACAGTGGACAGAGTCCTTCTCATGCTGCCAAGTCTATGATTCTCCTTCCCCCTGCCTCCTTCCCTTATAAAGACCCTTATGATTACCCTGGGCCCACCTGGATAGTCAGGATAATGTCCCTATTTTAAAGTCCACTGATCACCAACTTCAGTTCCATTTGCAGCCTTGTGGAATGTAACATACTCAGGTTCTGGGCATTAAAATGTGGACATCTTTGGTTGGGGGCTACTATTCTGCCTATGACATATACCATATCAATAGAATAAAGGACAAAAAACACGTGATCATCTCAATTGACATAGAAAAAGCATTTGACAATACTCGTGGTAAAAACATTCAACAAACTAGGAATAGAAGGGAACTTCTTCAACCTTATATGAAAGAACTAAAGTTCATATTTAATGATGAAAGACTAATGTTTTCCTCCTAAGATGAGAAACAGGCAAGGATGTCTGCTCTTTCTCCTTCTTCTTCTTCTTAAGATTATTTATTTATTAGAGAACACGCATGCATGCACACACAAGCAGGGTGGGGAGGGGCAGAGGGAGATGAAGCAGCAGATTTCCCGATGAGCAGGGGCCAGACACCCTGGGATCATGATCTGAGCTGAAGGCAGCTACTTAACTGGCTGAGCCACCCAGGTGTCCCTATTCTTCCCCCCTTCTATTCAGCATTGCATTGAAGGTTTCCGCCAAGGAAATTTAGGAAGGAAAAGAAATAAAATGTATTCATGTAGGAAGGAAAGAAGTAAACCTATGTTTATTTGTACATTATGTAATTCATATAGAATGTCCTGTATAATTACAGGACGTCTTAAGGGTGTTGGGCCGGAGCTCTGGTGCAGGAGGAACAATAGAAATGACCTCCGGGGCCACCCTCCCCTTTCCTTAACCCTTGACTCTCCCGCCAAAAGGATGCATGCCCAGGTCACGGCTCCATAGGTAACCCGATACCTATGCAGGAAACAGAAGTATCAGGACCCCCCACCCCTACCCTCTGATCACCAAATACACTACCATATATGGATGTGAGCCCATGCCTTACCTTGGCCCCATAAAAGACCCCTGCCAACTCCCTCCCGGTGCCACTTCCCCCACTCCCCTTTCCGGAGTCGAGGAACCTCGCCCGAGGGTGCCCACCTCCTCCAGGCACAACTTTCCTGGCTCTCCTTCTCCTGAGGGTGCCCACCTCCTCCCTGCACAACTTTCCTGGCTCCCCTTCTCCTGAGCCCTGAAACTTCACCGGAGAGTGCCTTTAATAAATCTTGCCTTGCTCCTACCTCGGCTACCTCGATTGATGTCACGTTTATCTCGCCTATACAAAGGGATCCACTAAAAAATTAAAACTAATAAATGAGTTCAGCAAGGTTGCACAGTACAGGATCAATATACAAAAATCAAATGTATTTGTATATACTAGCAATGACCAATCCAAAAATTAAATTAAGAAAAGAATTTCATTTATATTACCATCAAAAATAATAAAATACTTAGGGATAAATTTAACAAAAGTGAAAAATTTAGTCTGAAAACTACAAAACAATGTTGAAAGAAATTCAAGATCTAAATAAGTGGAAAGATATCTGTCTGTGTTCATAAATCAGAATATAGTACTAACATGACAATACTCTCTAAATTGATTACAGATTCAATGCAATCTCTCCCAGAATCCCAGTTGTCTCTCCCTCTTTTTGTTTTAGAAATTGACAAGATGATCCTAATATGTATATGGGAATTCAAGAGACCCAGAACAACAAATACAATTTTAAAAAGAAAATTAAATTGGGAACTTATACTTCCCAATTTCATTTTGGTTGGTGGCTGGTGTTTTTAAATTATTTTGGCATTTTTACAGATTAGGAACATGTTATCAAACATACATACATATCTGTTTTCTGACTGCATTTGTGTCATCCTTCTATAGAAATTTATTTTTATACATAAATAGGATGACATTATTCCCTCCAGTAAACCATACAGTATATTTTTAGGTAATTTTGAAATTTTGATGCTAGATGGCAGTATTACATTACTCAAATTCTGCTCATGCACCTTTTTCTGGAGAAAACAGAGTATTTAGGATTATGACTTTGAATAGTAGGAATAATAGGTGCCTGTGAGTTTATTATGCTATAAAGAGACACTGTGGGTTCTCTAAATATTTAGTGATCCCTTGCCAGAACACTGTAGAAACTGTAGGGAAGGAAAAATAATTTTCCTTCTATCCTTCTGAGTTCTCAGCTGAGACTCCCCTATAATAAAAGATAGATTAACCAGAGAAAAACAGTTTATCAATATGTATACTTCATGCATGCATGAGAGATACCCGGGAAAAATGAGTAAACTCCCTGAGATGGCCCTAGCCACCACCTTAAATACCAATTTCAGCTAAAGACAAAAGAAAGATGTTGGGGGGGGGGTGGTTGGGAAGGGATCAAATTGTAGGAGGTTATTAGAAAAAGCACAGTAAAAAGTAAAGGTATGGTTTTCTATACAGATCTGTGTTGGTGTCCCTGTTGAGAAGATTCTCTTGTGATTTAGAGTTGCCCTTTTTTTCCTAACATAGAGAGGGAGATAGTTGAAAATGGAGATTTTTCTTTATAAATGCAAATTTCTCTTATAAAAGGGTAACTTCTTCTCCTTATTCAGAGCTTTCCTAGAGTCTGCAGTTTCTCAAAAATAATCAGTTCAAAAAAGTCCTTATCCTGAAGAAGCATATTGGGGTGACATATTCTACCACCCTTCTGAACACAGACTCTCAAGATTGAAAAAGACTCAAAAAGTCATCAGTACAAATCACACTTCTGTTGCTTAATGTCACTCTTCTAGTTCCCTCTTTTTTTTTTTTTAAGATTTTATTTCTTTATTTTGACAGAGAGAGGCAGGTGGGGGTGGGGGGGGTGGGAAGCAGGCTCCCTGCTGAGCAGAGTGCCCATTGAGATGCAGGGATCCATCCCAGGACCCTGAGATCATGACCTAACCCTAAGGCAGAGGCTTAACCCACTGAGCCACCCAGACGTGCCCTGCGCCCCTCCCTTTTCTAGTAAGCCACTTGACACCAAGGCACCGGAAATTGCTTCCCTGGGGGAAGAATTAGAGATTGTGGATCCGGTGACTTAAGTTTTTACTTGGAGTTCTAGTACCAAGTATTTCCACTTAAGGTCATTCTCTCCTCCCTTATCCTTAAAACAAGGGTGTTGTGTAGATGAAGTCTAAGGAAGATTTTACCATCTTTTAATATCTATCATTAATATAGACAGAGACCACTTTAAGGGCTTTTAGAGCACCAAGAAAAAGAAGAAATTGTGGGAAATAGAAATTAACTAACTTTTTCAAATGATCAAGGAAAATGTAATTTAGATATTTTTGTAGAACACACAGTGAAAAAACTAAGGCTGGCAGATTCTTACAAACAATGGTCAAAGTTCCAATGCTTCATTATAGTGTCTAGAATAAAGAAGTTCTTTGGCACAGAGTAAGTAATGAATGAATAAATAATGATGAGGAAACAAATGATATAGGAGTTAGAAAAAGTAAAATACAAAATAATAAAAAGAGTTGCCCTTTAAGCAAGGAATAAACTTTAATTAAAGGAAACTCTGAAGCAAACTACTTGGGTCTTAAAATACATTTGTTTTGGGCTCGAAGTGGAAAATCTTGACATATTTATAAACTAGGGGTCTAAGTAAAGAACCTCCTTGTATAGTAATCAGGCTGAAACAAATCCTCACATATAACTAAAATTTGGATTCATTCAATCAAAAGGGGCAGATTTCCTGTTGGTTTTTCCTGCCTTTCAGTGTAAAACATAAATTAAATCTAGTGCTATCTAACTGCTTTATTGTCCCTCTAAAATCTAAACCTCCATACCCATAAATACTGTGAAACATGTATAGATAATTATGAGAAACTGAAATGCATGTCTGTTGTAGGAGATTAGTAAAGGTGTGTGAGCTGAACTTAGTGATAATTATTGCAGGCATAACTGAATTTAAAAGAATTTAATAAGTTGTAAAATTATTTTCCTGCTTCTATAACATCTAGAAAAAGTATATTATATCAAAGAACAAAATTCAGCCAATTTTAGGCTTTATTATAGGCTTTATTAATTGATTATAGGCTTTATTAATTGATTCATGAATCAGGCAGCACCCCATCCAGCAAGCAAAGGGAAGCTCTAAGGAGTTGTACAGAATGGAAGATTTTTATAGGAAGGAGAGTAGGGCAAGAAGTTATTAGCAAAAAAAAAAAGTAGGGATTGGTTCAGTCAAGGTCACCTTCTCATAGAGGGAAAGCAAAGGGTCCTATCCGGTGGATTACCTCACCTTTCTTTGTGGGGGATGAGGAGGGCTCATGTGACAGATCACCTCATTGGTGTTTACCAGGAAATTTTACATTGATTGTCTTAAAATTTCACTCCTTGAAGAAACTGAAACTTTTAAGTCTAAGTTTGCTGCACTGGGGCAGGTGACTCTAGCTTGGACCTGCAGTTTGCTTTCTAAGATATTAGACTTTACAATATCTTAAATAGCAGTTTAGTTTTTATTTTCCTTTATGCAGAAATAAAATCAGGTGTTTCAGATAGTTTCAAGACATGATTTATAATGTGGAGTTCTGTTTTTAGTCCAACTTTAAGGTCATGAAATAAAAAAAAAAATACTTAGAATTATAATAGAGAGGATAAACCTATTAATTTAGGGACCTTGAGGGGAAACTATAGTATCACTGTCAATTTGGGGGTCAGATTGCTTTGAGGATGATTATAATTGAACATACTTATGTACAAAAATTTTTATATTATTATAATTGAACATACTTAATGTACACATATTTTTGTATTATATTATAACTGAACATACTTATGTACATATATTTTTATGGAAAGTAAATCATATTGTCTTATATAGTCATATATAAGCAACCACATAAATATATAAGCAGGAGGAAAAATGTTACAAAAGTTATCAAAAGAAGAAAAAACTTTCATTTACTGGGCCAACCTGCTAAATGAAACCATTTATTTCTTTGGAGAAGAAAGAAATAAAAATTAAATATAAAGTGAATATATAACCCCATTTTATTTTCATTTAATGATGGTAGCAAAAGTATACAATGGTGGTTGTATACTTCTTCCAGGAAAGGAGGAAGAGTAGAAATGATCTGGGTAGTTGAAAAACTTCAGCTTCTTCTCTTTATGAACCTTTATTAATAAAGCAATCATATATGAACTCTTTTGGATTGTTATCAGATCTCCCAATTTTATGACTCACAATTATACACAAGGGCAAGCTGAGGTTCATAAAATGTTCTGTGCTAAAAAATTTGGGAGAAATGCTTAGAAAAGTTTCTTAGCTATAATATTTCTCAGACCCTTTGATAAATTAACATTCATTATAGCAGTATGCTGCATTTCTCAAACTTTTTGGATACACAAACGTTTTTAGTTCTGGGGTGTCTGGGTGGCTCAGTCGGTTAAGCATCGGGCTCTTGGTTTCACCTCAGGTCTTGAAGTCAGGGTCAGAAGATTGAGCCCTGTATTGAGCTCCAAGCTCAGTGTGGAGTCAGCTTGAGATTCTCTCCATCTCCCACTCCCTTGGCCTACCCCCAGCTCTTGCATACTCTCTCTCTAAAATAAACAAATAAATAAAATCTTTCTGTTAAAAAAAAAAAGCCACTTTTAGTTCTATGCTATTGTTGGAGAAGAAAAATTTCCCTCTATCCTTTAAGATTCTTCTGGCTGCTCATTGAATTAAACAGGAGATAGACTAACAGGAGAAAATCAAATTTAATTTGCATGTATGGAGGTCTTATAGATATGGGACCCAAGAAGTGACCGAGACAGACAGCTTTTATGCTTTTTAGACAGAGAAACAAATTTTTGATGACCTGACAGGACAAAGAAAACTTATGTTTGAGAGCTTTAATTAATAAGGAATTCTAAACAGAATTGAGGCTGTGGTAGTAAATTAGTATAAGTAATAACGGTTGTTTATATAAACTTCTGAGGCCCTGAATTCCCCATCTCTGATGATAAGGATGTCTTTCTAGCTCCTGGTGCAGGGAGGGTATCAGTCCCATGGGAGATTGTTTCCTACTTTTGGGAGACCAAAGAAGGTCAGAGTGTTCTTGCATTGGCTGTTTCTTAATTAACATTAATTCAAAATAATAATTGGCATGGCATATTTTGGGGGTGGTCTAACCTAAGCTCCAACACTATACCTCCTGTATTTTCTAGAACATCATATGATGTCACTATAGTTAAGGGATTTCAGGGTAGAGGAAGGAAAAAGATACGACCACAAGGTGGCAGTAGGACACAAGAAGCTTTATTTGGGCAGCACTTTGACAGATTTGCTTTCAGAAGTCCCTCACAACATGATACCTTCCAAAGACAACAATGTGTGTTGGGGAGGTGGGGGTGGGGTGGGGGGGTGGGCACTACTGAGAAGGAAAGGAGAGTAAAGGAATTCCCAGAGGACTGGAGAGGAAGTTTCTGTGCCATGATGTTGCTGTTTAGCATCAAGATAAAGGAGTCTCCACAGCAAAGGAAACAGTCAACAAAACAAAAAGGCAACCCACGGAATGGGAGAAGATATTTGCAAATGACAGTACAGACAAAAGGTTGATATCCAGGATCTACAAAGAACTTCTCAAACTCAACACACACAAAACAGATAATCATATCAAAAAATGGGCAGAAGATATGAACAGACACTTCTCCAACAAAGACAATGGCTATCAGACACATGAAAAAATGTTCATCATCACTAGCCATCAGGGAGATTCAAATTAAAACCACATTGAGATACCACCTGACACCAGTTAGAATGGCCAAAATTAGCAAGACAGGAAACAACGTGTGTTGGAGAGGATGTGGAGAAAGGGGAACCCTCTTCCACTGTTGGTGGGAATGCAAGTTAGTGCAGCCACTTTGAAGAACAGTGTGGAGACTCCTGAAGAAATTAAGAATAGAGCTTCCCTATGACCCTGTAATTGCACTGCTGGGTATTTACCCCAAAGATACAGATGTAGTGAAAAGAAGGGCCATCTGTACCCCAATGTTTATTGCAGCAATGGCCACGGTCGCCAAACTGTGGAAAGAACCAAGATGCCCTTCAACGGATGAATGGATAAGGAAGATGTGGTCCATATACACAATGGAGTATTATGCCTCCATCAGAAAGGATGAATACCCAACTTTTGTAGCAACATGGACGGGACTGGAAGAAATTATGCTGAGCGAAATAAGTCAAGCAGAGAGAGTCAATTATCATATGGTCTCACTTATTTGTGGAGCATAACAAATAATATGGAGGACATGGGGAGATGGAGAGGAGAGGGAGTTGAGGGAAACTGGAAGGGGAGATGAACCATGAGAGACTATGGACTTGAAAAACAACCAGAGGGTTTTGAAGGGGCGGGGGGGGGGGGGGTGGGAGGTTGAGGAACAAGGTGGTGGGTAATAGGGAGGGCACATACTGCATGGAGCACTGGGTGTGATGCCAAAACAATGAACACTGTTATGCTGTAAATAAACAAACAAAAACAAACAAACAAACAAACAAAAAAAACAAAAACAAAAACAAAAAAGATAAAGGAGTCTCTAGGTCAGAGAGCTCCAAAGGGCAAGAGTGGCTTAAGTGCAGTTTTTCAGGGTATGCAAAACAGGCAGCTGTAGATAGTTAAAACTCTGTTTCTTTAGGCTATATTGAAAAATCACTGACTGGGGTGCCTTGGTGGCTCAGTGGGTTAAAGCCTCTGCCTTTGGCTCAAGTCATGATCCTAGGGTCCTGGCATTGAGTCCCACATTGGGCTCTCTGCTCAGCAGGGAGCCTGCTTCCCCCTCTCTCTCTGCCTGCCTCTCTGCCTACTTGTGAGTTGTCTCTCTGTCAAATAAATAAATAAAATCTTTAAAAAGAAAAAAAAAAGGAAAATCACTGACTGAATTAAGATTTAGATGTTGGTGGGCTTTTTGAACTAATAGTCCCAATATGCTATCAAGAAATAAACTACATAGGGGCACCTGGGTGGCTCAGTTGGTTAGGTGTCTGCCTTCGGCTCAGGTCATGATCCTGGGGTCCTGGGTTCGAGCCCCTTGCATCTCTCTCTATTGACTCCCCTGCTTATGCTCTCTCCCTCTCTCTCAAATAAAATCTTAAAAAAGGAAGGAAGAAAGAAAGAAAGAAACGACATAGAAGCCATCTTTGGTTCATTTACATAGCAGTAACAGTTGCTAATTGCTGGCCTAGATAATCTTCTAGGTCAAAACTACTGTTATTCTGTTCCAAGTATTTTGAACTCCTGTCATCTTAAGGTGTACTTTCACTTCTAGTAAAGCCACATGAAAATATAAGAAGTGATCCAAAAGGGATAATGTGTTCCTGCTCTAACTGCTAAAGTTAACTGATAATTGTTCTTTACTATAAAGCAATGGTTCTCAAAGTGTGGTCTATAGATCCTACAGTCTGAAACCCATTTAGGGTTGTGAGCTAGGATAGTCACTTTATTCATGAAACATTATTTTTACTTGAAAGGACAGCTGACAACCAAAGGTTGTTCAGACTTGGGTACTTATCAGACTATTTCTTTCTTTTTTTTTTAATAAATTAATCAACATGGAGTGTATTATTAGTTTCAGAGGTAGAATTTAGTGATTCATCAGTTTCATGTAACAACCACTGCACATTACATCAAGTGCCCTCCTTAATGTCCATCACCCAGTTACCCTGTCTCCCCACCCACTTCCTAGCTAGCCCAGATTATTCCTGAAAAAGAGCAAAATGAGCCTGTTACTTCAAATAATTCTTTTAAAGATTTTATTTATTATTTGACAGAGAGATAGAGGGCACAAGTAGACAGAGTGGCAGGCAGAAGGAGAGGGAGAAGCAGCCTCTCCACTGAGCAGGGAGTCCAATGTGGGGCTCAATCCCAGGACCCTTGGATCATAACCTGAGTAGAAGGCAGCTGCTTAACTGACTGAGCCACCCAAGGTGCCCCAGCCTATCACTTCAAAGAAAACAAATGTCAGAGCTTGTTGCCAATGATAAAATTTAGCTTTCAAATGGATTTTGGAAAATTTGTAGCTGCCATTATGAACTTGACAACTATCCAATGGTCATATTAACAAATGTGATTGATTTTTTGTTGTTGTTAAAATAAAATGTGTCGACATTGGAAGATCCATATTACTAAGAGAGCCAATATTTTCCAAACTACCAGTGCATGACATTGCAAAATCACGTATGGGTAAAAGATCTGATCAAAATACAAAACAGACCAGTGGACTGTAATGTGAGTGTATAAAAATTTTATTGATATATTTTCACCTTCCACACTGCAACTAACCTTTAAGAAATGACCACTTGCTGAGTTTAGGGGTAATATAAAAGAAGAGTGTCCACTGGAAAACCAGAACGATAATGAAGGTAAAATTAGCAAAGGTTGATTTTATAATATGTTGCCACCCAAGTTGTCCCGAGACAAATATAACAGAACATTAAAATAGGACTATTTCAGCTAAGGTTCCAGGACTAGAGGTACCAGCTACTCTCTTATTCCAGTGAGATTCAACACCACCTGTATATGACTTGCAAATGCTTGGCTGAAATCTGATTTTGGAATCCATGGCACTTCATCCATTCAAAGATACAGAAGTGTTACAGTGAGAAGGGACACAGAGTTGGAAGTTGAAGAAAGGATTTCTTTGAAGACAGTTCTGGAAAGAGGGTTGGAAGTGCTTGCTTTTCCATTCAAGCCTAGTGAAAGGAAACTCTAAGGATATCAGTTGGAGAGTCTGATGTGTCCCTTGGAGCTTGGGGGACACAGGACACTAATATCCTGTGACCCACATCTGAGAAAACTAAAGGGCAAAAGGCTATGGCAAGAGTCTCTGAAGCTAAAGAGAAGACTGAGGTTGGGACGTGCCTGCACTGTCATTGCCTAAAGTATGTGTTTCCTGTGGTCATATGAGGGCTGCCAAGGGGTTGCCTTATATTTTGCTCAAGAAAGCAACCCAGCTAAGTTAGGAAATCTGAGCAGAAAGAGACTGAAGGTTTATTGCTGCATGCCTGGGGACAGAAGAAGAAAATAATAGCTACTAACTAGAAGAGACACACTGGCTTGAATCAAGAGAACTGCAGATAGGAGGTATATGCAATGATGAGGGGCTGGTAGGAAGTAGATCCTGAAGAACCCCACTGCTGAGAGAGGACGGATCAGCTCACCCATTGGGCCTGGAGTGCTGACACCTGATCACAGTAGGATTGGTCAAGACTTTCCCTTCCAGTACCTCTGCTCCTACTTATCCCAGTCCCAACCTGTACTAACATTGGTGGGATCAGAAACCATATGGGAAAGCTGGGGAAGGAAGAAGAGAAGTGAGGAATTGTAAAATACAGAAACCAACAACGTCCCCTTACCCATTGCAGCCAAATCTGAGCTGACTGGAGGGAGCAAAAGTTTTAACTTGAGCTTGTTTGGAGTACTGCATGGACGTAAGACATTTTAATTACTGAAATGAGATGTTTCGGTGACATGGAATGGCAAGACATTTTAACTACCTGAGAATGATAAGTCAGTGGCACCTGAGATTTTATCTGGCAGTAGGGATTAGCCTCTTTAGAGCAGATTTGTAATAAAGTAGTGTGAAGAAAATAGAATCACTTTACAAGTACCCCTTGCTTGTTCAATATATTGATCAAATGCACACATAGCTCAGTGGATAGATTTATACACTTGATAGGTATTCTGGAAAGTTTATCAAAGATTGCTCTTATTACATTCTATATACTGCGGTCTCCTCTAAATTAAAATAAGAGCCTACTGCTTAGAATACAATTTTCTGCCTTGTTTGATGACCAGGGAACCTCTGTTGGCCTTCTCACAAACTCCAGGATAATGTATGCAAGTACCAATCCCCTGCACTCAGTCCCGTGACTTTTTCTGGTTCTAAGTAATTTTCTTTAAATTATTATTACTAATTTTAATAGATAAAACCATCCAATGATAGAAAATTCAAAAGGTACAAAGGGTGTATAGTACAGGGTTTTTCCTACTCTTGTCCCTGAACAACTTTCCTTGGAGGTAAGTACTGTTAACAGTTTCTAATGTCCTTTATAGATTTAGTTTTTTGAGAAATGTCTTAGCTCAAAAGATTTAGTCTTCGTAATAGATGTCACTGATACCAAATACATTGTATACTTGGTTTACGCTGACAGTCCAAACATAGGAAAGAACAGAGGTTGTTAAAAGGACTTCTAGGATCATAACTCAGCCTAGAGGAGTAACTGTTTAGACTGTAATCAGAGAAATGAGCTGGAAGGACTGGGCATCAGTGCTGATTTCCAAGTGAGGTACAGTTTATACTGTGGTATGTGGCCACTGCAGGCATAATGCAAAAATGTGGTTTCAGGGCACAGTTGTATATAGTATCATGGCTCTTTTTTCCCCACAATAATATAGTATTTTATTATTTTATATAAATTATGACACAAAAATTATATTTTTACAATTTTAAAATTTATGTTCTTATATATTATGATTATCTGTCTATTGGATTTTATAAGTAATAAAATATTTTTAAAGGTAAAATCTTCTCTTTTACTATCTTTAGTGGTCCTTCCTTCCTTTCATTCTTTCTTCCTTCCTTCCTTTCTCCCTCCCTTCCTCCCTCCCTCCCTCTCCTCTTTTTATTTCTCCTTCCTTCCTTTCTTTTTTAAGTAGGCTCCACACCCAGCATGGAGTCCAACACAGGGCTTGAACTCACAACCCTGAGATCAAGACTTAAGCTGAGATCAAGGGTTGGATAGTTAACGAACTGAGCCACCCAGATGTCCTTTTATCTTTAAAAATTTTTTTTCTAAGTATAGTTGATATGTGATATTATATTAGTTTCAGGTGTACAATATAGTGATTCAACATCTATGTTATGCTATCCTCACCACAAATGTAGCTACCATCTGTCACCATACAACAATATCACTGGTTATATTCCCTATGCAGTACCTTTTATTTCTAGTATCATGGCTCTTACACAGAACAAATGGGCTGTGACTACTTTGTTCTCCTTCAGTGAAGTATCATATTAGCTAAAGAATCCAAATTGTTCTCAATATGTTATGCTATGCTCACCCCAAATGCAGCTACCACCTGTTACCATACAACATCATTGGCTATATTCCCTATGCTGCACCTTTTATTTCCAGTATCATGTCTCTTATGCAGGTCGAATGGGCTGTGACTACTTTGTTCTTCATACTTCAGTGAAGTACGTATCACATTAGCTGAAGAGTCCAAATTGGTCTGAATCTCAATGGCTATAGTTTGATGAGATTAGAGCCAACAGGTCATTTAGCATATTTAATAGATGTAATAGTATAAGCCTGGTTTGGTTTTTTTTTTTTGTCTACATAAAACATCATGTTTAATATCAAGACCACTACCATCATCATCATGACTAGCATTAATGAGTTGTCACTATGGGCTAGCCACCATATAAGGTGCTGACAGATAATTATCATGACTAAGCTTATGAGGTAGGTACTGCTAATATATCCATCTTCCAGATGAGGAAACTGAACAATGGAATGGGTTGAATAGTTTACTTCAGATCACACAGTTACTAAAAGATGAAGCCAGGATTTGAACCCACCCAGTCTATCATACTAACCTGTTATTAGGGGGCATCCGTGGAAGAGTAATATACGTATCTGAGGACAACAAGTGAGGACAGCTTCTACAGCCTCATCAGTCAGATTCACACAGTATCCCATATGAATCTCCTATTTAAAAGTAAAGAAAGGATAGTCAAAAGAAAAAACAGATTTGTGATGACAGCATGAAAAAGCATGAGCAATACTTTGATACAAAAAGAACTAGGGGTGCCTGGCTGGCTCAGTTGGAGGAGCATGAGACTCTTGATCTTGAGGTCATGGGTTTGAGCCCCATGTTGGGTGTAGAGATTACTCAAATAAAACTTAAAAAACAACAAACTGGGGTGCCTGGGTGGGTCAGTCAGTTAAGCATCTGCCTTCAGCTCAGGGTCCTGGGATCAAGCCCCACATTGTCAGGCTCTCTGCTCAGTGGGGAGGTCTGCTTCTTCCCCTCCCTCTCCCTCTGTGCTCATGATCTCTCTCTCTCTCTCTCTCTCAAATATATAAATAAAAACATCTTTAAAAAACAACAATAAAGAAGCAAAAAGAATCAAATTATCTATTTGCAAGAAACATTCTATAGAAAGGACTAATGAAAAGTATGCAATAATTTGTAAAGTAGAGATGATTTAAAATTTAAGCCCCCAACCATTTTATAAAGCAATATGGCAAAATCTATTAAAACTGAAAATAAGTATATCCCAGAACCCAGAAGTTCTAATTGAAAATGTATACTATACACAGAGTAACTCTTAGATATGTACCCAAGGAAACAATTTATAAATGTGCTCATTTTAATATTAATTATAATAGTAAAAAGTGGACAATGGGTAAACAAATGGAAGTTTATTAATGGTAGTTTATTAATGGAACAGATGAAACAGTTAAAATGAAAAATATCTACTTGTATTAATATACATAAATCTCAAATAGTATAGTCATATATTTTAAAGCTAAATGTGTACTTACTATATGACCAGCAATCCCATTCCTAGGTGTTTTTTTTTTTTTTTAAGATTTTATTTATTTACTTGACAGAGAGAAATATAGCAAGAGAGGAAAGACAAGCAGGGGGAGTGGAAGAGGGAGAAGCAGGCTTCCTGCTGAGCAGGGAGCCTGATGGGGGGCTCGATCCCAGGACCCTAGGATCATGATCTGAAGGCAGACACTTAACGACTGAGCTACCCAGTAAACACCCATCTATAGGTGTTTACCCAAGAAAAATAAAAATGTACGTCTACACAAAGACGTGTATGCAATTTTAAAAAATATATATATTTTATTTATTTATTTGACAGAGAGAGAGAGATCACAAGTAGGCAGAGAGGCAGGCAGAGAGAGAGTGGGGAGCAGGCTCCCTGCTGAGCAGAGAGCCCAATGCTGGGCTCAATCCCAGGACATTGGGATCATGACCTGAGCCGAAGGCAGAAACTTTAACCCACTGAGCCACCCAGGCACCCCTTGTATGCAAATTTTTACAGTAGTACTTGTAACAGTCCAAAATTAGAACCACCCAACTGTCCATCCAATGGGCAATGTCTGAACAAACTGTGTCATATCCATACTATGGAATATTACTCAGCAAAATAAACAAATAAATAAAAGGAATGAAATACTAACACATGCAACAACATGGATGAATCTCGAAAACATTGTGCTAAGTGAAAGAAGTAAAAGAAAAAAGTAAAAACCAAAAAAACTGCACATTGCATGACTCCATTTCTAGAATGACATTCTAGAAACTTTAAAACTATAATGACAGGAAGGCCTAGGTAGCTCTGTTCGTTAAGTGGCTGCCTTCAGCTCAGGTTGTGATCCCAGGGCCCTGGGATTGAGTCCCGCATGCGGCTCCTGGCTCAGCAGAAAGCCTGCCTCTCCCTCCCACTCTGCTTGATGCTCCCCCACTTTACTCTCTCTCTCTCTCTGTCAAATAAATAAATAAAATCTTAAAAAAAAAAAGCTATAATGACAAAATAAATCACTGGTTGCCTGGGAATGGAGGCAGGCAGAGAACTGACTGCAAAGGGATGGGAGAAAACATCGTAGGGTGATGGAAATGTTTTATACCTAATTGTGGTGGCGGTTAAAGGCTGTATAACAATTACCAAAATTCATCAAACTGTACACTTAAAATGGGTAAACTTTATTGCATGCAAATTATATCTTAATAAAGCTTGAAAAATTAAACATAATTTTGAATGAAAAGCAAACTGTAATAGAACACATATATTATAAAACTATTATGTGAAAGTTTAAAACATAAGACAACACTTCATCTTGTTTTATGAATCTCTATCTCTATGTGTTTATCCATATATAGGTAAAGTATGCAAACATACAAGGGAAAATACACAGGTGTCTTTAGAACATGGTTACTTTGAAGGAGGAAAGGGAAAATAAATGTGCGGGGAGCTTTACATGTAACATACAATTTTTAACGAGGAACTGAAATAAGTACAGAAAATGTTAAAATATAAGCAGCTGGTCCACAGGTTTGTGTTATATTACTTTCTGTTCTTTTTCATATGTTAGAGATATCATATAACCCTCACTTGATGGTCTAATTTGGAATCCTTCTGCACTGGTGGTGGGAATGTAAAATGGTACAGCCACTGTGATAACAGTTCCTTAAAAAATTAAACATAGGGGTGCCTGGGTGGCTCAGTGGGTTAAGCCGCTGCCTTCGGCTCAGGTCATGATCCCAGGGTCCTGGGATCGAGTCCCGTATCGGGCTCTCTGCTCGGCGGGGAGCCTGCTTCTACCCTGCTCCCTCTCTCTCTGCCTGCCTCTCTGCCTACTTGTGGTCTCTGTCTGTCAAATAAATAAATAAAATCTTTAAAAAAAAAAAATTAAACATAGCATTACCATATAATCCAGCTATTTCACTTCTAGGTATATATCCAAAGAATTGAAAGCAGGAACTGGAACAGATTTTTGTATAAATATGCTCATTGCAGGAGTATTCATGATAGTAAAAAGGTAGAAACAAATATTGAAAGATGAATGGATTAAAAAATGTTTATGTATATACATACAGACACATAAGCATGTACATATAAACATAGTTATATAAACATATGTACATATGTTCATATATATATATGAATATAACATATTCACAATGAAATATTATGCAACTATAAAAGGAATGAAATTTTTAAAAAAGATTTTATTTACTTATTTGAGAGAGAAAGAACTCAAGCCAGGGAGAGAGGTAGGGGGAGAGGCAGACTCCCCATTGAGCAGGGAGCCTGACACAGGACTCTATCCCAGGACCCTGAGACCATGACCTGAGCTAAACACAGACACTTAACCGACTGAGCCACCCAGGCACCCCAGAAATGAAATTCTGATACATGCAGTGACACAGATAAACCTTGAAAACATTATGCTAAATGACATTAAGTCAGAAAAAGACAAATATTGTATGATCCATTTATATGAGTTATCTAGAATAAGCAAATTCATAGAGACAGAAAGTAGAACAGAAAAAAAAAAGAAGGAAAAAAAGTAGAACAGAGGTAGCTAAAGGCTGAGGGGAAGGGAAAATGCGGAGATATTCTTTCATGGGTAATGAGTTTCAGTGTAGGATGGGGAAAAGTTCTGGAGAGGATTATGGCTATGGCTGCACAACAATGTGAATGTACTTAATTCCACTGAATTGTACACAAAATTGCTTAAAGTGTTAAGTTCTGTGTTATGTATACAGGACCATAATAAAAGACATTTTAAGAATTCTGGAAATAAGATTTATCTAATAGTTGACATATATATTTATGGTATTAATATTTTTTTCTCCTGAAAAGTTGATATGAAGTTGGTTATACATAGTATAATCAATCTATCTCACAAATAAAGGAAACCTGAGTATATTGAAAACTCATAAAAACTGAGGAAAAAACCATCTTGTTATAAATTGGCAAACATGTCCTATGATATAAATTGACAAAGGCTACAGACAAAGAAATACAATTTGAGAACAGATGGAAGGAATAGTGTTGAACATTTAAAATATATTAAGGCATAAAAAAAGATTCAATGCCTCAAAATGGGGTCTTGGCAAAATTGTGAATTCACAACATAACCTTCATGGGAACCAATTTTACAATATGAATTTAGGACCATTAAAGTAGCCATACCTATTGATCCACTTGTACTGTTTTTTGGAGTTTATTACAGCAATGGAAGAAAAAAGAATAAACCCCAACATATAATTATTTCTAACAGCTAAAAACTGAAAAATAATCTGAATTACCAACAACCACAAAAAGGAAAGAATGATACATCCTATGAACAGATTTTGTTCTCTGATGTACCAATGCCTAGAATATAGCAGGTACTTAATAAATCTTTGTTGAACAAATGAAATTCTATAGGCAAATAAGCTTCTAACCATGAAGATTATAGAAACTTAAATGACTATCATATAAAGTTAATGTGATAACATTTACTAAAGGACTACCATGTGCCTGGAACTGCAATAAAACATTGGGATAAAATGATGATAAAATGATGAACAAAATGGTCTATGTCCACTGGGAACTCAGATAAACAGAAATTTCTGAATAATCATACCAGTCAATAAATGTTATAACATGTTCATGTGCTTATCAATCTTTAGGAGAGGTCCTTAAACTTTTTTAATTATTATTAAGTAAACTCTGACCCCAACATGGGGCTCAAACTCATAACCCCAAGATCAAGAGTTGCATGTTCTACTGACTGAGCCAGCTGGGTGTCCTGAGTGCTTAGACTTTTAACTGAATTTATTTTCAAGCTAAAAGCAATTAAGCAACATTGATGATATAATTTTCAGGAACAAAACATATGAAAAGCAAGATAAAACGATCATGTGATAAAACAAAGGACTACACATTTTCCAGAAAAGTCAGTAAAAAAGATGAAAAATTTTGTATTTCAATTTGAGTCAGAAATTGTGGTCACAAAAATACTAGATGCTATGAGACAAAGGTTAAAGTATATTTACTCATTTAAGGAAGAAATTAAGTCTAATAAAGTTTAGAGAGATTTCCATTGAAATGTTTTGGCACTTACAGAAATAAGATTTGGAAAATTGAAAAAATAAAAATACAATGACATGACACTATAATTGCCAGCACTTATTGCTAACTGAATCTTTTTCTAAGTCTGCTTAGGTTGGTGCTTCTAATTTTATAATGCCGAAGTAAATGTGTTGGTGTGTTTCCTATCACTGCATGACAACTAATTTCCTGGTGGTTTTATTAGGGAAAGATAAACTATGTTAACTGTTTGGGAACTTTATTAAAAATGATTATTATAAGATAATGTTACTATAAGAATTAAATAACCTAATGAATATAAAGCAATAGTAAGTTTGGAGGCTGGAATATACTTAGTGCCTAACCAATGTTAGTACTTCAAACAGTAAACATTATGGCAGAGTTTATTGCCCCTACAATAAGGATGCAAATTGGAATTTGGAACTCGGTATAAGAAAATATGGTAATTTCTTAATCAAAATACTTGTAAAAATATATATGCTATATAGACATACACATGCACACACATAAATACATGCAGGATGTAGATATAAAAGGATAAAAAATTGTCTCTGGGCAATAACTCGAGAAATATTTTTGCAAAAACATAGCACTGCTATTCTTTTATGATAGTTATTGTTAACATTTATAATTCATTTATAGCCTGTTTACTTCCCAAAAGAATTTGAAGTGGCTTTTTTTTTTTAAGATTTTAGTTATTTATTTGAGAGAGAGGGAGAACAGGAGCAGGAGGGAGGGGCAGAGGGAGAGGGAGAGGGAGAAGCAGACTCCCCACTGAGCAGGGAGCACACATGGGGCTGGATCCCAGGATCCTGGGATCATGACCTGAACTGAAGGCAGATGTTTAACTGCCTAACTGACTGAGCCACCCAGGCACCCCTGATGTGGGTTATCATTAAAAAGCATATCTACATTGAATAAGACTAAAAACCTCACTACAACTGGGAGAGGAAGAAACCAAAATCCTGGGGTAAAAGGCTTCTTAATATATTTAGAAGCAGGTTATATGTGCCACATCGGTCACCAAATGGAAGGCCTGAACACTAATTTAGGATCTTCTTTTTTTTTTTTTTTTTTTTTTTTTAAAGATTTTATTTTATTTTATTTTTTTTTTTATTTATTTGACAGATAGAGATCACAAGTAGGGAGAGAGGCAGGCAGAGAGAGAGAGAGAGGAGGAAGCAGGCTCCCTGCCAAGCAGAGAGCCCGATGTGGGACTCGATCCCAGGACCCTGAGATCATGACCTGAGCTGAAGGCAGCAGCTTAAACCACTGAGCCACCCAGGCGCCCCTAATTTAGGATCTTCTTAAAGAGCTATCCAATGTGGCTGTTGGGGAGGAAAACCTTTTTCCTCTTAAGTTCTCTTGGGTTCTATCTTTGGAGCCCATGAATTAAAATGACAAAAGCAAGAGAAAAGGCAAGTTTGGTCACACATGAACTCACAAAGAAAGCTCAAAGAAATGGCTACAATATAGAGTTTATAAGTCAGCTTAATAGGAAAAGGGAGGGGGAGAAGGACACTTAGAGAAAAACAAAAGACTTTTAGGGAAAACAAAGTGGGCCTTTAGAGAGTAAATGGGAGGTGTGATAGTCTTTTGACAATTTTCTTTTATGTCATCACTCATCTGATTCCTCCAATGATCCAATATCATTCCTCCAATGATAGGAGAGATCTTCCCTGGGATGAGGTAGTCTTCCTTGAAGGGGGTTTGATGGTAGCTGAATCTTTTGGAAAGCTCCGGTTTTAGGAAGATGGAGGGAGAGCGTTTTAGACAAAGCTTCTTTTTTACATCTGTTGATTCTTAAACATCTTTAGCTCAAAATAATTTTTATGTGACAGGTATATCCAGGATCCCTCCACGTATATTAAGAAAATAGGATGGCAAACCACTAAATAGTCCTGGTAATGAAAATTCTAAAGAATGTCACTTTACAGTGATGAACTTTCATAATCATCACTATAATAAGACTATCCTTCAATGTGTTAGAAGCTAAAACTTCTGGAAAATGGGAACTTTCACTGGACATAAAAATGGGTTTTTATTTAGAGCATGCTTTACCTCCTAACTTTACCAGTTTTCCTCACTCTGGAAATAAAGAGAGGCAAAAACCAAACCAAACCAAACCCCAAAAACGTCATGGAAACACCTATTGATAATAAGGCACTGGTTGCTCTCTTCATTCACAAAGCAATTTCTGAGGATAATATAAAAATTTATTTTGCATCAAATTTATAGATATCTCAAAATTACCTCTAATTTCTTGGCACAAGATCCATTAACAAGTGCAACCACACCATCGTCAGATACCTAAGCAAAGAATACAAGCAACATGGTACATAAGTGGGAAAGACGAAAGTAAAATTTTCTAAATATTATTAATCATTTATATATAGTCTTGTTGCCTCCCATTGTAAGGGCCTATTTAACCAGAGTGATTTCATCTCAGTTAAACAGTGATTTTGTTGTTATGCAGTAAAACTTAAACTGACCCTGCCCCCTCCCCAGGGAAACTTACTTAAAAACAAGTCCAGGAAACCAGTAAAATATGGTTGACCAGTCCCTGATAACAGAGCCCAAATACAGGGGCAGGTGAGGTCAGGTGGAGATAACAGAGCCCGAATGTAGGGATGAGTCGGGCCAGGTGGAGACATCCAATCAGTGGAGCGCACATACTGTCTCCCCAGCTACCAATGAGTGATGGCCCCACCTTTTAGGTGCCTTTTGGGCGCCAATTCTGACCAAGGTGATAGGCTAGTTCAAATAGCTACTCTGGGGTGAATTGTAATTCAATTGGTCACCCGTGTGTGACCTAGCATGACTATGCAGCTTTGTCTGTGTGTTGCAATCTCATTGGCCACCAGTGTGTGGCCAGGCTCAACCACATGGCCTTTGCTCTATAAAAGTTAGTCTGTGAGGCTGGGAGTCATCACTCTCTCTGTAAGAGGAGGCCCCAAATGGTCGGTTTGATTCTCGATGCTTGGTGCAAAATAAAGCTTTGCTTGACCTTCACTTTGTATCAGTTTCACTCCTTTGATCATGGGCCCTAACATATGGGGGCTCGTCCGGGATCAAACGACAAGAACTAAACCAATATCAGAATTTCTGGGAAAAGCCTCTGGAAGTAAGCTCTTGAGATTTTATTCTGTGAGATCCTGTCTATCTGTCTGGTTGTGGAACTCCAGAGTATAGCCCACCGGGGAGAAGCTGGATGCAGCATTGCTCCGCAGGGCTGGAGTGGATGCGGGAATGCCCCATCCCTCTTCTAGTAGATCACCGGGGGTTCAAGTCCCCCTAGGCAGTCAGGGGACCAAGAAAATCCCCACCAGTGGGTGTCTGCAGGGGACCAAGAAAATCCCCACTGGCCGCTGGGCCTGTGGTTGTCTTTGTCTTGTCTTTTTGTTGTCTGTTGTGTTGCTTTTATGTTAGTAAGGGACCGAGAAAATCCCCATCAGCGAGTGTTTGCAGGGGACCGAGAAAATCCCCACCAGCGGCAGGTTTTGGGTAAGGGCCACTCGGTCTGTGGTTGTCTTTGTCTTGTCTTTTGTTGTCTGTTGTGTTGTTTGTTGTGTTTGAAGAAATGGGGCAAGCAAAGAGTAAGGGGACCTGACTTTCATCTCTCCATTCCTCCTAATAGATGTGGGGCTTCTCCCTTTCTCTTTTCTTGTGTTAATGGCTATAACTGGAGCCAACTGTGGTTAGTCTAACTCAAGTCAGAGACTTTAAGGACTATTCCCAAACAGCTGCCAAAACTCCCTTTGTTTCAGGGAAATTCCTTGCCTTCTCTGGCCCGATGTGGACTGCCTAGCCCCTCCCCCCTTGCTGGCAGGAAGGTATGGCATCTGCTCCTCTGTTGGAGCTGATGAGTTCTAAAACTGGGAACCCTTTCTCAGCCTTCTGGTGGCACTTTGTTCTTCTGTCTCCCTGTTCTCTTTCTGCACCAGCTCGGGTGCGGCCTGCATAACTGGCCTCTAGACCATCCTTGGTACTTCCTGCACCATGGCTCCTTCTCTTTTCACTGTAAGGAAACAAGAAGAGCACCCCCTGGACCTAACACCCCCTCACTCCAGATCTTCCCACCTATGTCTCAGGTAAACATTCAAAGTGGAGTGGGCCCAGGTGGAATGTAAATCAGTATTTGAACTAAGTTAAGTTTGTTGATTTAATTAGGATGAACATGTCTTTTGAGTTAACAGCAGTAAATGTGAAACTTCAATCAAAGTTTACTGAGGGTCAAATAAGTTCATGTTATTTGCTGAAATCTGTTAGCAAAGAGATGACTAAAACTGATGGTCAATTGTCTGTCTCAAAGTTTTAATGCGTAATTGTTAAAGTAGATTTCAAAGTCTTTGGTAACCTGAAACTTTAAAGTTTTGCTTGGATGACAAATGGAATTAATTTGTTGGACATCTAGGTCTTAACCAAATGGGATTAAATGCTAGAGCACTGGTTGCTAGAACTAGGTTTGTGCTTTTGAAATCTGTTGGTAAACATG
This sequence comes from Meles meles, assembly GCF_922984935.1. Taxonomy (NCBI): domain Eukaryota; kingdom Metazoa; phylum Chordata; class Mammalia; order Carnivora; family Mustelidae; genus Meles; species Meles meles. Next base: position 74,606,367 of record NC_060072.1, read on the forward strand.
TTTTGTGCTTAACTCATTCATAAATTTCCCTTCTAAGAATTCTGTTGTAACAGTTCACAATTGGTTAATATTTAGTCTTCACTAGAGATGGAGATGTTTCTAAGAAAATGTAAATGCTTTTCTCTTTGCCTGCCCAGGATTGTAAATGAGATCTCTTTTGACTCATAAGGCTTTTCCTTGATATGCTAAGTTACTCAGGAAGTACTAGTAAACCAACGATAAATCTTGGGTTACATTTGGGTAAATGCTGTAAATACTCTAGAGGTTCTATACATTTCCTAAAGTTTTGATGTTTTGATAAGGGTCATCACTCGATATTTAACCACATCTATTCTGAGTTCTTGTCATTTGTAATTGTTTTAATTCTCTTATAAAATGAATTCCACCTTAAAGGAAATTCATATGGGAGACTTTCAGGACAAATACAGGTCTTTGATATGTTGAAATCCTGGAACTGAATTGGGTAAAAATTTCCAGAAGTAAGAGCTGCCTTGGGACTAAACTAGAATTAGCAACATGGGACTAGATGAACTGAAATATTATAATGTTGTGTCTCTTAATGTTTTGTCTTATTTTAAACAATTACTGGTTCTGTAATGTTTGCTCTTCCAGACTAAGGAAACTTTTTCTTAAGTTATCTGTAACTTACAGAGATGTAAAAGTATTCATTTGTAAACAAATCAAGGCATTCAACTTCTCTCTCTATCTGAACCCTCTGAAACTCAAAAGGTCTCAGCAAGTATTCTTTCTTCCATGGCAATCAGTCATTTGCATAAGTTCAATAAGAATCTGTTCTCCTTATAACAGGACACCATTGGAAACACTGGTTATTTTACCAAGGCTTTCACTGGAATGTCATATTTGAAAAAGACTCAGATATGACCAGACAGCTTAAAGGAACTAAGGTCGACTTTATAAAACCTGGAGCCATAAAGCCCTTTGGAACTGTTGGCCTGATACCTTGCTTACAGAGCCCCAGCAGCCTCACCAGGTGAGTAAAGAATGTCACTTCCTGGCAGATACAGGAACCTCAGGATACTTAGGGGACCTCAGGAAGAGGAATTCACCCAAATCTGACAGGTATTGCAGGCATGCTTGATGGCAAGTACGTGGCTTGGCTTCTGGCCTGGAAAGGCTACTAAAAGTTCAACCTAGAGATTCCTTATAAGAAGTTCCAGCAAAACAGATTCTAAAAGATCTATATGCTCACTCACTGCTTTTGCTGAGCTTATGTAAATAATTAGGCCAAGTTAAAACTGGATTTGTTTTTCAAATAAATTAGTCCTGATTTGGCTATCTGTGGAAATGATTTTAGAGAGAAAAATTATGTTTTAATAACACAACTTTAGGGCTATTAAATTCTAGATTTGGTTGTCTTTAAATATTTATTTACCTAAGCTAGACAACTTGAGGTAAACTTCAGAGAAGTTGCACAATAGCTTGTTTAGACGATCTTGTCTTTGCCATTCAGTCAGCCTCAGATATAAGGAGGAAACTTCAGAAAATTGAAGGATTTGAAGGGAAGAATCTGACTGAGTTAGTGGGAATGGCAGAAATAGCTGCTGAGGACTAGGAGTCATGCTTATGGGGGCCGAAAGCTCTCTTACAGACTCTGCAGGAAAAAGGGTATCAGGTGTCAGCAATGAAACACAGCTTTGTCAGAGCCACGCCACTTATTTTGGCTTTGATCTCCACGAGGGAGTGCATTCACTGTCTGAGTCCAGGAAACAGGTGATCACCCGATACCCCCGCCCCACCACGCCCCTACAAGTGAGGGAGTTTCCTGAAACAGTGGGCCACTGCTGGCTGTGGATACCACAGTTCGCAGAGATTGCCCAACCTCTCTATGAACTGACTCAGGGAGGACTCCCTATGGTAGAGTGGACAGCTGAGGCAGGAGGAGTATTTTGGGAGTTACAAACAGCCTTACTGAGTGCCCCAGCAGTTACCAAGCCCTTCCACTTGTATGTGGATGAAAAGGCAGGGGTGGCCAAAGGAGTTTTGACTCAGACTCTGGGGCCTTGGCAAAGGCCAGTAGCCTATCTTAGCAAGAAACTAGATCCAGTAGCGGCTGGGTTCCCCACTTGCCTCCACATAATTGTTGCCATGGCTCTCCTGGTCAAGGATCAAAGTAAATTGACTTCAGGTCAAAATTTCATCTTGACCACCACTCACACTATAGAGGGCCTTCTCCGGACTCCACCAGACCAGTGGATGACAAACGCCCAAGTGACGGGGTATCAGGCCCTCCTCCTCAATGAACTGAAAGTGACTTTCTGGCCCCTGGCGGTGCTAAATCCAGCCACGTTGCTGCCAGAGGAGCTGGCTGACCACCCACATGACTGGGGGAGGTCCTAACCCAGGTCGCAGGAATAAGGCCAGATCTCAGAGACACTCCCCTCCTGGATGCAGAGATGACACTGTTCATAGATGGAATAGCTACATGGTCGATGGAAAGAGGTATGCAGGGGCTGTGGTGGTTTCTCCTGAGCAGGAACTCTGGACGGTGGCCCTGCCACACGGAACCTCAGCGCAAAAAAAGTGGAGCTGATTGCACTCACCAAGGCACCGCAGATGGCCAAGGGTAAGACCGCCAACATCTATTTGGACAGTAGGCTGGTAGAGGCTTTCTCTGCCAAACATGAGATGGCAAGAGTGGTAGCCAAAAAGCTACTAGAGGTTTGGGTTACCTTGTGATTGAGTCAGACAACAGCCCTGCATTTGTGAGTTCAGTCTCACAGGCATTGGCCAAGGCCACGGGCACTAATTGGAAACTACATTGTGCCTACCGGCCCCAGAGCTCCAGGCAAGTAGAGTGAATGAAACCGGACTCTTAAAGAGACCTTGACAAAGCTAATTCTGGAGACTGGCAGTGGATGGACGGATCTCCTTCCTTTTGCCCTCCTCAAGGCAAAAACAAGTAAACAAGGTGACTCCATTTGAAATAATGTTCGGGAGACCCCACCCCCCCTCACTCTACCCTTGGCTATAAGAGGTTGTCCTAGCAGAAATGACTGATCAGGCTGTACTCCAGTCACTGCAGGCATTACAGTCTGTCTAGCCCATGCAGGGATCCAAACTGCCCACACTGAGATGGAGACGGAGGTGGAACCACATCCTTACCAACCCAGACTTGGTTTGGATATGCCACCACCAAGTGGGAAACTTGGAGACTCACTGGAAGGGACCATTTATTGTTATTCTGTCCACCCCCACAGCAATAAAAGTAGAAGGCATCAGGGCCTGGGTTCACGCAGGTCATGTAAAACAAGCCGAGGATGAGGACGCCCCCCAGAGATGGATCACAGACCCTAACACCATTCAGCAAACTTATCTTATAGCCACCCTTATCTTTTTCACTCTTGCTTAAAATAATTGACAGGAATGTGCCACGTTGTATAATTATGGAAGCATGAGGTTGTCAACAATTCCAACAAAAATAAAAAAAATTATGTTCTTCTGGTGAGTCATGGAAAATCACTGGGCAAACACATACAGTCTTAATATTTCAAGTCTCTATTTCATTTACCTGAGTAGCTGAAAAATCAACACACTGCAAAAATGGGCAGTTTTCTCCTAATGCATGTAAGGACACATCAGTAATACCTAAACAGCCACCTAAATCAATGATCTTTAGCAGCCGGCAGTTGAGTGCAAGAGCAAGGACTCCTTCATCAGTGAGATTGCAGCATCTTTTCAAAGAAGCCTCATGCAGGTATGAACAAGAGGAAGCCACAGCTTTTATTCCTGGGGGAAAACAATTATGTATCAATAAGCTATACACGTATATACATGAGAAATGCGACTGATTTTCATTTTAGCAATCACCAGTATTGATATATCCAACTGTATGTTAGCCTTTTGTGAAGTAGTCCATCTCTGAGGATATACTTATTTTCCAGTGATGCTGTCATCATTAAAACTCTCTTGGAATATTTTTGGAATTCTCTACATAGGCTGTAGTATATCATTGAGAACATCTGCAGGCAGTGGCAAGCCTTTATTGTTGACAACTAAATTTGCCTTTAGGAAATAGCCAAAAACATTCAGAATGAAATTAGATCATTAAATAATACATGAATCTCCTTTTTATTAAAACAAAAGTTTTAAAGTAATAAAGTTAATTTTCTTATGGAGTCTGAAGAGAAATCAAAAGTTAAATTGCCCAAATGTCTTAGGTGATTGTTTTCAGGCTTATCCTTAGGGATCATACTTCCGCCTCTCCATTCTCTTCCCCTTTTGACATTTAAATCCAATTAAACTGATATAAATACACCTTGGAGACTGGTACATGATAATGTGCCACAAAAATAAGAGTATTTTTTGTGGGGCATTATTTGTGTAAACATTTAAAAACTTAGGCTTCTATGTAATATTAAGAATAGCCTAACTGGCTAACCAAGATGATCTCAAAATACAGCCAACGACTCACAAAACTTCTCAGAAACCTAGCTAGTCAAATAAGTTCCTCTTTTTTTTAAGGATTATTTATTTTTTGAGAGAGAGAGAGATTGAGAGAACTAGTGGGAGGAGGAGCAGAGGGAGAAGCAGACTCCCTGTGGAGAAGGGAGCCCAACACAGGATTCAATCCCAAGACCCTGAGATCATGGGATCATGAACTAGGCCAACACAGATGCTTAACTGACTCAGCCACCCAGGTGCCCAAGTCCCTCTTTCTGATATTGAAGGAAAAGGTTAAAATCCTTTATTGATTTTTTTAAAAGGGCAAAAGTCCTCTAATTCATGTAATAATGACACTGAAAAATGTGGTTTGACTGGCTATAAAAAAACTATGCGGGGGCGCCTGGGTGGCTCAGTGGGTTAAGCCACTGCCTTCGGCTCAGGTCATGATCTCGGGGTCCTGGGATCGAGTCCCGCATCAGGCTCTCTGCTCAGCGGGGAGCCTGCTTCCCTCTCTCTCTCTGCCTGCCTCTCTGCCTACTTGTGATCTGTGTCTGTCAAATAAATAAATAAAATCTTTAAAAAAAAGAAAAAAAAAGATTAAAAAAAAAAAACTATGCGTTGTAGGGGATAAAAGGTAGCATAGGGAATATAGTCAGTGGTGTTGTAATAGTGTTGTATGATGACAGATGGTAGTGCCATCTTAAAAAAACCCAACCCATAAAAACATAAAATAAACTGTCATTGTACAGACTGATAGGAGAGTGCCTAGAAAATTTAATCTGATGGTGCTTTAACTTTCTATGGTAATTTTACATCAAGAAAGCCTTAACAGGGGCGCCTGGGTGGCTCAGTGGTTTAAGCCGCTGCCTTCAGCTCAGGTCATGATCTCGGGGTCCTGGGATCGAGTCCCGCATCGGGCTCTCTGCTCAGCGGGGAGCCTGCTTCCCTCTCACTCTCTCTGCCTGCCTCTCTGCCTACTTGTGATCTCTCTCTGTCAAATAAATACATAAAATCTTTTAAAAAAAAAAAAAAAGAAAGAAAGCCTTAACAAAGTATGAACTGGTCAATAGCAAATCAATTTCAAAGTGTTCTGAGCTCTCTTACATGGATGTCCATCCATGTTTACTTTAAATATGTTTCTCTCTCTCTCTCTCTTTTTTTAAAAAAAGATTTACTTATTTATTTGAGACAGAGTGTGAGAGAGAGAATGAGGGTTGGAGGGGGAAGGGCAGAGGAACCGGGAGAGAGAAACCCTAAGCAGAGGACTCACTGAGCCTGGAGCTGAATGCATGCCAGGCTCCATCCCATGATCCTGAGATCATGATCCTGAGCCAAAACCAAGAGTCGGATGCTTAACTGACTGCACCACCCAGGCGCCCCTACTTTGAATATCTTTAAATTATAAGTAGTGACTTAGTGTATCACTTAACTTCCAGCAATGGTTATAAGTTGGAATTCTAATTTGGATTCTTTATCTTAGCTTGAATATTTCTATTGATAAACACAGTTTCTGCTTCTTTAACATCTTCATACTCACTTTTGACATATTTACTAACCCTTTGTTGTTCCAAAATTATATTAGATGGAGAATAGTAATCTATCAATTTATTCAGTGTTAATAAACATACCTTTTGAAGTTATGGAAATCCTGTTTTCTTTTGAGGAACTTAAATTTAATTTCTTTAGTTTTCTGCAGTTACACAGGTGCAGGAGAGCAGTATCTGAAATATCACAGCTTCGCAGATCTAGAGTTTGGACTTCAGGGTGTAAAATCTATAAAAAACACATGATTGCAAAAAATTAAATTTTCCTATAAATATAAAAGTTTGTTCCATATTTAGTGTTTTGGTGGTCATGACAGACAAATGGTGGATGGAAAATATAGCAAAGAATATAAAAACCTATCTGAGTACAGACACACACATAAAGCAGGAAAAAATATGCCCACTTTCAATTGGAGGTACAGTTCCTAGTGCTACCAAAGTCTTTACTGAGACACATGGCTTTGATGAGATAGCTGGTAGAGAGTAAGGACCCACCAGACCTGAGAAGGATAATCAAGGTGGTGGCATGCGCTTATCTTTTTCCAGTAGTTCTGACTGTTATTAGAGATCCTAGCTATGTGCATCTGCTCAGCAGGTATGAGTATTTAGTCTCTATATACTGAATGGTTATAGGATGTGAGTATTGCTTTTCTATAACATTTATGTCCTTCATTCTTATTGGGAGCGAGTACAAACAAATCTAGTATTACTGATTCTTTACTTAAGGGCAAAAAACAGCAAATTGATTTCAAAGTGTTCTGAGCTCCCTTCCTTGGCTCTTCCTTCCTTCCTCGCTCCTTCCCTCCCTCTATCTCTTCCTCCCTTCCTTCCTTCCTTCCTCCCTCCCTCTCTCCTTTCCTCCCTCCTCTCCTGTTCCTTCCTTACCTCCTTTAGAATGAGGGGATGGGAAGGGGCAGAGGGAGAAGAGAGAATCTTCTCCCTTCTCAGGCTGCTTTCTACTTTTTTCCATGTAGAAATACCTTTACTTTTCTGAATAAAAGTACTAATGTAAAAGAATCAGACAATATTGAAAAGTTATAAAAACGGTAAAATAACTATTTCTATTTATTGAGCACTTACCAGGAAGGATACAAAAAGTGTGCTATGTACATTACATCATTTAATATTCTCTCTCAAACACAGACAGACCCCGAAAGACTTTTTATAAATCCGGGAATTGAGGCACCTGGAGCTCAAGTAGTAAAACAAAGTACACAGCCCAAAAAAGAAAAGAAAAAAAAGCAGAGCTAGGATTGAAAACCAGCTCTTTCTAATTCTAAAGGCCATGCTTTTATCCACTATAACTAAAATTAACCATAATATCAATACCCAGAGAAAAACATAATATTAGTTCTGATTTTTTTTGAGTTAAAAAAAAAAAAACTGAAGAAAAATGGGATCAGATTATATTTACTTATAAGATGAGCACTTTTTACAAAAACGATTTATTGTGGTTGTATTCTGTTCCATTCTATGCATGTACCATAACATATTACATGCATTCTACACTGACAAATGCTTCGACTGAACATTTAGGCTGATTTAGAAAGCAATACAGTATAGTGATTAAGAACATGTCTTCTGGAAGCAGTCTGAGTTTGAACCCTATGAATGTGATCAAGCTCTGGTTTTTTTTTTTTTTCCCTTTTTATTAATTTTTTCAGCGTAACAGTATTCATTCTTTTTACACAACACCCAGTGCTCCATGCAAAACGTGCCCTCCCCATCACCCACCACCTGTTCCCCCAACCTCCCACCCCTGACCCTTCAAAACCCTCAGGTTGTTTTTCAGAGTCCATAGTCTCTTATGGTTCGCCTCCCCTCCCCAATGTCCATAGCCCGCTCCCCCTCTCCCAATCCCACCTCCCCCCAGCAACCCCCAGTTTGTTTTGTGAGATTAAGAGTCATTTATGGTTTGTCTCCCTCCCAATCCCATCTTGTTTCATTTATTCTTCTCCTATCCCCCTACCCCCCCATGTTGCTTCTCCATGTCCTCATATCAGGGAGATCATATGATAGTTGTCTTTCTCCGATTGACTTATTTCACTAAGCATGATACGCTCTAGTTCCATCCATGTCGTCGCAAATGGCAAGATTTCATTTCTTTTGATGGCTGCATAGTATTCCATTGTGTATATATACCACCTCTTCTTGATCCATTCATCTGTTGATGGACATCTAGGTTCTTTCCATAGTCTGGCTATTGTAGACATTGCTGCTATAAACATTCGGGTACACGTGCCCCTTCGGATCACTATGTTTGTATCTTTAGGGTAAATACCCAGTAGTGCAATTGCTGGGTCATAGGGTAGTTCTATTTTCAACATTTTGAGGAACCTCCATGCTGTTTTCCAGAGTGGTTGGACCAGCTTGCATTCCCACCAACAGTGGAGGAGGGTTCCCCTTTCTCCACATCCTCTCCAGCATCTGTCATTTCCTGACTTGTTAACTTTAGCCATTCTGACTGGTGTGAGGTGATATCTCATTGTGGTTTTGATTTGTATTTCCCTGATGCCGAGTGATGTGGAGCACTTTTTCATGTGTCTGTTGGCCATCTGGATGTCTTCTTTGCAGAAATGTCTGGCCATGTCCTCTGCCCATTTCTTGATTGGATTGTTTGTTCTTTGGGTGTTGAGTTTGCTAAGTTCCTTATAGATTTTGGATACTAGCCCTTTATCTGATATGTCGCTTGCAAATATCTTCTCCCATTCTGTCAGCTGTCTTTTGGTTTTGTTAACTGTTTCCTTTGCTGTGCAAAAGCTTTTGATCTTGATGAAATCCCAATAGTTCATTTTCGCCCTTGCTTCCCTTGCCTTTGCCGTTGTTCCTAGGAAGATGTTGCTGCGGCTGAGGTCGAAGAGGTTGCTGCCTGCATTCTCCTCAAGGATTTTGATGGATTCCTTTCTCACATTGAGGTCCTTCATCCATTTGGAGTCTATTTTCGTGTGTGGTGTAAGGAAGTGGTCCAATTTCATTTTTCTGCATGTGGCTGTCCAATTTTCCCAGCACCATTTATTGAAGAGGCTGTCTTTTTTCCATTGGACATTCTTTCCTGCTTTGTCAAAGATTAGTTGACCATAGAGTTGAGGGTCGATTTCTGGGCTCTCTATTCTGTTCCACTGGTCTATGTGTCTGTTTTTGTGCCAGTACCATGCTGTCTTGATGATGACAGCTTTGTAATAGAGCTTGAAGTCCGGAATTGTGATGCCACCAACTTTGGCTTTGTTCTTCAATATTCCTTTGGCTATTCGAGGTCTTTTCTGGTTCCATATAAATTTTAGGATTATTTGTTCCATTTCTTTGAAAAAATGGATGGTATTTTGATAGGGATTGCATTAAATGTGTAGATTGCTTTAGGTAGCATAGACATTTTCACAATATTTATTCTTCCAATCCAGGAGCATGGAACATTTTTCCATTTTTTTGTGTCTTCCTCAATTTCTTTCATGAGTACTTTATAATTTTCTGTGTATAGATTCTTAGTCTCTTTGGTTAGGTTTATTCCTAGGTATCTTATAGTTTTGGGTACAATTGTGAATGGGATTGACTCCTTAATTTCTCTTTCTTCAGTCTTGTTGTTGGTGTACAGAAATGCAACTGATTTCTGTGCATTGATTTTATATCCTGACACTTTACTGAATTCCTGTACAAGTTCTAGCAGTTTGGGAGTGGAGTCTTTTGGGTTTTCCACATATAGTATCATATCATCTGCGAAGAGTGATAGTTTGACTTCTTCTTTACCAATTTGGATGCCTTTAATTTCTTTTTGTTGTCTGATTGCTGAGGCTAGGACTTCTAATACTATGTTGAATAGCAGTGGTGATAATGGACATCCCTGCCGTGTTCCTGACCTTAATGGAAAAGCTTTCAGTTTTTCTCCATTGAGAATGATATTTGCGGTGGGTTTTTCATAGATGGCTTTGATAATATTGAGGTATGTGCCCTCTATCCCTACACTTTGAAGAGTTTTGATCAGGAAGGGATGCTGTACTTTGTCAAATGCTTTTTCAGCATCTATTGAGAATATCATATGGTTCTTGTTCTTTCTTTTATTAATGTGTTCTATCACATTGATTGATTTGCGGATGTTGAACCAACCCTGCAGCCCTGGAATAAATCCCACTTGATCGTGGTGAATAATCCTTTTAATGTACTGTTGAATCCTATTGGCTAGTATTTTGGCGAGAATTTTTGCGTCTGTGTTCATCAAGGATATTGGTCTGTAGTTCTCTTTTTTGGTGGGATCCTTGTCTGGTTTTGGGATCAAGGTGATGCTGGCCTCATAGAATGAGTTTGGAAGTTTTCCTTCCATTTCTATTTTTTGGAACAGTTTCAGGAGAATAGGAATGAGTTCTTCTTTAAATGTTTCGTAGAATTCCCCTGGGAAGCCGTCTGGCCCTGGGCTTTTGTTTGTTTGGAGATTTTTGATGACTGTTTCAATCTCCTTACTGGTTATGGGCCTGTTCAGGTTTTCTATTTCTTCCTGGTTCAGTTGTGGTAGTTTATATGTCTCTAGGAATGCATCCATTTCTTCCAGATTGGCCAATTTGTTGGCGTAGAGTTGCTCATAGTATGTTCTTATAATTGTCTGTATTTCTTTGGTGTTAGTTGTGATCTCTCCTCTTTCATTCATGATTTTATTGATTTGGGTCCTTTCTCTTTTCTTTTTGATGAGTCTGGCCAGGGGTTTATCAATCCTATTGATTCTTTCAAAGAACCAGCTCCTAGTTTCATTGATTTTTTCTATTGTTTTTTTGGTTTCTATTTCATTGATTTCTGCTCTGATCTTTATGATTTCTCTTCTCCTGCTGGGTTTAGGGTTTCTTTCTTGTTCTTTCTCCAGCTCCTTTACGCGTAGGGTTAGGTTGTGTACTTGAGACCTTTCTTGTTTCTTGAGAAAGGCTTGTACCGCTATATATTTTCCTCTCAGGACTGCCTTTGCTGTGTTCCACAGATTTTGAACTGTTGTGTTTTCATTATCATTTGTTTCCATGAATTTTTTCAATTCTTCTTTAATTTCCTGGTTGACCCATTCATTCTTTAGAAGGATGCTGTTTAGTCTCCATGTATTTGGGTTCTTTCCAGCTTTCGTCTTGTGATTGAGTTCTAGCTTCAGAGCATTGTGGTCTGAAAATATGCAGGGAATAATCCTAATCTTTTGATACCGGTTGAGACCTGATTTGTGACCCAGGATGTGATCTATTCTGGAGAAGGTTCCATGTGCACTAGAGAAGAATGTGTATTCTGTTGCTTTGGGATGAAATGTTCTGAATATATCTGTGATGTCCATCTGGTCCAGTGTGTCATTTAAGGCCTTTATTTCCTTGTTGATCTTTTGCTTGGATGATCTGTCCATTTCAGTGAGGGGAGTGTTCAAGTCCCCTACTATTATTGTATTATTATTGATGTGTTTCTTTGATTTTGTTATTAATTGGTTGATATAGTTGGCTGCTCCCACGTTAGGGGCATAGATATTTAAAATTGTTAGATCTTCTTGTTGGACAGACCCTTTGAGTAGGATATAGTGTCCTTCCTCATCTCTTATTATAGTCTTTGGCTTAAAATCTAATTGATCTGATATAAGGATTGCCACCCCAGCTTTCTTCTGATGCCCATTAGCATGGTAAATTGTTTTCCACCCCCTCACTTTAAATCTGGAGGTGTCTTCGCGTCTAAAATGAGTTTCTTGTAGGCAACATACTGATGGGTTTTGTTTTTTTATCCATTCTGACACCCTGTGTCTTTTGATTGGGGCATTTAGCCCATTAACATTCAGGGTAACTATTGAGAGATATGAATTTAGTGCCATTATTAGCCTGTAAGGTGACTGTTACTGTATATTGTCTCTGTACCTTTCTTATCTACTACTTGTAGGCTCTCTTTGCTTAGAGGACCCCTTTCAATATTTCCTGGAGAGCTGGTTTGGTGTTTGCAAATTCTTTCAGTTTTTGTTTGTCCTGGAAGCTTTTGATCTCTCCTTCTATTTTCAATGATAGCCTAGCTGGATAGAGTATTCTTGGCTGCATGTTTTTCTCGTTTAGTGCTCTGAATATATCATGCCAGCTCTTTCTGGCCTGCCAGGTCTCTGTGGATAAGTCTGCCGCCAATCTAATATTTTTACCATTGTATGTTACTGATTTCTTTTCTCGGGCTGCTTTCAGGATTTTCTCTTTGTCACTAAGACTTGTAAATTTTACTATTAGGTGACGGGGTGTGGACCTATTCTTGTTGACTTTGAGGGGGGTTCTCTGCATCTCCTGGATTTTAATGCTTGTTCCTTTTGCCATATTAGGGAAATTCTCTCCAATGATTCTCTCCAATAGACCCTCTGCTCCCCTCTCTGTTTCTTCTTCTTCTGGAATCCCAATTATTCTAATGTTGTTTCGTCTTATGGTGTCACTTATCTCTCGAATTCTCCCCTCATGGTCCAGTAGCTGTTTGTCCCTCTTTTGCTCGGCTTCCTTATTCTCTGTCATTTGGTCTTCTATATCACTAATTCTTTCTTCTGCCTCATTGATCCTAGCAGTGAGAGCCTCCATTTTTGATTGCACCTCATTAATAGCTTTTTTGATTTCAACTTGGTTAGACTTTAGTTCTTTAATTTCTCCAGAAAGGGCTTTAATATCTCCAGAGAGGGTTTCTCTAATATCTTCCATGCCTTTTTCGAGCCCGGCTAGAATGTTCAGAATCGTCATTCTGAACTCTTGATCTGACATGGTACCAATGTCTGTGTTGATTAGGTCCCTAGCCTTCGGTACTGTCTCTTGTTCTTTTGTTTGTGGTGATTTTTTCCGCCTTGTCATTTTGTCTAGATAAGAGGATATGAAGGAGCAAATAAACTACTAATAGGGTGGCAAAGACCCCGGAAAAATGCGCTGTAACCAAATCAGAAGAGACCCCAAATTGTGGGGGGGGGGAAGGGGATAAAAAACAGGTTCTGAAAAAAAAAGAAAAAAGAAAAAATTTAAAAAATAAAACAAATAAAAAAATATAAAAAAGAAAGAAAAAATATATATATTTAGATGAACTAGTCAAAAAACGTTAAAAAAGAAAAGGGTAAAAGTTTTTAAAAAAATTTAGCAGAAGAAAAAAGAAAAAAGAAAAAAAATTGAAAAAAGAAAAAAAAAATAAAAAATTGAAAAAAGAAAAAAAAATTGAAGTAGCCGCAAGACTAAAGAATCATGGGGAGAAAGCCATGAGTTCCGTGCTTTGCTTTCTCCTCCTCTGGAATTGCTCTGCTGTCTTAGGAATTGAATCTGCTTTCTCCTTGATAGATGAACTTCGTCCTGGCTGGATATTTTGTTGATCTTCTGGGGGAGGGGCCTGTTGTAGTGACTCTCAAGTGTCTTTGCCCGAGGCGGGATTGCACCGCCCTTACCGGCGGCCGGACTAAGTAATCGGCTCGGGTTCGCTTTTGGGAGCTTCTGTTCCCTGAACGCTTTCCGTAGAGTTCCGGAGGACGGGAATGAAAATGGCGGCCTCCCAGTCTCTGGCCCGGAGGAGCCGAGAGCCTGGGGCCCCACTCCTCAGTGCGCCCCCAGAGGACAGCACCCAATCACTCCCGTATCCCCAGCCTCTAGCCGCGCTCCGAGCTCACCCAGCCCGCGACCAGTTCAAGGTAACCCCGAGCTGAGAGTTCAGTCCTCGGCTCTGTCTTTGCAGCCGGTTTCTCCGTTCTAATACCTGCGAGCTCTCCGACACTCTGACACCCCCGATCCTTCTGTGACCTTGCGGGGCCTGGGCCACGCTGGCCCCGCGTGGGCTTCACCCCGGTTTAGCCCCTGGAGCAATGTCCCTCAGTGGAACAGACTTTTAAAAGTCCTGATTTTGTGCTCCGTTCCTCCGCCACTTGCTGGGAGCCGGCCCCTCCCCCCGCGGTCTATCTTCCCGTTGTTTTAGATTCACTTCTCCGCCAGTCCTACCTTTCAGAAAGTGGTTGATTTTCTGTTTCTAGAGTTGCTGTTCTTCTTCTCTTCGCTCTCCCGTTGGATTTGTAGGTGTTTGCTATGTTTAGATAAGCTATCGAGCTGATCTCCTGTTACCTGATGTAGTCTCAGGCTGCTACTTCTCCGCCATCTTGACTCCTCCCCCAAGCTCTGGTTTTTGTATGTGTGTGTGTGGCCCTCAATGTCCTCATTATTAAAATGGGGATAATATTTTGTGAGAAGTGAGGTGCCTTGCTTATAATGTATACTATACATAATGTCATCTATTATTATAAATATTATGATAAGCATACTTGTGTGCTTTCCATATTTTCTTAGAATTAATGTCAGAAGTAAATTATAATTATATGAAGTGATGGAGATGTTAAATAATCCTACTGTGGTAATCATTTTGCAATGTATAAATGCATCAAATCATCATGTTATATTGTTTGCTTTAAACTTACACAATGTTATATGTCAGTTATATCTCAATAAAACTCGAAAAAAATACTAGGACTAAAATTGTTGAGTCTATAGTAAGCACCTTTTTAGGACTTTTGATAGTTAATGGCAAGCTGTCCTCCTAAAAGGCTTTTTGTTTTTGTTTTTGTTTTTATCAATTTACACTTCAACCAATAGGAGATAAAAGTGACTATTGACCACACCACTGTCCACACTGGGTATTTTTTTAAATCTGCCAAACTGAAAGAAACTGTGACTTTTATTACTAATTAGGTTAAATTTCCTTTTATATGTTAATAGGGATTTATATATTTTCCTTTGAGTATTTCCTGTTGTTTTATTTCAGTATTTGTTTTGATTTTTCTTATTGGTTTATTAAATTATTGGATTATTCTTATTGGATTCTTTAAATTGTCAAGATAACAAACCTGTAGAATTACATGTGTATTGCAAATATTTTTCCTACTTTGTTACTTGATTTTGCTTCTTTTTTTTTCTTCTAGCTATAAGGAAGTTCATATTGTTAGGTAATCAAATCCATCAATTTTTTTCTTCTTAGTTTCTAACTCTGGTGTCATGTTTAGAAAGGTCTCCTCCAGCCAACTATAAAAAGATTTAGGAAATATTTCAAAGAGAGCCATCCAATGATGCATGCAACTTTGTAACGGATGTTAGATCTGGCTTTTTTAATAATTTTGTAAGTAGGACTTGTAAAGATGGAGAACAAGGGAGAGCACCAAATAAATCATATTTGTTTTTTTCTATGTCATTCATTCCTTAGCCCTTTTCTATTCAGGTAAAATTAGGGCTGGTTGTTTTTTGGATTTTGTTTTTTTTTTTTTTCCCTCAGGTAGAATTAGGTTTAAATGAATATTAAGGATTGCCATAAAACAAAAATCTAAGCTACTGCAAAATAGGTTAATGTGTGAGAACAAAATGTGGATGGTGGGAAAGTGAAGAAAACCACCAGTTTTCTGTAGTGTCATAATGATTATTCTGTGGACCACACACAAACTAGATACATCCACAGAACCATTAACAATAAGAACCTGGGGATATTATTCTACCTCGATAGAGCTAAGCAGACAACAACACTAAAATGTCTATGTTCTAGTGCAAGCTAAATGAAGAAAACAAAGCATTACAGATACCTCGGGTTAATGTTAAAAGAAACACTAATGGCACATCTAACTGCAATTACAATGTTACAGGGACAGTCATGTGCTGGAGTGCTATGATCAGATTCCTTTTGATCATAGACTTTGGGCAGAATGTGTAGTAAAGTCAGCAACTGGTTAGAATCAGAGTTTCTGTAGTAGACAAGCCTAGTGTAGACTAGAGTCTTGGCAGACAGTGATGACGGCTGCAACCCCATTTTACAGTTAAGAGAACTGAGGCTCAATGTCAGAAAGAGTGGCAAAGCTAGGATTTCAGTTCAGGTTAGAAGGCCTTACTATACTTACTGCCTTATAGAATAGCCAATTAGCCAAGCTTAGTTGGCTACCCAGAGGGGAAAAAAAGAACCCCAATGTTTTGTTATATTTTAAAATTATTACTGAGCCTACTATATGCCATTGCTCCAAAAGTCTGAAACCACATCTAAACAGTAAAATGTAATATGCTTGCTTTGCAATTTTACATACGCTTTTTTTTTAATTTTTTTAGAAGATTTTATTTTTATCTATTTGACAGACAGAGATCACAAGTAGGCAGAGAGGCAGGCAGAGAGAGAGAGGGAAGCAGGCTCCCCGCTGAGCAGAGAGCCCAATTCGGGGCTCAATCACAGGACCCCGGGATCATGACACGAGCTGAAGGCAGAGGCTTTAATCCACTGAGCCACCCAGGTGACCCACAATTTTACATAATCTTACCTCACTTATATTTGAATCTGTTATCTGCCCCTGGATACTCATTATTTTAATCAGTCTATCTTTTATGTTGGGAGGCAGAGGCTTAATGTCTGTGATATATCTGGAAATGTTCTTCATGAAGCACCACAGGCATCTGAAATACAAATACAGTACAGTAAATTACATGGTACTGGTACCAATTCCAAATATTTATGCTCTTCACTTGCACTCAGACCTTACATAAACAGGGTGTACATTTGTATCAGTATTTGCAACTAAAGCTTGCTAAGATTCAAAAGTCTAGCATGAGCTCTGTTACGCTTTGAGGTTCTTCCTTTACATTTCTTTCTCAGCATACCTCATTTACTAAAATGCATTCTAAATGACAAAAAAAAGCCCACAAAATATAATTTAATTAAAAAAAATTAAAGTAAAACTGTAAAAAAAAATGACAAAAAAAGTTTTTCCTTAGTCAGTATAATTCCTAAGACACAGTTACTACCAAGACTAGTTACAGATTAGTAACCAACCAATATGTAATTAGTAACCAATTAAGTATTAGTAACCAAGACCAGTTACATATTCCAAAATAAATATTGAACAAGGGCCTACTGATTGACAACTTTTATCTATCTAGCAAAGTTTTCACTATTTTTCTTAAAAATTATGTGTATAATGAAACGATGAAAGAACTACAACTGCAAAGATTGCACAAATAGTACACATCATAGAGATAACAAACTTAGTGCCAGGATTGTGTATGTATAAAGAAGAGTTATCAGAGCAGGCAATAATCAAGGCCCATCTGACCCACACATCCCCTATGTAGCCTGAAATTCCAACTATCTGAGAAAATCATACTTTTTTTTTTTTTTAAAGATTTATTTATTTATTTGACAGAGAGAGAGATCACAAGTAGGCAGAGAGGCAGGCAGAGAGAGTGAGAGGGAAGCAGGCTCCCTGCTGACCAGAGAGCCCGATGCGGGACTCGATCCCAGGACTCTGAGATCATGACCTGAGCCGAAGGCAGCGGCTTAACCCACTGAGCCACCCAGGCGCCCCTGAGAAAATCATACTTTAAACAAACAAACATAAATTTTCCTTAAATCTCTGACTACAAATACCTCCAATGATATAATTTGACATTCATTAATTTCCCTCTCCTATCCTTCCCCATTCCATTAGATTATTCCTCCCACTAATATCTAGTGTATATATTTTTTTCTTTCATACATATGCGTGTGTGCACACACACACAAGCACATTTAAAGAGATGGGGGGATCACTGTTACCTAAAATGGCCTCACTGTATACTCACTTTTCTGTACCCTCTTTCATTCAATAATGTCTTAAAGAATTCTTCAAGGTACCAAGTATAGTTTTAGTGCTCCCTTAATGGCTATATAATATTTCACAGCATGGAGGATTTATTTAGTTATTCTATTTATGAACATCCCACTGTTTCTAGGACATATTAAAATATGTTGTCAAATTATTTTCTAGAAAGTCATTGACACTTCATATTTCTATCAGTAGTACTAGAGTATTGTATTCCTCTATATCCGTCAAGCCACAAGTTCATTTTATTTATTTTTCCATTTATTTCCATTGTCTTCATTTCCCAGTCTCACTTCCCACCACTCCAGGAATCCATTCTAATGTCTAGTGTGTACCCTTTTGTTGTATGTGTCCTTTTAACATGCTTGTTGTATGTATTTCTAATTTATATATCTGGCATTTGTCATAGATTTGTTTAGTTTTCACTCACCAGTGTTTTTAAGATCTACATGCTCTTTTTTAAAAAGATTTTATTTATTTATTTGAGAGAGAGAGAGAGAAAGCATAAGCAGAGGGGAGAGGGAGAAGCAGGCTCTCCAAACAGCAGGGAGCCCAACATGGGGCTCAATCCCAGGACCCTGGGATCATGACCCAAGCTGAAGGCAGATGTTCAGCCCACTGAGCCACCTAGGTGCCCCTAGATCTACATACTCTTAAATATTGGAAGATCTCATGTGTGAAAAGTAGTATCTTTTATTACTTTAATTTGCACTCCTCTAATTACTAGTAAATTTGACATCTTTTTATGAACTTGTTGGCTCTTTAGATATGCTTTTCTTTAAACTGTCTATTCATATCCTTTGCCTATTTTACTATTTTTTGACTTAAACTTGTACGAGTTGTTTTTGTGGCTAAATATATGACTGAATTTGTATTTGTTCCATAAGTATTCAGAGGATATATATTCTCAGAGAGATGTAATGTTCTAGTGTATCATGTATGTGTAGAAATATCTCTCCATATAAGTATATGTATATGCACACAAATATGTGAATATATATGATTGTTTGATAGTATTATCTAATTCTTCAGGTTTTTTTTTTTTACTAAATTAGCAGAATTCTTTTTTTTTTTTTTAAGATTTTATTAATTTACTTTAGGGAGAGAGAGAGAGAACAGAGAGAACATGAGCAGAGGGGAGGAGCAGAGGGGGAGGAAGAAGGAGAGAATCTCCATCAGACTCTGCACTGAGCATAGAGCCTGACAGAGGGCTCAGTCTCAGATCCTGAGATCATGACCTGAGCTGAAACCAAGAGTCAGACACTTAACTGACTGACCCAACTAGGTGCCCCTAAATTTGTAGAAATCTTAATTTACAATACTTATATTTTGAAATCAAATTTTACTTTCATTTATTTGAGCTTTTGCTTTTTGTACATTACTGTTTTATAATGAAAAGTTCAAAAATACATAAAATAGGATGATATAAAGTCCCTGCACCATAAATCTAGAATTTTAAAGTTTATTATTTATCATATTGTGTCAGATATCTTTCTTAAGACATAAAACATTTCACACTTGATTTTAGCCAAAAGGCTGAAAAATGACATAAAACATTTCAGATAAAAATAAAGCTTCCTTTGCACACCTACATATGTTTCCTCTTTATCTCCTTTTGCAGAGATAAACCAGTGGTTGCAGAGGCAACCACTAGCATGAAGTTTTTAAAAACAGCTTGTGTCCGTGATTTTATTTTTACTACTAAAGTATATATGCATAAATGAGACTACTGTTTTCTGTATTTGCAAAATGTAGTGTATTAAGTTCCCTACCATGGCTGAACTTGTCAATTGTCCTCGTAAGTGACAATTTTCCTTTTCATAAGACTTGGGTACTAGTTGCAAATTCATGATCATTATAATTTCTTGGGCAATATTCCTTTTATCATTAAGTAATATCTCTATCCATATTATTTTTCACATCAGATTGTATTCAGTCCAGTTTTAAAGTTGTTCTATCTTTCTTTGGCTTCTTTTGCTAACTTTTTTTAAAGGTTTTATTTATTCATTTGAGAGAGAGAACATGAGAAGGCAGAGGGAGAGCAAGAAGCAGACACCCCACTGAGCAGGGAGCCTCATGCTGGGCTCAATCCCAAAACCCTAGGATCAGGACCTGACCTGAAGGCAGATGCTTAAACAACTGAGCCACCCAGGTGCCCCTCTTTTGCTGACATGTTTATAAGACTTGTGGCACCTGGGTGGCTCAGTGGTTTAAAGACTGCCTTCAGCTCAGGTCATGATCCCAGAGTCCTGGCATCAGGCTCTCTGCTCCGTGGGGAGCCTGCTTCCCCCTCTCTGCCTGCCTCTCTGCCTACTTGTGATCGCTGTCTGTCAAATAAAAAATTAAATAAATAATAATAATAAAATGTAAGACTCATCTGCATTATTAAAGATAGCTATAATTTGTTCATTTTAATTTTCCATTTGTTCATGTCCATTTTCAATGCTGCATACTATTCCATTGTTTGAACACTACAATTTATCTTTTCTATTGTTGATGAACAGTTAGATGGTTTATAATTTACTTTTATGAATAATAGTCATATAAGTACTCTTGGACAGGTCTTTTGTTGCATGTGTGCCTGTTTTTTGATCAAGTATATATCTAGGCACAGAACTACTTGCTGAGAAGGTATGCATATATTTAGCTAAATGCCAAATAGTTTTCTGAAGTGACTGTACTGATTCCTGGAACCCATATCCTTGCCAACACTTCGCATTGTCAGTCTTTTTAATTTTAGCCAATTTATGAATATATGGTAGGAATGTAATGTGACTTTAAGTTTCAGCACCTTATTATTAATTAATTTGAGCATGTTTTCATTTCCTTATTGTTCACTTGGATGGTTTCTTGAGGAGTATCTGTTCAAGTATCCTGCTTAGTTTTCTTTTGGGTCTGTGTTTTACTTACTGATATGTAGGAGTTCCTCTTATATTCTGGATATGAGCTTTCTGTTGGTTATATATATTACAAATATATTCTCCCATTCTGTGGATTGCCTTTTCATTCTCTTAATCATGTCTTATGTTGAAGAGGAGTATAATCTAATGCAGTCCAATGTATTAATATTTCCTTTATGGCAAGTTTCTTTTGAGTTCTCTTTATGAACTCTTTCACTGTCGTAAGTTCATGAAGATATTCCGCTATGCTTTTATCTAGAAAAAATCACTAAGTGGGGCGCCCGGGTGGCTCAGTCATTGGACATCTGCCTTCACCTCAGGTCATGATCCTAGGGTCCTGAGATCAAGCCCTGCATCAGTCTCCCTGCTCAGCGGAAAACCTGCTTCTCCTTCTCCTACTCCCCCTGCTTGTGTTCCCTCTCTCACTGTCTCTGTCAAATAAATAAATAAAATCTTCCAAAAAAAAATCACTAAATATATTGTTTTACCTTTCACTTAAAAAACTTTTTTTTTTAAATTAAGTATTCTCTATGCCTACTGTAAGGCTCAACTTACAACCCTGAGACCAAGAGTTGCATGTTCTACTGACTAAACCAGCCAGGTGCCTCTACCTTTTGCTTTCCGACTTAAAAACTACCTGGAATTGGGGGCGCCTGGGTGGCTCACTGGGTTAAATCTCTGCCTTCCGCTCAGGTCATGATCTCAGGGTCCTGGGATCAAGCCCCACATTGGGCTCTCTGCTCAGTGGGGAGCCTGCTCCCCCCCCCACACACACACCTGCCTCTCTGCCTACTTGTGATCTCTCTCTGTCAAATAAATAAATAAAATCTTAAAAAAAAAAAAAAAACTACCTGGAATTGATTGTTGCAGTTGTAAAGAACTATGCAGAATCTGAGAGTTTACCCCACTTAAACAAGCTTACAAGTGAGACTATTACCAATTTATGAATGTAGAAGACCCAGAGATTCCTGGGTCAAAGAAAAAGGGCTTTATTACTTGTGACAAGAGCAGTAGCCACAGCTTCACATTTATGCTGGTTCCCCATGCCCTATAAGTCCTTCAGTGTAATGTATGGAGGGTCCGGATGAATGCTTGCTCACATAGTGGGTTGTATTGCAGGAGAAAACACTGAGCTTGGGTGATTGACAATTTTTAATGGTAAACTGAAGCAAGTTTATTCTTTTTTGGAAGGAGACAGTATTTGCTGCACAAACAACCTTGACAAATGCCATAAGTAAAGAGAAGTCAAGGCCCTACATTCTTGGCATACTCATAAGGTTAATGGCAGATTGCCTCTTCCCAACATCTACCCAACATGTTCTTGGCTGGACTCAAATATTTATAAAAGTATGCCACTCTGTCAGCTACTCTAATTAATTTGACCAACAAAGGCAGAAACCAAATCTGTTCAATTTGTCTCTTAAAGCATTTAATTAAGGCTATCAATAGTATTCCAAATAGCAGGATAAGGCCAATCTGCAGTAATGACCTTGATAACACCCACAAAGTCCCAGACTCAGCTAACTGTGTATAAGTATGGAAGGGTGGGAAGGTCCAGTAAGTTTCATTTTAGACAGAATGTAATCCAATCTATCATCCACTATGAAACATGTAAAGGAATTTAGATTGTTATTTCAATGACTATATTTTTCTTTTGTGGGCTTCTACTTAAAAAAAAAAAAGTTCTGGGGCACCTGGGTGGCTCAGTCAGTTAAGCATCTAACTTCGGCTCAGGTTGTGATCACAGGGTCTGGGCATCAAGCCCCACATCAGGCTCACTGCTCAGTGGGGAAGCTGTTTATCCCTGTTCCTCTGCCTCTCCTCCCTGCTTGTGCTCTCTCTCTCTCTCAAATAAGTAAAATCTTTTTAAAAATCTATTACCTGTATTCTCTTAAGGATAACTGTTTCTTTGTTTTTTAATATATCCAATACTTTGTTTTAAAATACCTTTCAAACTGTCCTATTATTTGCAGTCAATTCCCCTCTATTTTCTGTTGAGTCTCTTTCATGCCACTTTTTGTTAAGTTTTTTTTTTTTTTTTAATTCTTTAATCTCCAGCAGACTCCCAGGTAAGCTTGGAGCCCGAGGTGGGGCTGGAGGCAGGACTCCAGGCAAGGCTCAACCTCACAACTTTGAGGTCATGACCTGAGCCGAAATCAAGCGAAGGTCCCTTAACCAACTGAGCCACCTAGGTATACTCCCCTGACTTTTTAAGTTTTTAATGAAAATTCTTTTACACCAGTAGTTTTTCATAAGAGTCCTATGTTCTTTTTGTGACGCATCCCCATAGTGAAGGTCTGGGTTTTCTCTGCTTAAGGATCCTGTATTTGGTTGGGCTTCAATAACAAAATATCAGACTGGCAAGCTCATAAACAAGAGAAATTTAATCCTCACAGTTCTGGATGCTGTAAGTCTGAGATCAGAGTGCTAGCATAGTTGAATAAGGGCCCTCTTCCTGGTTCATATTTAGTGCCCTCTGTGTGTTTCCTCACATAGCGGAAGGGGCCAGAGATTTCTCTGGAAATTTTAAAAAGGACACCAATCCCAATCATGAGGGCACTACCCTCATGATTTAAACGCCTCCAAAAGCCCCCACCTACTAATACCATGACCTTTGAGGGTTAGGATGTTAACATGTGAATTTAGGGCTTACAAGAACATTCAGCCTGTAGCAGATCCCATGAGTATTTACAAGTTCCAAAGCAAAGTTAATGTTATTTATTCATCTTAAGGCTTCTGCAACATATTCACGGTGAAAATTCAAGTCATGCACCTGTGCATAATAAAGCTATGAAGAGCAGTTTTTCAACAGGAATTTCACTTTGGGCTGGGAATTTTTATATCCCTGTCAGTGGATGTGGGTTGTTCTCTGTGGGGTGGGGGTAGGCGGTTCTGTAGCAGGGGTAGAATCTGAAGGAGCTGAGTAATGCAAGATATCTGTTGACCATTCTCTCCAGAGGTGGGCAGCAAGTCCTTCCCTGAAGAGTGATCCGAGTGGCACATCTCTATGGCTGTCACTCTCATTTTCCAAAACTATCTTTCATTTAGGTGTTTATACGTTTTTAAGTAATTCATACTGAATGGACTACATGGCATAATAAAAGTTAATAAGTTTATATACTCCCAGCTCTCATTCTCCTCTACTGTTATGATACTGAAATCAGATACTCCATTGTCAATATTTATATCATTTTCTAAAAGTTAGAAGCTTAATGAAAAAAAACTATTTTTTTGGTAATGGCTTTATTATGATATAATTGACATAACATCAGTGTTTTTTGGTATATCTATAGACTTGTGCATTCATCATCACTATCTAATTCCAGAACATTTTCATTACTCTAAAAATAAACCTTATACCCATTAGCAGGCAACTGCCAATCTCTCCCATCTCCCACCAATCTACTTTGTCTCTCCAGATTAGCCTGTTGTGCACATTCACATAAATGGAATTATATATGGTCTTTTGTTACTCGCTTCTTTTACTTAGCATAACATTTTCTAGTTCTTCCATTTCAATTACTGTACTTTTTCAATTCCAGTATGTCCATTAGGTTCTTTTTCATATGCAATTGTTATCTCTTACTGATATAATCTATATGATGAGACACTGTCATCATACCTCCTTTTTCTTTTTTGAAATCAAGGTTAAATTCATGAATTTAATTAAAGTGTACAATTCAGTGGCATTCACAATGTTGTGCAAATACCACCTCTTTCTAGTTATAAAATATTTGTACTAGCTCAAAAGAAAATGTATACCAATTAAGGAGTCAGTCCCCATTCCTCTTTCTACTGGGTATCTACCCAGTTGGCAACCACCAACTTGCTCTCTCTTGCTGTGGATTTACCTATTTCAGATATTTCATATAAATGAATTCATACAATATGTTGTTTTTGTGTCTGGCTTCATCCACTTAGCCTAATGTTTCCAAGGTTCATCCGTGTTGTTGTATGTATCCTTTATTCTTTTTTAATGGCTGAATATTTCATTATATGGATAAACCACATTTTTAAAAAAGATTTTATTTTCAAGTAATCTCTACACCCAGTGTGGGGCTTGAAATCAAAACCCGAAGATCAAGAGTCACATGCTCTACTGACTGAGCCAGCCAGGTGTCCCCCATATTTCGTTTAATGATCAATCATTGGTGATGGACATTTTGGCTGTTTCCACTTTTTGGCTATTGTGAATACTGTTGCTATGAACATATATGTACAAATACTTATTTAAATATCTAGTTTCAGTTCTTTTGGGTATATACCTGGGAGTGGAGTGCTGGGTAATATGAATATTCTACATTTAGCTTTTTTTTCTTTTTTAAGAGATTTTATTTATTTACTTGCCAGAGAGAGAGAGTACAAGCAGAGGGAGAAGCAGGCAGAGGGAGAGGGAGAAGCAGTCTCCTTGCTGAGCAGGAAGCCTGATGTGGGGCTCGATCCCAGGACCCTGAGATCATGACCTGAGTGGAAGGCAGACACTTAACCAACTGAGTCACCCAGGCACCCTTCTATGTTTAACTTTTTGAGGAACTGTCAAGCAGTTTTCCCCTTTACTTAATATATGGCTTCCTTTAATTCTTTGAATATGTTTATAACAGCTTCTTGGAAGTCTTGCTAAGTCCATCTGAGTCCTCTCTAAGGAAGTTTCTGTTGCCTATTTTTCTCTGCATATGGGTCCAACTTTCTGTTTCATTGTCTTGAAATTTTTTGTTGAAAACAGGACAGTTTAAATAGTATAATGTAGTAACTTTGGCTATTGATCCCACACATTTGTGATTACTTGCTTTTTTAGTGACATGACTGGACTATTTTAGTTTAGTCTATTTCCCTCACTGTATGCAAGCTCTGATTTGCTTCTCAGTGGGCACAGCTTGGACATAAGCATTGTTACCCTAGTATGTCAGTGGTTTGGGTAGGGTTCTCTGTGACTATCTTTCTCTGATTATTCTGTTAAATCTGTATTGGTATCACACCCAGCTGTAAACCTTCATGCATTACAGATTAATTGCTCTAATGTTTTCAATAATGTGTGGGGGTACAAGTTGCTCCACAATGTCATCCAATTCATTTTAGAGTCCTTTGTGGGATTCGTTTCTGAGATCAGTGTTTAAGATTTGTTCCAACCTAGGACAGGCTCTTGTTAGATGTCCCTTTCCCTGGTTCTCTCTGGTAAACTTCTTAGCCTATGGTTTAGTTTGCATCTCATATGAAGCTATCAGACTCTTTGTTAATACTTATTTAGATTTGAACTTCCTCCATCCTCTGTTTCAAATAAAATCATTTTCTTGACAGCTTCAGAATTCTTTGTTTTGCAGCCTGTCTTTCTTCCCGGGAAAAAATCTCTAAGCTACAATTTCAGAGCTGGGAACAAGGATGATGATATCAATCTCTCTGAGTGAAACCCCTGCTTTAGGAGCAGAGTGCTGGGCAGTAGCCTCTGTTCTTCTTAGCTTGCCTCTTCTAGGATGGAACCTCCACTCACGAATGAGCTGGGATAAGGGAGATCATCATCTCAGTATTCTCAGCATGCCATATTGAAATAGAACCTCTCCTCCATAAGTGTGGGCTAGGTGGAGGTAGAAATCCCCCAACCATCAACCATACTCACCCATCATTTAGCCTGTGAACAAGTATCTAGAGAAGAGTGTGATAAGAAATGCTGGCATCCTGTTTTTTCCAGGAAAATACTGAAGCCCTTGACAAGGAGCTGGGGGGAGAGGTAGTTCCATCACCTTAGCTATTCCCACCTACAGTGGAGGTATAGTTCAAATGCCATAGACTGCTGTTGCTCTAACTGAGTTTCAAAAGATTATCTTGAATGAATGTTTTTTCATTTGCAGTATGCCCTTAGGAGGATTTCCAGAGACTTGAGGCAGTTGGTTTTGTTTTAAGATTTTCAACTTTTATGCTTATTTTACTGGAAAGCAGCTCTATGGACCTCCTCATACTTTCTTTTCGCTAAGCCTTCCA
Organism: Meles meles; assembly: GCF_922984935.1. Taxonomy (NCBI): domain Eukaryota; kingdom Metazoa; phylum Chordata; class Mammalia; order Carnivora; family Mustelidae; genus Meles; species Meles meles. Next base: position 74,632,766 of record NC_060072.1, read on the forward strand.
AATATCATCAGTCCTCTCATCCATTTAACAACTGTATCCCATTAGGAAGAAATATCATGACTCCTTTTCTTTCAAATATGTACTTAGGCTCTTTTCAAGTAAGTTGGTCATTTTAAGTTTGCCTAATTTTCAGTACAAGGTCCTTCTATCCCAACTGATTCTACAATAATTCTTGGGGAAAAAATGGTGAGAGAGAGAGACATAGTAATTTATTTTTAAAAATCCATAAAATAGCTAAATTGTTTTAAAAATTGAGGTGAGATAGTTTCCCAACTTATGGCTGATGGTCAGTTAGGCCTTTCATAATTCCATAGGTATGCTCAAAAGGTAAGGTCCCAACTGCTCTTTATTTGGGCCATTTCTCAAGTGGGTTGTGTTTGTAGTAAACAGTTCTGAGAGATGAGGTATTGTCTCCCTCCAAAACAAAGGGCAAGTTTCCTTATTGGTTGTTATAAAACTGTGTATTCCTCGAGCTCAGGTTTTTTCCTGCAATATATCCACTGCTCAGGCATCCATCTGAGCCCTCTGTGTGATCCTCATGAGATTTGGGGGAAAGGACAAATGAGACAAACTTTTCATGTGGCTTGCTGTACTGCAACAAAGTCCTTTGTCTCTAGCCCAGAAATCTTATGTCTTCTGCCACTATCAAACAGTATGAACAGTAATAGTCTCATCAAGTAAAATCAAATCCTAGATTTAGCAATTTTGTGGTGAGAATGGGATGCTAATGGAAACATAACTTTATAGAAGAGGAAGGAGAAAAGTTTTATGAGCCAGGTCTGGGGATATGAGACTCCCTGGGATCTAGCAGCAAATGCTCTCCCCATTTACACCACTTTGTGCTCTAATCCAAAATGATACTTTAAAAAAATGGCACTTCTCTACCTTTACTCAATGTGATGGGGGAAACAGAGATAGAAGAAAAGTTATTAAATTTCCTTACTGCCTACAGCCCATTGACAAGTCCATGAAACAGGAAGAGTGACATTCCTCTAGGGACTCAACTGCCTCGATGTTGACACTTTGCTAAAGGCAAAAGGCAATCCTAGCCCAACCTGCTCCCCCTTCCCTGGATCCTGTAATCCTACTTTAACATACAAGAATTCTTCTGGAAATTTCCTTTATCTCTAAATCCCCCAAGATATATATTGGCAATCATCCCCCAAGCATTTGGCCCACTGATATGCATCTGAAGGGTTCATGACTAAGGTTTTATTAGACAGTAATAAATGACTTTTTCCTAACAATAGCTAGCCCCCTCCAGTCCTGGAAACCTTGCTTCCAAAATTCCTTAGAGATTTACGCTCTCTCGAAGTCTTTCCCAACTTGAAAGTATATAATGAGCCACTCCTCATAACCCCAGCGCAGCTCTTTCTGCCCACAGGTCCTGGCCCCGTGCTTTAATAAAACCACCTTTTTGTATCAAAGACATCTCAAGAATTCTTTTGTGGCCATCGGCTTTAAAGCCCAACATCTTTCTTACATTACTTACTGCTTACTATACAATGGTAGAGTCCCCAAATTCAGTGTTTCTTGCCTGTAATGCATCTCACAGATTGATTAGACATTCATTTAGGACCTCTGTTACTCTTTTGGGATGCAACCCACTGCTTGTGTTGACATCCATCTGAGCCCCTTATGTTGCTGCTGTGTGTCTTGGAGGTGAAGGGGAAGTGACATAAACATGCTAATGCTCATACTGCTTGCTGTGCAATGAGTAATAAAGTCCATTTGCCTTTGACCCAAGAGCCTCTGTTGTACCAGCATCCATGTAACAATACCAGACTAAAAAAGTGTATTAGCTTATAAGAAGAGTAAAATCAGACTCTATACTGACATTCATTCCCCTTATATTTTCCTTTATGCAGATTTCAGCTACATTTTAAATGTTTTCCTTTTCCCCACAATGCAATCCTTGTTTCTGCTCTCTCTTCCCAGTCTTTTTCATTTGGCCCCTTTTAGGGTCATCTTCCCTGAGCTCAGCTGTCTAGCCTGTGCCATGTATTCTCCACAGTAAATGCTTTCCTCTTTCTGCTCCAGTTCCCTCTAGCTATAACACCAGGGAGCTGGGACAGAAACAATTTCAGTATTTTGAAAAATAATGCTACGACAACTATTAAATGGCTCATGAAGACTATCCAAAAGTGTGTTGGTCAAACAAAGAAAGTTTATTAAATTTATCACAGCAAAGACTTAACAGGGTTTTGGTAGTATCTCAATAGGGGCAAGTTATGCAAGAGTACATTCAGGATTCTCCCTCCAAGATGGGGAGTAGGTTAATATTGGACAAAACCTGTGATTTAACAGGGTAAGACTCATGGATACAGGGTCTCAAAGCAGGCCTTGGTGAACAATCTATCCTGATACACATAATGTTTGTTTTAACAATCAAGATGTCTGTCCTAGTAACCAAACATTTATACAGATTGCAAATATTTCCTGGAGCAAGTTATATTGACATAAGTGATCTCAGTTTTCAGTCCAATCGGTTGACACAGGTGATCTAAGTTCTCAAGACAAAGATGAAAACTGGCCAGCTAAAACTTAACAAAATCTTCAAAAGCTGTAAAAAAGGAGGGGGGTGGAGTGGAAGGATGGGTGAGGTAGACATCTTACCGAATATGAATCGCTCCAAATTTTATAGTTAAAAGAAACAACTTATTTATATTTAACCCATCAGTTACATGGTGAATTAATGTAAAAAAGAAATGATTTTTGGCAAAATGGCATACTTCTAATATGAATGTTGCATAAAATTTGGTCTTTTCTTCTCCCCATATTCTTCTCTCTTTTAAACTTAACAATGGCTTCATCTATCATCTATTAGGAATTTACTCCTAATCTTAGATCAATCCTTGATCTGCCTATTTGATATTTCTAATGCATGTATTGATTTATTTTTCTCATAAGACACTTGCTTCTCCATAATTATCTAATGTTAATCACCATTCTCCTGGTCAACAAAGCTGAAAACTTTAATTTTTGCTTTTTTCCTTTCCTTGGTCTTTCTATTTAAAACTATTCACCACATCCCAGATCCAAAGGATTCTCTAAGGCACTGCTATTCCAAGTGCTAGTCAGTGAGGAGATTAGGAACTCATGCAAGGATGTAAACCAAGCAGTTTCCTGCATGGAGAAGTCTCGTCCTCTGGACTAAACAGGGCACTCAGTAAAAGAGTTGATTGTTACTCTGGATCAAGCACAGAAATAGATTGCTGACCAACTACCAACCTGAACATACCTTTTCCCAAAAGGATTAGGAAATATGATTCTCGGGGCAAATATGGACCCTACAGGGGACAACACCCAACATGACAATGAAGGTCATGTGGTCATCTTTTTGCTTTATTTTATTTATTTATTTTTAAAAAGATTTTATTTATTTGCAGAGAGAGAGAGCAAGCACAAGTAGGGAGAGTGGCAGACAGAGGAAGAAGGAAAAGCAGGCTCCCCACTGAGCAGAGAGTCCAATGTGGGGCTCTATCCCAGGACCCTGGAATCATGACCTGAGCCAAAGGCAGATAATTAACTGACTGAGCCACCCAGGCACCCCAATCCTTTTGCTTTACTTCCAAGTTCTAGATAATTTTTCTTAACGTGTTATTGTTTCCTCTTTTTTTTTTCAGTAAGCATTACATTTTATTTATTTTATGTTAGTTCTTTAGTTATCAAGTTGTTTATTTATAGAAACTTATAGAAAGATGCAACCCCCAGGGGTACAGTGAATGCTCCAACAATACAAAATCACAGATTGTTTGGCCAGAAGGCCTAACAACTGAGGTTTTGTCAAAGCGCTGGAAGTCATGGTAGTTATTCTCCTCAACACCAACCTCAAACCTAATGTCCTTCCTAACTCACTAAGCACTATGTTTTATTTTTTAAGACTTTATTTATTTGAGAGAGAGGGAGCGTATACCCATGTGTATGAGCAGGGAGAGGAGCAGAGACAGAATTTCAAGCAGACTCCACGCCATCAAATGTGGGGCTGGTCTCCAGACCTGATGGGGAGGTGGGTAGGGGGGTTTGGGTGTGTGTGTGTGTGTGTGTGTGTGTTGAGGGGGCAGACACAGAGAAGGATGAGGGGCTAGATCCCACAGCTTGTGAGATTATGACCTGAGCCCAAACCAAGAGTCTGAGGCTTAACCGACTGAGCCACGCAGGCACTCCAGCATGATGTCTTAAATTTCCATCCATATACCTCTACTCTTCACTTCCCTAACAGCTGCATAATACTCAATGGCACCTTGCCCAGTGATGGACTTTCCAATTTTCTGTCACCATAATGAAATTCTGCAATGAACATCTTCACATGTGTCTCCTAGTTTGGGCTCTTTTTACCTTTTTCCAAGATTCTGCAGTAGTTTCCTAAGTCTCTTTATTCTCAACTTCTCCCTAATTCAAATCTCTCTCTACTCCCAGCACCATTCCAAAACCTTTTATAGCTCCCACTGTACAGAATTAAATATTGTTATATCATTCTCGTCCCCAAAGCTCTACTCCTAATAATATGGCTTTATGTCATACTACTCTGCCATTCATGTGGTATTCTCCAGCCAAATTGAAATGCTACTTTCTGGTGAAATACTGATTTCCGGTCTTCTCCCATATTTCTAACTTTCCTGCTTGTCAAGACTTTACCCTTATTATTCCACTCCTTCTTGGATGCATTTCCTCCCATTTCTAACTATCAGATGCTACCAATCTTCAAATACAAACCCCTTTACAAAGCCTTCTCCTAGTCTTGTATATTCTTTTCCTCATCAGAAATTTCAAAACACTTTGTTAATCCCTCTTTTGTGCTATCATTACCTATACTATTGTTATTTATACATTTGCCTTATGTTAGTCCCATAAGACTGTAACAACTTTATGCTAGTTATTTCCCACAATCATCAGCATAGCGCTTCATATGCCAAATGTGCAATTTAATTACATGCTTACTCAAATATTAAGCAACTCCTAAAAATAAGGAACTGTGGCTATGAAGAGATAAAAGACTTGATTCTGGTCACAGAAGTTCAGAGGATCATTTGTATGGATGTATCAGGGAAGCGTCAAAATAAAGACAGGAATTAAAAGACAGGAATTCAGTTAGACTTTAGTCTGTCTTCCTAACTTGCACTCTTTTTTTTTTTTAAGATTTTATTTACTTATTTGACAGACAGAGATCACAAGTAGGCAGAGAGGCAGGCAGAGAGAGAGAGAGAGGAGGAAGCAGGCTCCCCGCCGAGCAGAGAGCCCGATATGGGGCTCGATCCCAGGACCCTGGGACCATGACCTGAGCCGAAGGCAGAGGCTTTAACCCACTGAGCCACCCAGGCGCCCCCTAACCTGCACTCTTAACTACTACTCCAACTATTTTTCACTGAGAAAGAAAACCCTATTTGGATTAGGCATAAAATTTAAGCCAAGAATGAAAGCAAGATACTTTACTCAGGACTCTACCCAAGCCTGAGTTACACATAGGAGAAACAACAGATTTCTCTTATAAAAAGTGACTGTGGGGATGCCTGGGTGGCTGGTTAAGCATTTGCCTTCAGCTCAGGTCATGATCCTGGGGTCCTGGGATAAAGCCTACATCAGGCTCCCTGCTCAGGGCAGTCTGCTTCTCCTGTGACCTCTGCCTGCTCCCCCCCCGACCCGCTTATACTCTCTCTTGTGCATGCTCTCTCCACCTCAAATAAATAAAGTAAAATCTGGAAAAAAAAAAAAAAACACATGACCATGGACTAAGGGCCAGAAGCTTATGAGATATAATGTAAAGGTTACATCTCAGTGATTTCAAAAGCACTCAGCAGGTTAAGATACTTTTTCTCCTCAGCCTTAATTTTTACATAGCAATATTTTAAATGTAATATTAATGAACTGAAAGGTCCTGGAGAGAAGCAATTGCCACTGTAACTGCAACTTCCATCACAATATCCCATGTGAAATAATAACAATATCTAACACTTGGTGGTGCTTATTACTTTCTAGGGTTAAAATGAAATAACATGGATACACTTAAAATCCTTCAAGCAGACAAAACCAGTTAGGTCACATAAGTGAAACTTAATCTAGCTTATATCATGAATGTGAGAAACTTAACCTAGGTTATTTCTTGTAAATGTCTCTGATAATGATAAATAACACTTAAATCATCTTTTAACCAATCCCCTGCCATCTACAAACTCCCATTTAAAAAATAATAATTCCAGTATACTTAACATACAGTGTTATATTAGTTTTCAGTGTACAATGTAGTGATTCAACAATTCTATACATTACTCAGTGCTCATCATGATAAGTGCACTCTTTAATCCCCTTCACTTATTTCACCCATCTCTCCACACTCAACCTGCTGCCCCTCAGCATACCATAAGTTTGTTCTCTATAAAAGAATCTCTTGCTTGCTTTGTTTCTCTCTTTACTCTTTGCTCATTTGTTTTGTTTCTTAAATTCCACATAAGAGTAAAATTGGGGGGGGCGGTTAAGATGGTGGAGGAATAGCAGGCTGAGATGACATCAGGTAACAGGAGATCAACTGGATAGTTTACCAAACCATTCCGAACACCTACAAATCCAACAGGAGATTGAAAAGAAGAAGAGCAGCAATTCTAGAAACAGGAAATTGACCACTTTCTGAAAGGTAGGACCTGCGGAGAAGTGAATCCAAAGCAACGGGAAGATGGACGGCGGGAGGACGGGCCGGCTCCCAGCAAGAGGCGGAGCAATGGAGCACAAAATCAGAACTTTTAAAAGTCTGCTCCACTGAGGGACATCACTCTAGAGGCTAAGCCAGGGTGAAGCCCACGTGGGGACAGCGTGATCTCAGGTCGCATGGGGTCACAGAAGGATTGGGGGTGTCGAGTGTCACAGAGCTCACAGGTATTAGAGCAGGGAAGCTGGCTACAGAGACAGAACCAAGGAGTGAGCTCTCAACTCAGTGGTACCTTAATGATCCGTGATCCGTGGCACAGTAGGACCACTGCTCTGTGAGCAGGGACCCCACAAGATGCGAGGAGACTACCCTGGAAGAGCGCAGGGATCTCCTGGGTTTGGAGACTCAAGGCAGGGCTGTGTGCCAGAGACAGAGATGCTTGGTCACAGGCTGGGTGAGCTCAGAGAGTGGCTAGAGGCCAGGGAGATGGGAGTGATTGAGCATATTCCTCTGAGGACACACTGAGGAGTGGGGCCCCGAGCTCTCGGCTCTTTTTTAATTCTTTTTTAATTCTTTTTAATTCTTTTTTAATTCTCGGCTCCATTTTAATTCCTGCCTCTAGAACTCTATGGAAAGCATTCAGGGAATAAAACTTCCCAAAAGCAAAACCGAGCAGATTACTTACCCCGGCCCTGGGTAAAGGTGGTGCAATTCCGCCCCAGGTAAAGACACGTGAGAAACACTACAACAGGCCCCTCCCCCACTTGATCAGCAAGAAATCCAGCCAAGACCAAGTTCACTTACCAAGGAGAACAGCGGAATAACAGAGGAGGAGAAAGCAAAGCATAGAATTCATGGTTTTCTCCTCATGATTCTTTAGTCTGGCAAAGTTAATTTTTTTAATTTTATTTTTTTCTTATGCTAAATATTTTTTAATTTTTACTCTTTCTTCTTTTAACATTTTTAACTGGTTAATCTTAACAATACCTTTCATTAAAAAAAATCTTTTTGAAACTTCATTATTATAATCATATTTTATCCTTCATTGTATCTAACTTTATTTTTTGTATACACATAGGGTTTTTTCTTCCAAAAAAAAATTTGGGATAGAACTTCTTCTAATAGAGCAAAATATACCCTAAATCTAGCACAGGACTTTATTCTACTCTCCAGCCTGAGCAAATTCTCTCCACTTTCTTTTTCTTTCTTCCCCCAACCAAATTATCTTATCAACTCCTTTTTTAGAAATTTTTTAAAAAACATTTTTCATCTTTAGATTCATATTCCATCCCATCATCATGTTTACCCTTATTTTGTGTGTATGTATATATAAAGTTTTTCATTCTTTAAAATTTTGGTAGGTAGTTCCTTCTAAGACACCAAAATACTCCAAAAATTAAGTGGGTGACTCTGTTCTATTCACCAGTCTAATATATATATTTTCTTTTTCATATTTCTTCTTTATTTTTTTCTTTTTTTTAAATTTTTTTCTGAACTTCTTTTTACCCCCTTAATTCCCCCCACGATTTGGGGTCTCTTCTGATTTGGTTAAAGCACATTTTCCTGGGGTCTTTGCAACCCTTTTAGTATTTTATTCTCTCCTTCATATATTCTTATCTGGATAAAATGACAAGGCAGAAAAACGCACCACCAAAAAAAAAAAAAAAAAAAAAAGGCAGTACCAAAGACTAGTGACCTAATCAATACAGATCAATACAGACATGGGTAATATGTCAGATCTAGAGTTCAGAATGATGATTCTCAAGGTGCTAGCTGGGTTTGAAAAAGGCATGGAATCTATTAGAGAAACTCTGGAGAAATAAAAGCCCTTTCTGGAGAAATAAAAGAACTAAAATCAAACCTAACTGAAATCAAAAAAGCTATTAATGAGGTGCAATAAAAAAATGGAGGTTCTTACTGCTACAATAAATGAGGCAGAAGAATTAGTGATATAGAAGACCAAATGACAGAGAATAAAGAAGCTGAGCAAAAGACAGACAAACAACTACTGGACCACGAGGGGAGAATTTGAGAGATAAATGATACCATAAGACAAAACAACATTAGAATAATTGGGATTCCTGAAGAAGAAGAAAGAGAGAGGGGAGCAGAAGGTATATTGGAGAGAATTATTGGAGAGAATTTCCCTAATATGGCAAAGGGAACAAGCATCAAAATCCAGGAGGCACAGAGAACCCCCCTCAAAAATCAATAAGAATAGGTCCACACCCCATCATCTAATAGTAGAACTTATAAGTCTTAGTGACAAAGAGAAAATCCTGAAAGCAGCCCGGGACAAGAAGTCTGTAACATACAATGGTAAAAATATTAGATTGGCAGCAGACTTATCCACAGAGACATGGCAGGCTAGAAAGAACTGGCATGATATATTCTGAGCACTAAATGAGAAAAACATGCAGCCAAGAATACTCTATCCAGCTAGGCTATCATTGAAAATAGAAGGAGAGATAAAAAGCTTCCAAGACAAACAAAAACTGAAAGAATTTGTAAACACCAAACCAGCTATACAGGAAATATTGAATGGAGTCCTCTACGCAAAGAGAGAGCCTAAAATTAGTAGACCAGAAAGGAACAGAGACAATATACAGTAATAGTCACCTTATAGGCAATACAATGGCACTAAATTCATATCTCTCAATAGTTACCCTGAATGTTAATGGGCTAAGTGCCCCAATCAAAAGACACAGGATATCAGAATGGATAAAAAAACAAAACCCATCAATATGCTGTCTATAAGAAACTCAGTTTAGACACAAAGACATCTCCATATTTAAAGTGAGTGGGTGTAAAACAATTTGCCATCCTAATGGACATCAGAAGGAAGCTGGGGTGGGAATCCTTATATCAGATCAATTAGATTTTAAGCCAAAGACTATAATAAGAGATGAGGAAGGACACTATATCATACTCAAAGGGTCTGTCCAACAAGAAGATCTAACCATTTTAAATATCTATGCCCCTAACATGGGAGCAACCAACTATATAAACCGATTAATAACAAAATCAAAGAAACACATCGGCAATAATACAATAATAGTAGGGGACTTTAACACTCCCCTCACTGAAATGGACAAATCATCCAAGCAAAAGATCAACAAGGAAATAAAGGCCTTAAATGACACACTGGACCAGATGGACATAACAGATATATTCAGGACATTCCATCCCAAAGCAACAGAATACACATTCTTCTCAAGTGCACATGGAACATTCTCCAGAATAGATCATATCCTGCATCACAAAGCAGGTCTCAACCAGTACCAAAAGATTGGGATCATTCCCTGCATATTTTCAGACCATAATGTTCTGAACCTAGAGCTCAATTACAAGAGGAAATTTGGAAAAACCCAAATACATGGAAGCTAAAGAGCATCCTTCTAAAAAATGAATAGGTCAACCAGGAAATTAAAGAAGAATTGAAAAAAATTCATGGACGCAAATGATAATAAAAACACAACTGTTCAAAATCTGTGGGACACAGCAAAGGCAGTCCTGAGAGGAAAATATATAGCAGTACAAGCCTTTCTCAAGAAACAAGAAAGGTCTCAAATATACAACTTAGCCCTACACCTAAAGGAGCTAGAGAAAGAACAACAAAGAAAGCCTAAAACCAGCAGAAGAGAAATAATAAAGATCAGAGCAGAAATAAATGAAACAGAAACCAAAAAAACAGAACACATCAACAAAACTAGGAGCTAGTTCTTTGAAAGAATTAATAAGATTGATAAACCCCTGGCCATACTTATCAAAAAGAAAAGAGAAAGGACCCAAATTAATAAAATCATGAATGAAAGAGGAGAGATAACAACCAACATCAAAGAAATACAAACAATTATAAGAACGTATTATGAGCAACTCTACGCCGGCAAATTTGACAATCTGGAAGAAATGGGTGCATTCCTAGAGACATATAAACTACCACAAATGAACCAGGAAGAAATAGAAAACCTGAACAGACCCATAACCAGTGAGGAGACTGAAGCAGTCATCAAAAATCTCCCAACAAGAGCCCAGGGCCAGATGGCTTCCCAGGGGAATTCTATCAAACATTTAAAGAAAAATTAATTCCTACTCTCCTGAAAATGTTCCAAAAAATAGAAATGGAAGGAAATCTTCCAAATTCATTGTATGAGCCCAGCATTACCTTGATCCCAAAACCAGACAAGGATCCCATCAAAAAAGAGAATTACAGACCAATATCCTTGATGAACACAGATGAAAAAAATCTCACCAAAATACTAACCAATAGGATCCAACAGTACATTAAAAGAATTATTCACCACGACCAAGTGGGATTTATTCCAGGGCTGCAGGGTTGGTTCAACATCTGCAAATCAACCAATGTGATACAAGACATTAATAAAAGAAAGAACAACAACCATATGATACTCTCAATAGATGCTGAAAAAGCATTTGACAAAGTACAGCATCCTTTCTTGATCAAAACTCTTCAAAGTGTAGGGATACAGGGTAAATACCTCAATATCATCAAAGTCATCTATGAAAATCCCACCGCAAATATCATTCTCAATGGAGAAAAACTGAGAGCTTTTCCAGTAAGGTCAGGAACACGGCAGGGATGTCCATTATCACCACTGCTATTCAACATAGTACTAGAAGTCCTAGTCTCAGCAATAAAACAACAAAAAGAAATAAAGGGCATATGAATTGGCAAAGAAAAAAAATCAAATTCTCACTCGTTGAGGATGATATGATACTATATGTGGAAAAACCAAAAGACTCCACTCCAAAACTGCTAGAACTTGTACAGGAATTCAGTAAAGTGTCATGATATAAAATCAATGAACAGAAATCAGTTGCATTTATTTACACCAACAACAGGACAGAAGAAAGGGAAATTAATGAGTCCATCCCACTTACAATTGTACCCCAAACCATAAGATAACCTAGGAATAAACCTAACCAAAGTGCCAAAGAATCTATACTCAGAAAACTATAAAGTACTCATGAAAGAAATTGAGGAAGACACAAAGAAATGGAAAACTGTTCCATGCTCATGGATTGGAAGAACAAATATTGTGAAAATATCTAGCTACCTAAAGCAGTCTACAGGTTTAATGCAATCCCTATCAAAATCCCATCTATTTTTTCAAAGAAATGGAACAAATAATCCTAAAATTTATATGGAACCAGAAAAGACCTCAAACAGCCAGAGGAATGTTGAAAAAGAAAGCCAAAGTTGGTGGCATCACAATTCCAGACTTCAAACTCTATTACAAAGCTGTCATCATCAGGACAGTATGGTACTGGCACAAAAACAGACACATAGACCAATGGAAAAGAATAGAGAGCCCAGAAATAGACCCTCAATTCTATGGTCACCTTTGACAAAGCAGGAAAGAATGTCAAATAGAAAGACAGTCTCTTCAATGGGAAATGGTGTTGGGAAAATTGGACAGCTACTTGCAGAAAAATGAAACTGGACCATTTCCTTACACCACACACGAAAATAGACTCAAAATGGATGAAGGACCTTAATGTGAGAAAGGAATCCATCAAAATCCTTGAGGAGAACACAGGCAGCAACCTCTTCGACCTCAGTCACAGCAACTTCTTCCTAGGAACATTGCCAAAGGCAAGGGAAACAAGGGCAAGAATGAACTATTGGGACTTCATCAAGATCAAAAGCTTCTGCTCAGCAAAGGAAACAGTTAACAAAACCGAAAGACAATAGACAGAATAGGAGAAGATATTTGCAAACAATATATCAGATAAAGGTCTAGTATCCAAAATCTATATAGAACTTATCAAACTCAACACCGAAAGAACAAATAATCCAATCAAGAAATGGGCAGAGGACATGAACAGACATTTCTGTAAAGAAGACATCCAGATGGCCAACAGACACATGAAAAAGTGCTCCACATCACTCAGCATCAGGGAAATACAAATCAAAACCACGATGAGATACCACTGCACACCAGTCAGAATGGCTAAAATTAACAAGTCAGGAACATGACAGATGCAAGGAAGTGGAGAAAGGGGAATACTCCTGCACTGTTGGTGGGAATGCAAGCTGGTGCAACCACTCTGGAAAACAGCACAGAGGTTCCTGAAAAACTTGAAAATAGAGCTACCCTATGACCCAGCAATTGCACTACTGGGTATTTACCCTAAAGATACAAATGTAGTGATCCGAAGGGGCACGTGCTCCTGAATGTTTATACCAGCAATGTCCACAATAGCCAAACTATGGAAAGAACCTAGATGTCCATCAACAGATGAATGGATAAAGAAGAGGTGGTATATACATACAATGGAATACTATGCAGCCATCAACAGAAATCAAATCTTACCATTCGCAATGACTTGGATAGAACTAGAGGGTATTATGCCTAGCGAAATAGGTCAATCAGAGAAAGATAATTATCATATGATCTCCCTGATGAGGAAGTTGAGCGGTAATGTGGGGCATTGGGGGGTAGGAAAAGAATAAATGAAATAAGATGGGATGGGGGGAGAGACAAACTATAAGAGACTCTTAATCTCACAAAACAAACTGAGGGTTGCCATGGGGAGGGGTGTAGCGATAGGGTGGTAGGGTTATTGACATTGGGAAAGGTATGTGCTATGGTGAGTGCTGTGAAGTGTGTAAATCTGGCGATTCACAGACCAGTACCCCTGGAGCTAATAATACATTATATGTTAATTTGTTTAAAAAAGTGAAATCACATGATATATGTCTTTCTCTTATTTCACTTAGCATTATATTCTCTAGCTCCGTCCATGTTGTTGCAAATGACAATATTTCATTCATTTTTATTGCTGAATAATATTTCAGTGTGTGCATGCATGCATGTGTGCATGAGCATGTATTGCATGTGTTTCATGTCTTCATTCGTTCATCTATCAATGGACGCTTGGATGGTTTCCATAATTTGGCTATTGAAAATAATGCTGCAATCAACATAGGACACAAACCTACCCCTGAAACAAATAATACATTATATGTTAATTTTAAGAAAGGAAAAAAAATAAACATGGGGTATATATATCTTTTTGAATTAGTGTTTTTGTATTCCTTGGGTAAATACTCAGTAGTGAAATTATTGGGCCATACAGTAATCCTATTTTTAACTTTTTGAGGAAACTTCATATTGTGTAAATTCCTCTTGTAAATAACCGGTCATTGTAAAGATTAAACAACTTCCTCATTCTCACCTTGTAAGCCATCCTGTAATTACATCCCTCTGAGATTCTAACCACCTCTAGTTTGAAGTCTCCCAGTTTGCTAACAATTTCTCACTCAGTAAAATATTCCTATCAAATAAAACTCTGAATTTTATTTAACAGTTTTTGGTGTCAGAAGTGGGATCCAACAATGACCCCAGCTCAGTCCCAAGGCCAGTGAGTAACCAGGATCCAACACCCATGAAGCCCACTGCACACTGCTTTCTTACCAAATGTGGAATTCCAGGGTACATCTTTCTCAGATTCAAACTCTATTCCCTTTGTGTTGACCTTCTGGTTTTACTGAGTAACCTTTGTTGAAGCTTTTCAGTAAGTAACGCTATTCTGTTCAAAAGAAGGTGAAATGTGTGATCCCCACTCTTTTGGAACAGCCACTGAAAAACAGTACCCTCGATAATTAAGATTTCCTAGGGAATCTAAGGCAAAGATGGGTTCCACCTGGTCCAAAGCTCAGACTAGAATCTTATGCCTTTTTGAAAAAAATGGGTGAACTTTACGAAGAATAAGTGGAACTGTCGTAACCATTTTGGGAAAACCCTTAACTTAGATAAAATAGCCCACCTTAGGGAAACCTTTTAAAAAAGAGGATAAAAAATTTCTTAAAGACAATAAATGCATTCATTTGTCAGTATGCCAAAGTGTCTATAAGACAAAATGACTCCAAAAACAACTCTCTAATGAATCCTTGCAGCACACAAATAAAAAACTTGTGGTAAAAAGCTTAAATCATCTGAGTAGATAAACTTCAATTATTCTGTCTACCAGAAACACAATCTGGGTCCAGCTGTTCTTTTGAGTTTTGTATTACTATACCTGACACACAGTTAAAATTTTGAAATGAAAGCTATAAAATCTACAACTGCCTATGTATTAATGTGTATGTGTCTATGAATGTATATCATGTATATGTGATTTTCAAAAAGAGCTCTACTTAATTTGCTTGAAGAAAAATAAGTACTTACATAAGTTAAACATTCTCAAAACTCTCAGAAATATAGAAACTGACCCAAATGCTTTTCAAGTTCATAAGATCTGGGATAATCTTCAATGAATAAAAGCTTTGCAAATAGTTTAAATGTGTTGATTTAATTAAAACAGGCATGTCTTCAGAGTAGTCAACATTAAATATAATGCAAATATACAATCTTTCCTACCTGGGTTTACTAGTCAAATAAGCTGATGCTATCTCCATTACAAAATGTGTAAGCAAGGAAAACTTAAGATGTTAGGTATTTAATAGTTAATCCAAGCATAATTATTAAAAACAAATTAAGTAGACAAATTAGATGATGGATATTCATCTAATGTAGATGAGTGAAATGAAATGAAATGTAGGTCATTTCCAAACAAGATAATGTATTGAAACATTAATTGCCAAACTTATGTATGTTTAAGTTTATTTACTTTTGGCCACTTAATTTTTACAAAGAAACAAAAAATACTTGGATCTTTGTAGACAAGTCTTTTGCCACATTAAAAAAATGTACTGTGAAAGTGAATGTACTTAAAAAATATAATTTCTTATAATTAAGTGTTCATAAATTTACTAATCTACTACAAGGTGTTGATGTATGCCAGATGTTTACCATTGCCTGCTTCCTAGTTTTCGTTGGAAAATGAAGGTTACTAACACTTAAAATTCATAATCTATAAATAAAAAGAAGCCTACTAAAACAAGAGTAAAAGAAAACTATGTATACAAAGTATGAGAGGAGAATGAGATGTGTATTTTATATGAAGAGAATGCAAAGAATATAGGATGGGTTCTCATTAAGGAAAAAAGAGTAATTTTGTCCTAAATTAAAATGGTTATCCCAGAATGAGAAAGAAAAAAGGAATAAAACAAAAATCTAAATGGATGCGGAAAGTTACAGAAGGCTTGCGAAGAAATTTCATACTGCATCATCAAAGTTAGCTAAAATTAAATGTATTTATTTATAAAGTTTTCCAATACTGAGTTGAATAATACACTAACAAAAAACAAGAGTTTACTTTTCTCTCTGTTAAAAGGACAGAGTTTCTTGGATTGTTAGTCTGTTTTTAATAAGAGATTTTGAAAGATTTTCTTTACCTTTTGTGTATTTTGTCTAGGAAACAAAGATTCTATGTCTCATGAAAATAATTTCCTGTGTTTCACTTTGTATTTATCAGCTTTTTGATTGCTTAGGAAAATAATCTTTCAACATTAAAAGAGCTAAGGCATTTTTTTTTTAAACAACTAGGTACTTTCTATATTTGCTTCTGAAATCTTTTTGTTGCTTTGGTTGAATAGATAACTAAGTGTTATTTCACAATGACCTTTGATCCTATTTAATCAAATGGTGTTTTGTTTTGTTTTGAGAGAAAAAAAGAGAGGAGAAGAGAGAAAGGGAGAGAGAGAATGTTAAGCAGTCTCCATGCCCAGCACAGAGCCGGATATGGGGCTCTATGGCACATCCCTGAGATTCTGACCTGAGCCAAAATCAAGAGTTCAAGGCTCAACTGACTACGCCACTCAGGCACCCTAGTCAAGTGACTGAAACTTTTTGACAGTTTTTACAAACTTCCCAAAATCAAATTCTAAACGAAGTCTTTTTGACTTCGAACAAACTTTGGGATATTCCCAAAACTCTCTGGAAGATCTCAGGTTTTCTTTCTCTTCTTATAAAAACTGAGACGAGACATTGAACTATAAATTTTTCAAAATGTTATATTGCATGGGAAACATTATCAAGTAAAGGGGATGCTTAATCTTCTTAGATTGTATTTGTATGGATATATTAATATAAGTGTTCCAGAAATTGCACAGAATTCCTAGGAATCTGATATAATGTTATCAGTTATTTTTAAATGTTGCATACCACAGGAGTAGCCAAGCTTACCTGTCAATCACATCTTTTTTTTTTTAATAGTGAACTCTTTAACCAAGGCTATCTTTAAGTCTTTTGTCATTCACAGACAGTTATTGTTTTATACTGAATTCTTCCATGAAAATATTTATAGTCAACTACAGGCCAAAATATTTTGTTTTGAAGGAGATTCATGGAAAAGACACTGACAAGTACTCTAGAATACAAGTTTCTGATAACTTCAAGATCATACCACTTAACTAGGTAAGAATTTCTAGCATGCTATGGAGAAACTGATTCACAAAACTATTAACCCAAGAGTAAGAAAACAAGAATTTGGACTAAATCAACTAATGGAGATGATTATCGTTTTTATGACATTGTTTGCAACATTTATGGTTCTTTACTGTTTTACTCTCCAAATTTAAAGAACCCCTTTTCTCCTTTCAACCCATTATATAACTTATAACAATTTGGTAAACCTTTATAAACAAAAATTAAACATTTATTTTTTTTCTCCCTACCTGATTTCTTTAGAACTCAAAACAAAACAAAACAAAACAACAAAAACCCCTTATTGAGTAGACATATTTTCATGGCAGTGTAGGTATTTGCATAAATTCAACAAGAATTTATTCTCTTTGTAACAGAATATAATTGGACAAGCCCTTGGCTTGGCTTCTTGGCCTGAAGAGGTGTTTAAACATTTTATCTGAGATTTCTTACCACCCGTTTTTAAGAAGCTAAGGTTTGATTTGTGAAGCCAATAAAACCCTTTGGATTACCAAAGCTTGGACTGGAATATCATATTTGAAACTGTGCATAAAATCACTATTCTGCTGCACTTACATAAATAATAAGCTGAATTTAATGAGACTAGACTTATTTTACAATTTTATTGTGATTATCTTTGGTAAAAATGAAGAGACTGTAGAGAAAAAAATTGTGTTTCAGTAGAAAACTATAGTATACCTATTATCAGATTCTAGTCCTGTTCGTTACCTTTGAGGTTTTGTTATCTGCCTGTAAACTGGACTGGTCCTGTTCTAGTTTCCTCCAACATCTGGCTACGACTTTCCAAACTAACATTTCCAATTTTTTCTCACCATTCTCATTTGAAATAAAAACTAAAATTGTCCTTTAACCCAAGCCCTTCAACCTAAAGCCAGACAACTTGGTATAAACTTCAGAGATATCACCACAACAGATCATGTACAGACAACCTTTGTGCTTATTTCTATACAGGCCATTCAGAGAGTTCACCAGAACACCCAATGACATCATCAAAGTCATTCAAACTGAAAATCAGGAAAATCAAACACATTGAAACTGCCATCCTCACTACATTATCTAAAAATGTTTTGAGCTCAAATCTAGAAATTTTCTCGACTGCCTGCTCTCCAGACTCAGAAACTGAATTTGCAATTTGCTCCAATAATTAATTTTTATCTTTGTTTTGTTTCCACAGAAATGCCTGATTGCTCACACTGTATAGAGGCCCATCTTAGATGGAAGTCACCTATAACATTCCCGAAATAAGACATCCTCATGTTTATCCTAAGTAATCATGATTCAAAAGTGTAAGGCACTAAAACAATATTAAAAAACTTATTTTCCACCAGGTCTAAGAAGCTTTCTGTGATGGATTCCAAATGAAGACATTAGAACTTAGAGAGTTAGTTTATTGGAAAAGACAACAACAAAAGACTGCTTTTCAATTTCCAAAGAGAGGGGTGCCTGGGTGACTCAGTGTGTTAAAGCTTCTGCCTTTGGTCATTTTCTTAGGGTCCTGGGATGGAGCCCCGCATCAGGTTCTCTGCTCAGCAGGGAGCCTGCTTCCCCATCTCTCTCTGCCTGCCTCTCTGCCTACTTGTGATCTCTGTCTGTCAAATAAATAAATAAAATCTTTTTAAAAAAATTATAAATTTCCAAAGGGAAACCGTCTCTTCTGCAAAATCCCTACAATCACAGCAAAAAATCTATAAACTCTCTAGCCAGAGTTATATTAGATAACTACACAGCCTTAGACACCCTACCCAGTTAACAAGGAGATTAACTGGTTTAAAAAAAAAATTCCATGTTAATAAATTAGGAATTATTACTCCCAATTTAAAAGATCTTAAAGATCAGATGTCAGTCTTTCATCAAGTAGGTGATACTTCTTCCACCGATTTATTTAGTTGGTTAAATCTTGACTCCTGGGAATCTCTGCTCCCAGGAATTCTTCAACCCATATCTATTACTTCCCTCATAGTCATCATATTAACCTTGCTAGTTGTAGGAGTGCTGACAACACTGACTCCATCTTTGGCCCACCATTTTGTTTATGCTCATGCAATGACCTCCCTGTGGGCTACATGTTCCAGGCCTCTTGGATGTTAATGTATGCCCTGACCAAAATACTACCCTCAAGTGGTGCACAGAAGGCACACTTTAGATAAGGAGGAGAGATGACTGGTGCACAAAAGGCACCACTTTAGATAACCCAGTTTGACTGCACCGCAATGCTTCTTGCTCTATAAAAGCTGTAGCGTAAGGTTTGGACTGGGTGGAGAATAGCTGCATAGCACCTGGACCCACTGGCTCCCTTGTCAGTAGGTCACGTTGAATAAAAGTCTGTGTAAACAGTCGGGAGAGGCTTGTTTCATTTTTTGCCTTCCAAGTGCCTACTAGGACTAGAGGATACTTCACTGTACCTCCTTCCTTCTCACACTAGTGCACTGTCTCCTTTCAAGAGTTTTAAATGCTTTTCAGCAGCCACTTACACACCAAATGATATCCATCACGATTACACAACTCAAAGAACTCAATAATCCCACTGCCCATGCCTAAAAAGCCTATGCAACTGTTTGTAATGACAACTACATGACTATACAACCCAATGACTACATCAACAGTGGTAGCGAGAGTAATCGTATATTGGCTCACACTTTCAGCTCGCTAAGGGAATGACCAAAAGGGGGTAATTTTTTAGATAAAATGAAATGGAGACCACTCTTCAAAATCCCCCAAGCAGATCAAACCAGTTAGATCACATAAGTGAAATATAATCTGGTTTATTTCACGAACATAAGTGAAACTTAACAAGTTATTTCTTGTAAATCCCTCTGATAATCTTTAAAAAAAAAAAAACAACAACTTAAATCATCTCCCTAAACTAATGTGAGATAATCACGTTTAACCAATCCCTCGCAGTTCTTTAAATTGTGGTACCAATCGTTGTAACAACCAATCACTGTAAAGGTTAAACAAACCTAGTCATTCCCCGTATATAGGCCATTTTGCAAAGACATGCCTCTGAGATTCTTGTTTCTCCCTCACTAAAATATTTATTACCAAATAAAGCTCCTTGAAATTTGACACCAGGCATCCTCTAAGGACTTTACATATGTAAAATTTATTCCTCACTACAACCCCAAGAGATAGGTACTGGTGTTACTCTAATTTGATAGGTCAAGAACTCAGGCATGGAGGTTACGTTCCTCTCAATCGTCACACAGCTGGTGAATGGGACTGGAAGCTAAACCTTGTAATCGCAATCAAGCAATCGAGGAGCCGTGCTCCATCGAAGAATCAGTACCTATCCCGGTTACAGGAAGGTGGAACCTTGTTGAAGGCTTCTGAGAGCCACATCTAGTATTTTGTTTTGATCTACCAAGGCTTTCAGTTCCCGTTAGAAACAGGCCACGGCCAGGAATTGCCTGGGCACCGAGTTGTCAAGGCTGACTGAGTTCAGACACCAATCTGGGGGCGCCCAGGGTGGACATAGGGTCAAACTGCCTAGCAGCCCACTGGGCACAACTATCGTCTACGAAGAGACATGAAATCAGGAACTCAGAAACAGAAACACCAGCAGGACCTCCTCGGAGATCCAGAGGTGGGAAGGGGGCGGGGAGGGAGAGCAAGCACAGGGCTCCGCTGGGGCGGGGCGACGGGGAGGCGGGGACCGGGTGAACTCACAGATCCAGAAGCTGACTGACCCGCCGCGAGCTAGGCATCGCGGCCGCCGGGAGAGCCTCTTCCGTGGTCCCAGGGCCGCCCAAACGCAGCCAGAGACCGTCCGTCAACTCCTGCCCCCCGCGCTACGCGTAGGCCCTCGTGACGTCACACGGCTTCTTCCGGTGAGCGGGACGCAGCCAAGCTAGGGACTACAGAAGGAAAGAAGAGAAGGGAGATGATAAAATGTAGAGTAGCCCTAAACTCGGTGAGGCACGACGGGAGTTGTAGTTTTTCCACCTCGCGGGCTCCGTTTACAGGCGGTTTCCCTGGAGTTCAAGCCCCGCGCGCAGCCTAACCCCGCACACCTCCAGCGGCGCTCCGCATAGAAGCTGCTGCTTTTCCTGCAGTGTTGTATTTGATGCTGGTCGCTGCATTTGGCGTCTCCACATACTGGAGACTCCCTTGGAAGTGGACTCCATTAACGTGAAACGGAGCGTTTTAGAGCAACCAGGAGTGACCGCTGTTTACCGAGCATTTTCTCTAAAGCACGTACCTCACTCAGTACGTGCTCTCAATTAACTACGTTCATTTAATCTTGTGAAGTCGGGATTATTTAGCTTTATTTTGTAGATGAGGACACTACATGCCAGCAAAAAAGCTCAGTAAGAATTTCATCATGGGGGAGGGGCATCTGTTCAAATCAGGATTCTAAAGAAGGGGCACCATTTCCCAGGTGGGACGATTTCACTTTGGTTATGCTGCAGAGTACCGGCTTTTTTTTTTTTTTTTTTTTTTTTTTTAAGTTTTTCATTCTTCCTTGTGGATTAATTTGTTGTTTATGTACCTCTCTTCCTTTTGTGAGCTGCTGAAAGTTGAACCCAGTTTTGTTCATCTTCTCAGGATGCTGCTCACTCAGGCAATACACAAATACCAAGCATTGAAGGAGAGTGGAGATAGAGCTGGTGCTGAGGATTCAGTGGTGAACACATGTGAACCAGACCAGTAGCAGGACAATTAGAATAACTGTTAAATGTTTAGATGAAGTTATATGCGAGCACCCAGGGAGGAGTAGGGGGAGCAGTTCACAGAGAGAACTGCGGGCTGTTAGGGACTGCAGACGGTTCAGGGAGATGGCTGCAATGGGGGATGGTGAGAGATGAATGTAGAGCAGGAGTTGGCAAACTTTTTCTATAAAGGGCCAGACAGTAAAGATTGTAGAGTTTTTTGGGCTATACTGCCTTGGTCACAGCTACTCAACTTGTAGCTCAAAAGAAGCCATAGGCAGTACGAATGAGTGGAGCTGTGTTCTAATAAAGTTTTCTTAGGGACATTGAAGTTTGAATTTCATGTAGTTTTCACTATCATGAAATTTTATTTATATTTTGGTTTTTCATCCATTTAAAACTGAAAGTTTTAGGTAGCAAAGGACAAAAACGGACAGTGGGCTGGATTTGGCTGGCTGGTGGTATGTTCTCTTCTGACCAGAAAGCAAATGGGGCCTGATGAGCTGTATTATGTTGAACAATTTAGGCTTAGTCTGGAGGACTTTGGGTGGAGTCATAGGTAGTTTTTTTGTTTGTTTGTTTGTTTGTTTGTTTTTAGCAAAGGCCACATTAGGCTATTTCTTCTTTTTTATTTTTAATTTAATTTATTTATTTGAGAGAGAGACAGTGAGAGAGCATGAGAGGGGAGGTCAGAGGGAGAAGCAGACTCCCCATGGAGCTGGGAGCCTGATGTGGGACTCGATCCCAGGACTCTGGGATCATGACCTGAGCTGAAGGCAGTCGCCCAACCAACTGAGCCATCCACGTGCCCCTCATAGGTAGTTTTTAAGCAGGGACAGGGCGTGCATAGGACAATGAGTTTTAGAACTCTGGCTGTGAAGTGTTAAAAGAACACTAGAGGTCGCAGGTAGAGACTAGATAGGAGTACTTTGAGGATAGCCTGAGCTGAAGTAGTAGCACTAGAATGGACCCATTCAAGAGGTAATGGAAGTTGAACTGATAGGATTTAGAGATTGGTGGGGATGAGGGAAAGTGAAGTTGAGATGAATTTTTAGGCTTTGGATTCCAAGAATTGGGTGGCATATGGTGGTGCCATTTCTTAAGCTGAGAGGATCGCAGGAGTTTTTTGAAGAGAGGAGGAGAATATTTAAATGTTGGACATGTGGCTTTTGAAGTATCTATGGACAATAGAGGCATGGAGCTATAAGTCTGCAAATTGTGCTAGTTTGCTTTTAAAGAAGAGATTGAATAGCAGTGAAAATACATGCATTTGCTTATTAATACAGTAATTTTTTTTTAAGAATCCTTTGCTGTTCTGAGAGCCATGTAAACCTTGGAATACCAGGGGAGAGCTTGACAGAGCAGATAAGGGTAGGACTGTTGGGTCCATTATCAAAGGAACAAGACTGAGACAAAGTGAAAGTTATGCAAAGCCTTATTCTATGCCAAGCATTAGAAGTTAGACTGACCAGCTAGGGGAACGAGGCTGAGACAAAGTGTAAGTTATGTAAAGCTTTATTCTATGCCAGTCATTAGAAGTCAGACTGACTGGCCAGGGCTGCCTCCGAAGAGAGCAACCACCCCTTGGTCTTACAGGCTAGTTTTATAGGGCACAACCGCAGACATCTACATATGTGGCTTTGGCTGATTGGATGTCTCCTACCTGTGTGTTTTAGTAACAGTTACCCGGAACCGATACTAGTAACTGCTGAGGCGTTTATTAAACAACAAAATGGCCTTGTTTTAGGTGTGTGTTTTAGCAACAGTTACCGGGAACCAGTATCAGTAACAGCTGAGGCATTTATTAAACAACAAAATAGCTACCTAGGCAACATGGAGTCACTATGGCTAAGTAGGCCCAGGCAGGCCCTAGGGGTTTAACAGGTTTTAACGTTAAACTGGCCCTAACAGGACTTCATGGTCCTTCCTGTTGAGTCTGCACAGCTGTCCATCTGGGTCTTCCCACTGATTACTTGCTTCTTCAAGACTAGGAAAATACAGACCATTGCCCATTATTATGAGATGTTCAGGGTGCCATAATTCTTCTCATTAGTCAAAGGAAGTCATCACAACTGGATTTTTTTTCTTTTAAGAAAATAATTATATAATGAGGTAAGATGACAAAGTCCTAGTTATTTCTAGCCAATTATCTTATTTTTTAATTTTTGTGTATTTTTTAAGATTTTATTCATTTATTTGACAGAGTGAGAGCACAAGCAGGCACAGTGAGAGGGAGAAACACGCTCTCTGCTTAGCAGAGAGCCTGACATGGGGCTCAATCCCAGGGTTCTGGGATCATGACATAAGCTGAAGGCAACCGCTTAACTGACTGAGGGGCACCCAGGTGCCCCTTTAGCCAATTATTTTAAAGGTTCAAGATGCATACATGGTATCACAATTCTTAGAACTTTTTTTTTCTTCAAAGGTTTGTTTATTTATTTTAGAGAGTGAGTGGATCAGATGTACCTTGAGTGAGAACAAGAAGGCCTTGGAGAGGTAGCTGAGAATAGCAATTGACGGGCGATGGACACTGAGAAGGAACAGCCAAAGAGGTAGAGAAAAAAATAGTGGGGTGCTACAGAAGATAAACATGACCCAAATTGTTACATGATGAAGAGAAATCAAATGAGATAACACTTAAAGGTGGTTTAGCCAGAAGAAGGTCATCAAGGCTTTTTGAGGTGGTGATGGAGGATGTAGTCTGATTCCAATGGGAGGAATGAATGGTAGGGAAATGAACACATAAGTAGCCCAACTCTCATTTACCATATGTACTTATTCACACGACTTACTGCTTCTATTAAGACTCATGCTGAGAAGAAAAGGAGATTGTAAAAGGGTATAGCTTTACTTTATAGAAGGTAAAGTGGAATAACTCAGAACTGTTATTTATGGACCTTCTAGGTGTAAAACATAGGATTACATGATCTCATGTAGTCATCAATCAAGTCTGAGCTATGCTATTTTATAGATGACAGTGAGTAAGTAAGACCTAAGTAAGTAGGTCTGTCAGACTCCAAAGACAATGCTGTTTCTACTTTATTTGGGTGCTCAGGAGAGAGGTTTATGGTACATCTAAGATCATCAGTATAACTCGCAAATGGTAAAGCAGAACATTAAACCAAGGTAGGAACCTGTACAACTGCACCAGTGGTCCACCCATGAAGCTGGCCTTGGTATATGCAGGAATTCCCAAGGAAATCCGTTTTAGCTACTGACTATTCAGTAACTCTTTGTTAAAATAAGATACAGGGACAAGGGGTACCTGGGTGGCTCAGTGGGTTAAAGCCTCTGCCTTCGTCTCAGGTCATGATCCCAGGGTCCTGGGATTGAGCCCCGCATCAGGCTCTCTGCTCAGCAGGGAGCCTGCTTCCACCTCTCTCTCTATCTGCCTCTCTGCCTACTTGTGATCTCTGCCTGTCAAATAAATAAATAAAATCTTTTAAAAAAAAAAAGATACAGAGACAAATGTGAACACGGGGAAACTTTAAAAAAAACTGAAGTACAGCTGACATAGTATATAAGTTTCTGGTGTGTAACATGGTGTTTCAACAGTTACATTCATTATGAAATGCTCATCATGATAAAGTAAAGTTACCATCAGTCACCGTATTGAGTCATTATAATATTATCGACTATATTCCCTATACAGTACTTTTCATCCCTGTGGCTTATTTCTTTTACAACTGCAGGTTTATACCTCTTCATCCCCTTTACCTGTGTTGCCATTTCAGAGAACATTTTCGCCAGCAGCTCAGAAGTAGTGGCTCATCCTGTGGAAGAGGAGGAATTTATAGCTCTGATGATATGGCAGATATTTATAGCTCAGATATGGCAGCTGACCGTTTAGATTGGATAAGAATAAGATGTTCCTGTCTTTTTGTAAGGAAAACAGGATGTTCTTATTTTTGTGGCTTATCTCATGAGGCAAAGCTTTCAGGATTTCCTGTTAGTCAATGCTTTTAGGAGGTTCCTGTTATTCATGGTTTATCTTGGAATGCAATGTTATTAAAGTCTTTTCTGGTGCATGGTAAGTGATTTGTGGACAGCGCTAGGCTAAGGGCAAGATGTCATGTTCCCATTCTCCCCTCTTTGCTTGCTGTGCCCACTTTATTGTAGTTTCCTTTAGCTCAGAACTTCCTCCATTTTCTGTCCTAGCTACCATATAAAGAAAACTTATGGTTTGTTTTTCTGGGCAGGTTATATAAGAATAATAAGCAACATTAGTTGCCTTAAATCTTGCTATTTATTCCTAGTGTGTTTGTGTACATGTAGAAAAATACATAGTAAGTGTCTACAGATATGCACATATATATACACACACACAGTTGACCCTTGAACAACATGGGTTTGAGCTGTGCAGGTCTACTTATATGGAATTTCTTTTTGTACAGTACTGCAAATATATTTTCTCTTATGATTTTCTTAATATTTTCTTCTCTCTAGCTTACTTTATTGTAAGAAAATAGTATGAAATATATATAACATACAAAATATGTGTTGACTTTATGTTTTGGTAAGGCTTCCTTAATAGTAGACTATGAATAATTAAGTTTTGGAGGAGTCAAAAGTTATATGTGGATTTTCGACTGTGTAGGGTGGTCGGGGCCCCTAGGTCAACTGTGTGTGTGTATGTATGTACGTATGTAATGAATATTGGGTCATTTATTAAGAATGTATGTGTATACCATCAGACAGGTTGAATACCCAACTTTTGTACCAACATGGACAGGACTGGAGGAAATTATGCTGAGTGAGGTAAGTCAAGTAGAGAAAGTCAATTATCATATGGTTTCACTTATTGCAGAACATAAGGAACAGCGTGGAGGACATTAGGAGAAGGAAGGGAAAAATGAAGGAGGGGTATCAGAGGAACCATGAGAGACAGTGGACTCCAGGAAACAAACTGAAGGGTGGGATGGATAAGCCTGGTGATGGGTATCAAGGAGGGCATGGACTGCATGGAGCACTGGGTGTTACATGTAAACAATGAATCTTGGAACACTACATCAAGAACTAATAATGTACTGTATGGTGACTAACATGACATAATAAAAAAAAAAGAATGCATGTGCATACAAGTAGATAGCAATAAATTGTTCAAATCATCTTTACACATCATATCTCAAAAATGTAAGAACAGGCTATGAGTTGGGTTCTTCACTTTTAAACTATACTGCTTAAATATAAGCATACTTAAGCATACTACTTAAATCTAAATATAGATTCAAATAGTAATTGCTCTTCTTCTTTTTAAGATTTATTTATTTATTTGAGAGAGAGAGAGCAAGAGTACACATGATTAAGCAGGGGGCTGGGAGCAGAGGGTGAGAGAGAGAGAGAGAATCCCAAGCAGTCTCTCTGTTGAACATGGAGCTTAACACCAGGTTTGATCCCAGGACTGCAAGATCATGACCTGACCCAAAATCAAGAGTCAGAAGCTTAACCAACTGAGCCACCCAGGTGCCCCAGGAATGGCTCATCTAATGTTAATTTTCAGCTCAGTATAACCTATACATTATCATTTACTACTAACCCCAAATCATTTCAGTTGGGTATTGTTAGTGTCTAGAGTAGGTGCAAGATGGAAACACTTATGCCAATTCCACATCAGCAAACTGGAATTTTAAGTTCTATGCTTACCCTTCCCAGAAAAAGTGGGCTTTGGCCAACCAATCAGTGCTTGCCTGACCAGCACAAGTTATCTGACCTGGCTCTAAGACTCTCCTTTCCTCCATGTAAGGGAAGTAATCCTGCTTTAACCAATCAGCAAATGCCAAGTATAACTTCCTTGTTCCCTCTCACTTTGTCTATAAACATTTCTTGCCTTGTAGAGCTCTTTTCTATCTGCTAGATGAGATGTTGCCCCATTTAGGAATTGCTGAATAAAACTTCCTAGATCGGTAAATTGTGGAAAATTTTCTGTTAGCGGTATCAAGGATAATTATGAACACTTATTGAGGGTTTAGAATAATGCCTTGCATAATGAGTATTTTACAAGTTCTAGCTCATTTCACCCTCAAAGAAACCCTCATGTAAATATTTGTACTGTTATCATACTCATTTTCCAGACAAGGAAACTGAGGCCCAAAGAGATTAAGAAACATGCCCAATTTCATGTGCTAGTCAGTGGTAGATCTGGGATTTGAAGCCAAACAATTAGGCTGCAGAGCTGGGTTCTTAAATAATCCTATATTGTTGCCCCTACCACCTTTAAAATAAAAACTCTTGATAGTTCTTGACAGTTTTCAGAGATTTAAAACTAATGGATATCTTAGCTATAATTTATTTCAACAACTTAATTTTGCAGTTCAGGCCACTGTGTTTCAGAAAAGTTGACTGATTTCTCAATTTCTGAGCAAAGGTGGGAGTAGAATATATTTGCCAATCCCATGTCCAATACATTTTCTAAACCTGATCTTTGGGTTATAAATCTGAAGGGGGCTGAAAACAAACAGAATAAAGAGAAGCCAAATGAGTGACTACTTTTTTAATCCTACCATGTATGGGTTATTTCCAAGTGGGAATGTCCTTAATTCGTGCCAATGTGAAAAATAACACATTTTCTTTTTATTTAATTTCTTTTTATATTTCATATCATGTCTTACTCCAAATTGGAAACAACAGTGCCCATGCTTATGAATTCTTGTGCATTGTTAAAATTTTCCATTGACTAAGCCCTTGATTTAATTTGAGGCATAAAATGTATGACTCAGGATCCTTGCAGGAAACAGCTGGGCAAGTTCAAACAGGTCAGGCAAGGAAGTATTAATAAAGAAACTGTTCATAAAGGTATGACCGGAATTAAGGGAAAGCAGGGTTAAGAGTGGTTTAATACCCTTACGCTAGCAATAGCAGGAAGCCCTTACCTCTCCTAGTCCTGAAAGTCGGGGAGGGAACGTTACCAAAACCAGGAGAGAGTGCTCATAGGTGAGGTCACCTAGAAGGACCTATGGATTTTGGGTCAGTAAAAGGACATTGTCCAACTGTGACAACCCAGCTGGGAGGGATCCTGGAAGAATAAATATTCTAACCCTATTCTCCATCCCCCTTTTGATCGCCTGGTGCTTCTGCTTATAGTTTCAACCCACCCAGAATTTAGAAGTCAAGAAATCCCAGTTTGTGCAGTCTATAAAAGTCAATCTGTTAAAGCCCAAAGTTGGGAAAGATAAAGTGGGAAATAACCAGTTTATAAGCCACTGGTTTTTAGATAAAATAATTAAGTATCATGAACATTTTGAAAAATTAATGAGTAATAAGTTAGTCTGAGCCAAAGTAATAATTATTATAGTTTTATAACTGAAAAGGATGGAAATTGTGGTCTTTATTGAGATTCTGAGAGCCTGGGCAATGACAGTGTAAGCCCTGTCTTTTTCTAATTAACTTCATTGGTTATTTTTATTTTTATAAAGTTATGCAATTCCTAACTCACATTTATTGGTCATTTGCAGTGGAATCAAATGCCTGGCATTTCCACTGGATAGACTTTAAAAATCCATTAATAACAGTTATTCAACTAAGTATTTAATGCCTATTACGTGCCAGACAGGATAAATCAGTAAACAAACATGTCCTCTTGGCGTTTATATTTTAGTGTGAAAGCAAGAAAACAAGTACACAAACAAAAAAATATGTGGAGGTAAGAACTATAAAAAACAAGATAGGATGGGGGACCAAAGGGTACTTAGAGAGAAAGGAAGAAGGAGAGGGAGAGACAGAAATAGAGGGATTCATTTTGCTTTGGTGGTCAAGGAAGGTATCTTTTTTTTTTTTAAAGATTTTATTTATTTATTTGAGAGAGAGCAAGAACATGAGTGGTGGGGGAGGGGCAGAGGGACAGAGAGAGGAAGAAGCAGACTCCTCACTAAGCAGGGAGCCTGATGTGGGACTTGATCCCAGGATCCTGGGATAATGACCCAAGTCAGAGTCAGATGCTTAACCAACTGAGCCACACAGGTGCCCCAAGGAAGATATCTTTAAGGCTGTAACATTTTTGCTGAGATCTGTTAAAAAATAAACTAAGGGATATTGAAATTTTTAAGTTTATTTGAGCCAAAATTGATTGGAATTAGGCGCTGTCAAACCAAATATAGTTATGAGTGCTGAGCCAACAGAATTCAGGGGAAAGACTTCTGGGGTCAAAGTGCAGAAAAAGAGAAAGGAAATTGTTTGGTTGACTATATATTAAAGTCTATTTGGCTTTTTGTGATTGGTTATCCTTAGTGTTTTGATATTGGAACCTTGAGGCATTTCCAGGATTAGACTCTGGTTTGTACATGTTGGCCACTATGGCATTAGAGCCACCTCAGTCCAATGGCCTCCTTGTTTAATTAACTTAACAAACTTGAAGGATTAAAGGAGCTAATCATGCAGAGCTCTGGAGATGGAAGAGAAAGGTTCTGAAGCAAAAAATGTGCTTGATAAAGTTGAAAGGACATAAGGAGGAGGTGGAAGGAGCCCCCAGGGAAGGAGAACTATGATGGTAGTAAGCAGCACGTGCATCCATAGGGCCTGGGACTCGGAAGGTTGCAATCCTGGGTTGCTGTCATGGTGGTGATGGTCTCAGAACCATGGAGCCTGCATGTGGCTAAGAGCTTGGGCTCTAACCTCAGAGTCTGAACCCTTATTTTTGCCTAAGGTGAGTGTAGTATTGTGACTTATAATAATTTAAAAATATGTATATTTATATATTTGATATATATGTATAATAAAATACATGTAAACACATGTATTTTATATGTATAAAATAATATGTTTGATTTATAATTATTTATACACACACACACACGTATACATATATGTTTTGGTCTTCATCTTGTTTCTGGTATTGAGCTCTTAAAACTCTTGGAATTTTCCTAAGAGCAATAGGAACATCTTTTGTTATAGTATTTGGTCTTTTGTCCTTGGTTCCTGAAATAGCTCCAGAGCCTTAAAGGTAAAAGGAATACATCATATTATTCATAACATGCCCCTTTCAACCACACCTGAATTTATGTTAATGCATTTACTTTTGGAAAGCCCCTAAAAAGGAGGCTGGTTGCCAGGGGAACTAACCTGATTAGAAGATTGAAACTTCCAGTGTCCCCCTCCATCTCTGGGGAGTGGAAGAGGGGCTGGAGGTTAAATCAATCACCAATAGGTAACGATTTAGTCAACCGTGCCTGCTTGTGAAACCTCCATAAAAACTCAAAAGAATAGGTTTGGAGGGCTTCTGGATTGGTGAACACATGGAGATTTGGGGAGGGTGGTGCACCCAGAGAACATGTAAGCTCCCTGCTCCTTCTCCCAAAACTTAGCCCTTGGTGTTTCTTACCTCTGGCTGTTCTGAGTTATATTCTTTTATGATAAGTTGGTAATCAAGTAAGTAAAAATTTTTCCTGAGTTCTGTGAGCCGTTCTA
This sequence comes from Meles meles, assembly GCF_922984935.1. NCBI lineage: Eukaryota > Metazoa > Chordata > Mammalia > Carnivora > Mustelidae > Meles > Meles meles. The sequence continues at coordinate 74,663,809 of NC_060072.1, forward strand.
CCAAAGTCATTGAACCCAAGAAGGGGTTCATTGGAATTTCCATTTTACAGCCAGTAAGTCAGAAGCATCAGTGACAGCCTGGACTTGTGATTGGCATCAGATATGAGTGTGGGAGGGGATTTGTGAGCCTTGAACCAGTGGGATCTGGTGTTGTCTCCAGGTAGATAGTGTCAGCATATAGTTAAATTGTAAGACACCCAGCTGTGCTGCAGAATTGCCTGATGTGTGGATAACTCGGACATCTAATGTCAGAAATGAAGTCCTGTGCAAATGGTTCCCAACTTATAAGGGTCTAATTTATGATTTTTCAACCTTATGGTGGTGTGAAAGCAATATGCATTCCGTAGAAACTGTACTTCAAGTTTTGAATTTTATTCTTTTCCTAGGCTAGTGGTATGTAGCACCATTCTCTTTTGTGATACTGGGCAATGACAATGGGCCTCAGCTCCCAGTCAGCCACGATTACAAAAGTAAACAACCAATATGCTTATAACCATTCTGTTTTTCACTTTCAGCAGAGTATTCAATGAACTACATAGATATTCAACACTTTATTATAGAATAGGCCTTGTGTTAGATGATTTTGCCCAACTGTAGGCTAACGTAAGTGTTCTAAGCATGTTTAAGGCACGGCAGGCCAAGATATGATCATTAAGTTAGGTGTATTAAATGCATTTTTGAATTATGACATTTTCAATTCATCATACCTTTGGCAGGATGTAACCTCTTCATCAGTTGAGGAAGATATATATAGTAGTGGAATATTGGGAGTAGAGGAGAAACACATGGAAGTGAGTTTTCCTTGGACTGAGTCACTTAATTCTTTGGTAATTCAATTTCTTCACTTGTAAAATAAGGATAGTAATATAGTATCTTATCCAAAATCCATGAGGACAATGTGTCTGAGAATTTCTAAATTTCAGGATTTTATAATGCTATCATGGTGCGAATACCAAATATCATGAGACACCCCCATGGAGCTCTAGGGCAAATCAAACATTGATATTTCTGCATTGAAAGGTATTATGGTGGACAGACTCTTAAAATGGTTCCACAATTTCCACTTCCATGTGTTCACTCCCTTACTTGATCCTGTCCCTTCAAGTGTGGGCAAGATTTGTGCTTGCTTCTAACTGAAAATTTGGTTAAGATAATAGGATTCTGTGATTGTATACACGTATTTATGTGATTATGTCATATGAGATTATAGTATCCATCTTGCTGGAGTCTCAGTCTTTCTTCCCCCGTGCCTCATTCTTGCTGGCTTTGAGGGAGCACATGACTATAGTAAGGAATGCCACATAGCAGTGAATATGGATGGGCAGCCTCTAAGAGCTGAGGACAGCCTCTTCTGGCTGGCAGGCAGCAAACAAAACAAAACACACACACAAAAACCAAAACCAAACTGAAGCCCTCAGTCCTATCACCTCAACGAACTGAATTCTGCCCATAACATGAGTAAGCTTAGAAGTGGGTCTTTCCCCATTTGAACCCAGGGGAGACTGCAGCCTCACATCTTCAAGACAGATTTTGCCACCAGAAGTGTTGGGGCAGCAAATACAGGAGAATTCTATTGGTTTTCAGTCTTTGGGGCTTCCAAATTAAGATAAGGGATTGTAGACTTGTATCATATAATCTTACAGGGTTGTTGGGGGATGGAAAAAATACTATGGGTTAAGGTGTTTGGAATAGGATTTAGCACAAGATTTAGCACATAGGAAGTACTCCATAAATAGTGACTATAATTATGATAGAATCAGAGCTCCTGCAGCAAGTCGTCCTGTCTGCTGCTATTCCTTGCAAGTTATTTTTCAGTTTTCCTATTTCTAAAAAGAGGGCCTCTCCAAGGACCCCAGAGTTTGGGGAATAACTCCTGTTTACTGAGTCCCTGTTCTGGGGAAACTTGGCCTGGGTGCTCAGTGAGCTGTAATGTGAATTGGTTCTGAGTGAAAAGGCATATGGTCCGCTTTTGGTCTTACTGCTGAAGCAGTGCACAACCCTAAGGAAATGGCTTCTTGCCAAGTCTTAAATTCTTGATCTCTCAGATGGGGCTCTCACCTAAGAGGTATGAGAGAAGAGGTATGACAAGGGTACTCACTCTAGACTGAAGGGTTATTTTTGTTTTTAATGTCATCTGAGGGGAAGAACATTTGCAAGTATCTGCCTGACCTTTCCTTATATATACAAGGAAATGCTCCCAACCTAATACTAAACCCCATCTCCACCCCTGCACAGAACACAGGGGAGTGGCTCCTTGTCTTCTGCCTAATCTTCTGTGCAACTGGAGTGAGGACTGCAGGTTTCCAGCTGCCCAGACCACCATACCCACCTTTGTATATCCTATTTCTTATGCAGTAATGACCTGTGTCAGTATCCTTCTCTCAATTCTCCAACTAGACTATGAGTTCATGAGATTAGCCCAGTGCCCTGCATGTACCTCAATAAACATGGGATCAATGAAAACAGGAAGAGGAGTAAAGAGATTACTAGATAAACAGGAGAGTGAGACACTTCCAACCAGGACACTTACTGATGATAACCCCAGGGATGGTCAGAGTAGTCAAATTTGGATATATTTTGAAGGTTGAACAATAGACTTGCTGAAGGATTAGAAGTGAGGGAAAGAGAGAAATTAAGGTATTGTTCATTCATTCATGTTTAACTAATAATTATTGGCTCTTGACTAGATACTAGGTACTATTAAAGATGCTTTAGGTACAGTAGCAAATGAGAGAAGCTCCCTGATGTTAAAGAGCTTATGTTCTAACTGATGGAGACAAGCAATAAACAAACAAGATACTAGAATGTTAAGTGCTAAGAAAATAAGAGGGTAATGTAACAGGTTATTAGGTAGGATATATTTGGCTGAAAACCCAACTCAAAATGCCTTTAGCATTAAGATTTTTATCTCATAGGAAAAGTCAGAGTAGGATTGTTCCATGGTTGGTTACTCAGTGGCTCAATGACATCCTGACTACAGCTCAGCATCTCTGTGATTCTCAAGTTTTCTTCTCATGCTTGTAAGATGACCCTAAGATACAGTATATCCTCCAACCAAGGTATAGGCAAGGAAAATCTGTTTTTTCTCACATCTTTCTTTTTTTTTTTTTAATTTAAATTCAGTTAGCCAACATGTGGCAAATGTAGTGTTCAATAGTTTATCAGTTGTGTATAACACCCAGTGCTCATCACATCACATGACCTCCTTAATGCCCATCACCCAGTTACCCCATCCTCCCACCCACCTCCCCTCCAGCAACTTTCAGTTTGTTTCCCATAGTTCAGAGTCTCGTGATTTTTTTCCCCTCTTTGATGACTTCCCATTCAGTTTTCCCTCCTTTCCCTTATGATCCTCTACTCTGTTTCTTATATTCCCACATATGAGTCAAACCATATAATTGTCCTTCTCTAGTTGAGTTATTTCACTCAGCACAATCCCCTCCAGTTCCATCAATGTCCATGTAAATGGTAAGTATTCATGCTTTCTGATGGATGACTAATATTTAATTGTGTGTATGTGTATGTGTATGTGTGTTCATATACACACACACATACACACACCACATCTTCTTTATCCATTCATTTTTCAAAAGACATCTCTGCTCTTTCCACAGTTTGGCTATTATGGACCTTGCTGCTATAAATATTGGGGTGCAGGTGCCCCTTAGGATCAGTACATTTGTATCTTTGGGGTAAATACCCGGTAGTTCAATTGCTGGGTCATAGGGTAGCTCCATTTTTAACTTCTTTTTTTTTTTTTTTTTTTAAGATTTTACTTATTTATTTGAGAGAGTGAGAGTACAAACTAGGAGACAGAGGAAGAGGGAGAAGCAGGTTCTCCACTGAGCAGGGAGCCCAATGCAGAGTTCGATCCCAGGACCCTGAGATCATGACCTGAGTTGAAGGCAGCCACTTAACTGACTGAAGCACTCAGGTGCCCCTATTTTTAATTTCTTGAGGAGCCTCCATACTGTTTTGTGGCTGCACCAGCTTGCATTCCCACTAACAGTGTAAGAAGGTTCCCCTTTCTCTGCATCGCTGCCAACAACTGTGTTTTCTGACTTGTTAATTTTAGCCATTCTGACAATGTGAGATGGTATTTCAATGGTTTTGATATGTATTTCCCTGATACCAAGTGATGTGGAGCATTTTTTCATGTGTCTGTTGACATTTGTATGTCTTCTTTGGAGAAATGTATGTTCATGCCTTCTGCCCATTTCTTGACATGATTATCTGTTTTTTGGGTGTTGAGTTTGATAAGTTCTTTATAGATCTTGGATACTAGTCCTTTATCTGATATGTCATTTGCAAATATTTTCTCCCATTTTGTAGGTTGCCTTTCAGTTTTGTTCACTCTTTCCTTTGCTGTGCAGAAGTGTTTTATCTTGATTAGGTCCCAGTAGTTCATTTTTGCTTTTGTTTCCCTTGCCTCTGGAGATGTGTCTAGTAAGAAGTTGCTGCAGACAAGGTCACAGAGGTTGCTACTTGAAGCTCTTGTCTAGGATTTTGATGGATTCCTATCTCAGATTTAGGTCTTTCATCCATTTTCAGTTTATCTTTGTGCATGGTTTAAGAAAATGGTCCAGTTTCTTTCTTCTACATGTAGCTGTCCAATTTTCCCAGCACCATTAATTTAAGGGACAGTCCTTTTTTCCATTGGATACTGCCCTATTTTGTTGAAGATCAGTTGACCATAGAGTTGAGGGTCCATTTCTGGGCTTTCTATTCTGTTCCACTGATCTATGTGTCTCTTTTTGTGCCAGTACCATACTGTCTTGATGATTACTGCTTTGTAATAGAGCTTGAAGTCTGGCATTGTGATGCCCCCAGCTTTGGTTTCTTTTCCAACATTCCTTTGTCTATTCAGGGTCTTTTCTTTTTCCTTACAAATTTTAGGATTACTTGTTCCACATCTGTAAAAAATGTTGATGGTATTTTTATAGGGATTGTATGGAATGCGTAGATTGCTGTGGATAGCATATACATTTTAACAATATTTATTCTTCTAATCTATGAGCATGGAATGTTTTTCCATTTCTTTGTGTCTTCCTCAGTTTCTTTCATAAGTGTTCTATAGTTTTTAGAGTACAGATCCTTTACTACTTTGGTTAGATTATTCCCTTATCTTATGGGTTTTGGGCAATTATAAATGGGATTGATTCCTTAATATCTTTTTCTTCTGTCTCATTGTTAGAAATGCAACTGCTTTCTGTGCACTGATTTTTATATCCTGCCACTTTACTGAATTCCTGTATTAATTTTAGCAATTTTGGGGTAGAGTATTTTGAGTTTTCCACATAAAGTATGTCATCTGCAAAGAGTGAGAGTTTGACTTCTTTGCTGATTTGGATTCCTTTGATTTATTTTTGTTGTCTAATTGCTGAGGTTAGGACTTCTACTACTATGTTGAACAACAGTGGTGAGAGTGGTCATGTGTCATGTTCCTGACCTTAGAGGAAATGCTCTCAGTTTTTCCCCATTGAGAATGATGTTCCCTATGGGCTTTTCATATGTGGCTTTTATGATACTGAGGTATGTTCATCAGGGATATTGGTCTGTAATTCTCCTTTTCCATGGGGTCTTTGTCTGGTTTTGGGATCAAGGTAATGCTAACCTCATAGAATGAGTTTGGAAGTTTTCCTTCCATTTCTATTTTTTGAAACAGCTTCAGAAAAATAGGTATTATTCTTCTTTAAATGTTTGGTAGAATTCCCCTGGGAAGACATCTGCCCCTGGACTCTTCTTTGTTGGGAGATTTTTGATTACCCCTTCAGTTTCCTTCCTAGCTATGGGTCTCTTCAGGTTTTCTTCCTGTTTCAGTTTTGGCAGTTTATAAGTTGCCAGGAATGCATCCATTTCTTCCAGACTGCTTTATCTGTTAGCATGTAGTTGCTCATAATATGTTCTTAAAACTGTTTGTATTTCCTTGGTGTTGGTTGTTGTTTCTCCTCTTTCATTCATGATTTTATTAATGTGGGTCCTTTCTCTTTTCTTTTTGATAAGTCTGACTAGGGGGTTATCAATCTTATTAATTCTTTCAAAGAACCAGCTCTTAGTTTCATTGATCTTCTGGTTTCTATTTCATTGATTTGTCCTCTGATCTTTATTATTTCTCTTGTCCTGCTGGGACTCATTTGCTGTTCTTTCTCTAGCTCCATTAGATGTAAGGTTAGCTTGTGTATTTGTGACTTTTCTAATTTTTTGAAGAAGTGTTGCATTGGTCTGTTCTTCCCTCTTTGGACTGCCTTTGCTGCATCCCAAAGATTTTGAACAGCTGTGTTTTCATTTTCATTTGTTTCTATTAATTTTTAAAAATTCTTCTTTAATTTCCTGGTTGACCCATTCATTCTTTAGTAGGATGATCTTTAACCTCTAAATGTTTGAGTTCCTTCCAAATTTCCTCTTGTGATTGAGTTCAAATTTCAAACCACTGTGGTCTGAAAATATGCAGAAAATTATCCCAATCTTTTGGTTTTGGTTGAGACCTGATTTATGACCTAGAATGTGATCTATTCTGAAGAATGTTTTCATGTGCACTTGAGAAGAATGTGTGTTCTGTTGCTTTAGGATGGAATGCTCTGAATATATTTGTAAAGTCCATCTGGTCCACTGTGTCATCCAAAGCACTTGTTTCTTTGTTGATCTTTTTTTTTTTTTTAAGATTTTATTTATTTATTTGACAGAGAGAGAAATAGCAAGAAAGGGAACATAGCAGGGGGAGTGGGTGAGGGAGAAGCAGACTTCCCACTGAGCAGGGAGCCCAATGTGGGGCTCAATCTCAGGACTCTGGGATCATGACCTGAGCCGAAGTCAGACACTTAAAGACTGAGCCACCCAGGTGCCCTTATTCGTCGATCTTCTGCTTAGGTAATCTGTCCATTGCTGTGAGTGTGGTGTTAAAGTCCCCAAATATTATCATATTATTATCAATGTTTCTTTAATTTTGTTATTAGTTGCCTTATATAATTGGCTACTCCTCTGTTAGGAGCATAAATGTTTATAATTGTTAGATCTTCTTGTTGGATAGACCCTTTAGTTATGATATAGTGTCCCTCTACATCCCTTACTACAGTCTTTGATTCAAAATCTAATCTTTGTCTGATATGAGGATTGCTATCCCAGCTTTCTTTTGAGGTCCATTAGCATGATAAATGGTACTCCACCCCTTCATTTTCAATCTGGAGGTGTCTTTGGGTCTAAAATGAGTCTCTTGTAGATAGCATATACATGGGTCTTGCTTTCTTGCTTTTTAAAAAAAGACTTTATTTATTTATTTGACGTAGAGAGAGAACATGAACAGGGGGACTGGCAGGCAGAAGAAGAGGGAGAAGCAGGCTCCCTGCTGAGCAAAGAGCCCAATGCATGACATGATCCCAGGACCCTGGGATCATGATCTGAGCTGAAGGCAGACACTTAACTAACTGAACCACCCAGGTGTCCCAGGATCTTGCTTTTTTATCCAATATGACACACTGTGTCTTGATTGGAGCATTTAGCCCATTTACATTCAAAGTAACTGTTGAAAGATATGAATTTAATGCCATTGTATTACCTGTAAAGTCCCTGTTTCTGTAGATTGTCTTTGTTTCTTTCTGGTCTCCGTTACTTTGGGGCTCTCTCTTTGCTTACAGGATACTTTAATATTTCTTGCAGGGCTGGTTTGGCAGTCACAAATTCTTTGTGTTTCTGTTTGTATTGGAAGCTCTTTATCTCTCCTTCCATTCTGAATGACAGCCTTGCTGGATAAAGTATTCTTGGCTGAATATTTTTCTCATTTAGTACCCTGAATATATCATTCCAGCCCTTTCTGCCCTACCAGGTCTCTGGATAGGTCTGCTGCCAGCCTAATGTTTCTTCTTCTGTAGGTTAAGAACCTCTTGTCTCGAGCTGCTCTCAGGATTTTCTCTTTATCTCTAAAATTTGCAAGGTTCACTATTATATTTTGATTTTTTTTTAAGAGGGACCCTCTTTACCTCTTGAATTTGAAAGTCTGTTTTCTTCCCCAGATTAGGGAAGCTCTCAACTATGATTTTCTGAAATATACCTTCTGTCCCTCTTTCCTTTCTTCCTCCTCAGGGACCCAAATAATTCTGACATAGTTTCACTCTATGTTAAGTCTCTCCTCATGGTCCATTAGTTGTTTCTCTCTCTTTTCTTCAACTCCCTTACTTCCTTTCAACTTGTCTTCTGTGTTACCCTTTCTTCTGCCTCATTTACTCTAGCTATTGGAATACCCAATTTAGACTGCATCTCAGTTAAAGCATTCCTAATTTCAGCCTGATTAGATCTTATTTCTGCACTAAGAGATTCTCTAGTGTCTTTTATGCTTTTTCAAGCCCAGCTAGTAACTTTATAATCGTTATCCTGAATTCCAGTTCTGACATTTTACTTATATCTATATCAATTAGATCTGTGGCAGAGTATTACCTCTGGTTATTTCTTTTGTTGTGAATTCCTCCTTCTAGTCATTTTGTTTGTTTGTTTGTTTTGGTCTTACCATAATTACAAGAAAGCATTTTTTAAAAATCATTTGAAAATAATTGAACTATAATTGACATACAGTGTTCTGTTAGTTTCAGGTGTAAAACATTCTGATTCAACAATTCTATCTATTAAAAGAAAGAAAGCATTTTTATCAGAGCTAGTGCCATGCACCTTGCAGCTGGGCCTTTCTAACACTCTGCAGAGGTGCAAATGAGCATTTGTAAAGAAGCTCAAGTCCATCTCATATACATAACTGAGGAACAAAAGGAAGGCCAGCGTAGTTGGAGTTTAGGGAAGGAGATAGTACAAAGTGGTGGGCAGGGACTAGATCATATATGGCCTTGACAATTATGAGAGATTAGATTTTACAGCTAACTATAATTGGGAGCCACTGGAAGTCTTTAAACAAGGGCATCACAAAATTATACGTATTTTAAACCAATCAGTTTGGAGTCATAAATTTGGAGGAGATATCTGCTATGCAAATAAAGAAAGAAGACTAGTACCTAGAGTATAAAAAGTACACCTACAGATAAATATGATAAAAGACCAAAAAACACAATTGGAAAATCAGCAAAATACTGGAGTCAGCAGTTCTCCAAAGAGAAAATCTAGATGGTCAATAACATGTGAAACATATTCAATCTCATTAATCAACCAGGGAAGTATATGCTAAAACCACAATAAAATACCCATATAAGCCATTTGATTGGTAAAAGTAGGAAAAAAATCTGATATTACCAAAGAACTTTGACAATAGTAATGTAAACTCATCCTCTTGTGGTCAGTATTAAATTGATATAACCATTTTGGAAAATAGAAAGTATACATCTTTATTTTATTTCATTTGTTTGTTTGAGAGAGGAGGGGGAGGGGAGGGGCACTGGGGATGGCGGCAGAGAGGGAGGAGAGAGAGAATCTCAGGTAGGCTACACCCTGAGTATGGATCCTGATACAGGGCTCTATCTCTTGATTGTGAGATCATGACCTGAGCCAAAACAAAGAATCAGATGCTTGACTGACTGAGCCACCCAGGAGCCCCCATGTTTATTAAGACAGTCCAGTATTTATTTTCATACATAACTATATGCCTCTGTGTGTGTATGTATGTATGTGTATAGATATAGATATAGATATAGATAGATATAAATATAGATATAAAATGTGCAAGAAAAAGTCTTGCACATTAGTATCAGGAGACTGGTATTAGAATGTTCACTGTAGCACTGGTAATAACTGAAAATATCCCAAAGTCCATAAATAGTATAATCTAATGATACTACTTGTGGTGTATTATACTGTGAAATTATAGCTTTGGCTATATCCATCAGCATCAGCTCATGAACATAATATTAAGCAATAAGAAGCAAGTCACAAAAGAATACATATAATGAGATTCCATTTATATAATTACAAATTGATAAAATGAAACTGTATTATTTAGGCATGTATACAGATGTGGCAAAATGGAAGTAAGGAAAGAGAATGATTTTTTAAAAAGGATTTTGTTTACCTCAACAGAAAGGGAGGAGATGTGAACAGGAGACAACCTTATAAGGTACTGGAAGTGTACTATTTCTATGAAGTACTAAAGTTTTTAATTTTGATGAAGCTTAGTTTGTCTATTTTTTTTCCTTTGTTGCTTGTGCTTTTGGTGTTATACTTAAAAAAAAAAAATCCTTCATGGGACACCTGGGTGGCTCAGTTGCTTAAGTGTTCTACTCTTGATTTTGGTTCAGGTCATGATCTCACAGTCCTAAGATTGAGTCCCACGTTGGGCTCTGCTCAGTGGGGAGTCTGCTTGGGATTTTCTCTCTCTCTACTCCTTCACTGCTCATGCATGATCTCGCTCTCTCTCAATAAATAAATAAATAAAAATCTTTAAAAAGAAAAAAAAAATAATAATCCTACCCAAATCTGCAGACACAGTATTTACCCCTATGTTTTCTTCAAAGAGTTTCATAGTTTTGGTTCTTACATTTAGATCTTTAGTCCATTCTGAGTTAATTTTTTATATATAGTGTGAGATAGTGGGCATCATTCTTTTGCAGATAATGTTATATTTCTAAACCTGTGGGTAGATACATTGATATTTACTTCCATATGTGAAATATGTTTCATAGACTTAAAAATACAATTGGAAATAATTGCTGGGATACTGTGTGGAGTACCCTGTCTGTGGAGAACACACGTTACTGTGAAATGATAGACAAATCAGGAACACCAGTTGGAATGTCTTACAGGGTTTTTAAATGAAGTAACAGGATAAATGGTGGTGCCATTAACTGGGACAGCAATGAATACAGAAGGAGCAAGGTTTTGGGAGAGGGAAGCAAAACTATTTGAAGGATATGTTAAAGCTGAGGAGCTTTTCAACATCTAAGTGGAGAAGTCAAAAATACAATCTGATATATGAATCTGGACTTCAGGATGAAAAGTGGGTCTACAGGTGTACGTTTCTGAGTCTGTGGCAAAAGGTGTCATAAACTATGGAACTGGTCAAGATAACACAGGGAGACAGTGTAGACACAGGAGGGAAGAGCATCAAGGAATTGTGTAGAGTGTTAATAATTAGAAGGTAGGCAGAGGAAGCAGTGGGTCCTCCCAAGGAGACTGAGAAGGAGCAACCAGTGAGGAAGAAGGTGAACAGAAGACTGTAGTTTCGGGGAATCTTAGGGACGAAAGTGTTTCAAAGAGAAAGGAATTGTCAAATACTGCTCACAAATCAAGTATGATTTAGACAGAGAACTAATTGTTAGATTTGGCAAAGTGAAGATGGTCAGCAAGTATAAGAGATATTTTGTGGAGGAAGCAGGCAAAAACCTGATTGGTTTTACACAGCATATTGGGGAGTTGAACACTTAGTGACAACCATTCAGTTTGTTTGCTTTCTTCTTCTTTACAGTTTCTTTAAAAAAAAATACCAGGAAGCATATCATTGACCACCAATTCTTCCTTATGAAGCAGAGCATGTATTCCTTGTTATGTATAGCTAGCCAGTATCAGAACTGAATCCATCATACCCTTTCTAGTCCATGTTATAGCTCACAAAATAGTGATTATCTTAGAAAAAAAAAAGTTTTCCTGAAGCACTGGATTTTAGTAATGAGGGGAGTAAAGAGTCCCCTAGCACTTCTCCTTATACCACATATGTGTAAGAACTGATTCATTTTCTAGACATTAGCGATTAGTGGCTTCATGCAACTCTAAAAAAAATATTTGCTAGCATGAGTGCAGAACAGCAATTCTTCTTTCACATTAAATACCATTGATGTTATGTAATGTCAAATAAGTTGAAAATGGAATTTTGCCAGTAGCTTGTTTTGCTTTCTCTGAACGTATCTTCAACAACTTTCCACATCGTTTTACAGAACTTTTGACAACAGTGAGAACTACCCCATTTAGTATACAAGGAACACAACTCTGAATAAAATATTGATAGTTTGGGGCTCTTTCTGATTTTAGCAAAAATATTTATTTAATCCTCTATGATGTTGTTTTGTTTTAGTAATGACAAATTTAATTGGTTTACTGGGGGTTACAGTATTATGTTAGACCTCGAAATCAAAATGTCATTAAGTTCTTGCCAAAACTTGACAAAGTTTCTTAGAAGATAGCACAGCGTGGGGGAAAAAAAAAAAACGAAATGGCTAATTTTCAGATATTCACTGTCACACTTCATATATTTTTTACTTTTTTCTGTAAAATTATCACATTTGCCTCTTATTTAAAAATGGGAGTCCTGGGCGCCTGGGTGGCTCAGTGGGTTAGGCCTCTGCCTTCAGCTCGGGTCATGATCTCAGGGTCCTGGGATTGAGTCCCGCGTTGGGCTCTCGGCTCGGCAGGGAGCCTGCTTCCTCCTCTCTCTCTCTGCCTGCCTCTCTGCCTACTTGTGATCTCTATCTGTCAAATAAATAAAATCTTTTTTTTAAAAATGGGAGTCCTGTCATTTTTTATACTTATGACATTCTGAATTTTAACATTTACATTACTCTTTTCATCATTATATTTTTGCTTTAGTGCTTCTGAAATTTTTAATAACATTTCTTCAAACATTGGAGATATAAGACCACACAATAGTAACAACACGAAAATTAAAGTGTGGGAAAGTCAAGATGAACGGTACCTGATAACTGAATATTAGTGGAGACAAATTGCCAAGCACAGGTCTTATAGTTCATGTGATATTTTTTAAAACTATGTTATCACAGAGAATGTAGCAGGACTTATTATTTGAAGACAGTAGCATAAAGTTAGCATTTTTCCTTTTGGAGGCTAAATCACCCAGAATTAAAGAGTAGAAAAAGAAATAGTATGAGACAAATCCTTAAATTACAAAATAAGTGAATGGGAGTGAGAGTATGGGAGGATGTTGAGAGTGCAGATTTTAGAAAGATCTCATTAGATTTAGGGTTTCAGATTGGCTTGGCATCAGAGTTAGGGTTAAGTAGCAAAATATACTGCTTAAAATTTAAGGACATAGCTTAAATCTCTTGTATAGAACCTAAATACCTCATTTCAAAAGTAGGAATGCAATTCACAGATTGGTTACAGGAGTTTCCCTGGATCCACATGGGTCCAAGAAGGAGAGAAGGTATCATCACCTGGGGAAAAGTCAAACAAGCTCCCACACAAAACACTGGGTCATAGCAAGATTCCTGTTGGCTTGGAAAACAGTGTAGATAGCCAGAGTAACAGGAAGCTGCCTGGCTGCGGGAGGCCAGGAAGAGCAATACTGGCCTGAGAAAATATTCCTATAACAACACAGTTGTTGTGGGTACCAGCCCTTGGAATGACAGCTATCTGGACAAGCTGTACCTGGGACACTCTAAGCCAAAGCCCCAAAGAGGACTGAAGTGGTCTTGGTTACTGACAGAAATAGAAACAAACATTGTCTAGAGGAGAGCTCTCCAAGTTTGGTCCAGAGGACCTCGACAGATTATGATTAAGCAGTGAACTCAGAAACAAGATTGCCAAACACACAAGAAGGCAATAACCATGAGTGAGAGTCAGCAGAAACAAACAGCAGATTTAGACTCCCTAAAAATTCCAAGGATTGGAATTATAATTACATATGTACAACATAAAACAGCTGTGTGGGAACTGTTTAAATAAAGCATGCATTTTAAAAAGTTACCATTCAATTAGAAACATCCAGGAATTTTCAGAAACATGTTGGGAACAATCCAAAAGAAACCAGAAATTAAAAAATATAATTGTTGGCAGCAAAAACAAATAAACAACTGTGAAAGGATTAAATCGATTAGATGACTCAGATGAGAATTTGTAAACTCCGAAGAACTGATCCAGAATGTAGTATGACAAACATGGAAATGGAAAATGTGAAAAAAGAAAAAGGTTAAAAGATATGGAAGATGGAATGACAAGATCTAACTTTTAGAGTTCCACATAGAAAGAATAATAAGAAAGGAGGAGAGGCAATATATAAATAATGGCTGTGAATTTTCCAGAATTGATGAAAAAGCATAAATCCATAGGTCTTAAAACCAAAGAAGAAAAAAAATAATGGGACAGGAAAAAATATTTAAAATATAATTCAAGGAAAAAAAATCATAGAAATAAAAAGAGACTTGAGTCTGAAAACAATATAAAAAGGCAAATATTATTTGTACAAAATAGTCCCACATAGTCAACACCAATATATGTCCTCATAAAATTACTGGATTTCAAAAATAAGCATTCTTTGAAAGTTAAAGAAAACAAATCACTTATAATAAAAAAAAAAAACAGGCTGACTTCAGATTTCTCTACAATATTCCTTCCTAGAAGACATTATAGATAGAATAACAAAGTCAAAGAAAGAGGTGTGACCCAGGATGTATATCCAGTCAAACTTTTGTGTAAGTAAAAAGGCAGAGAATTCTAAAAACACAAGATCATAGGGATGATGTTTCCATTAACTCATTTGAAGATTCTGCCAGTGGACAAATTTTATGGAATAATAAGTGACTAGAAAACATAAGGTAGATAGCATTAAGGACTGCTAACAAATAGGATTAAAATGAAAACAAATATGGGCATTAATTTTTACTAAACAGAAAGTTAAACATTAAGAAAGATAACATAATTAAAATTGGGAAGTTGTGAAGAGAAAGGGGAGGTGGAAGGATGGAGCAAGTTACTAATTTATTGCTTAGACTATGGCATTTATAATCCTACCTAAAGAAAGAAAAGATTAGACATTAGACAAAAATACAAATAGTCATAGTCATCAGAAGAATTATACATACATATAACCAAGTAAAATCCCAAATAGGAAATAATTTTTTAACTTTAAAAGCAAGAATCATACCACAGTCTAACATGACATAACCATGACTAAACATATCTTTCATATCAATAATGGTAAATACATGTAACAATTATGAATGAGTTAAACTCATGCAGTAAAAGGGGGGAAAGTCAGATTGGATACAAAACAAAAATAATTCTACACTGTAAGGAAAGAGAAACAAAAATAAGAGGAGAAAAAGCATTAAATAAGATAAGGGCACATCATATGGAGAAGGGTGCAATTCACAGACATAGCAGGGATATCTATGTACAAAGAACAGCATCAGTATAAGCATAGTCCTTAAACAAAAGTTAAGGTCTATACAGAGTAGACAGAAGCACATTAGGGGCAGGATACTTCAGTTCATCCCTCCAGGTCATGACAGATAAAGCATACAAAGAAACGAATGAGGATCTAATGGACTTAAATAACATAATACAGTAGAGTTAATTGTTGTATGTCAAATTCGGTAATTCTGAAATCAGAGAATATAGCTCCTATTTGTGTTCCTAATTAAGAAGGAAATCTCAATAAATTCCAAAAAGAAAAGAAAAAAAAAAAAACCAGTACAGATAACTTTCTCTAGTAACAATACAATCAAACTAGAAGACAAAAAAGGGCCCACTTGGAAATAAAATATCTTGGGTTAAAAACTCTTGGGCCCAAGGGAAAAATGGAATTGCACCTATTTAAATAAAACAATAATAAAAACATTACATATTGGAACATATGTCATGTTGCTAAAGCAGTGTTCAGAGGAAACATATTTTAAATACTTTGGTAATATATCACAATTTACTTAAAATAGCTAGGGATTGTACTAGAGGATTCAAAAAACCTACTACATATGTAAATATCCTATAATAAGCAAAAATCACTAGGAACAAAACTTAAATCCAAAAATCAATGAAGTTCTAGAAATCAAAATATCTTTCAAACTCTGCTGGTGTCAAAACAAAAATGTGGAGTCTGGACATTAGAAAGGCAAGAGTTTATTAAGGGAGACTACTGCAATAGAGAGATACTTAAAACTTAAGCCAGAAACATCTCTGAGAAGAAGTGGGCAACCAAAACTTTTATGTGCAGAGACCATGGGACAGGTGTGCTGTGGAAAGAGAGGAAAGCACGTACTAAAATTGACCTTAAAGAACTGTGTTAAATATTGTAAAAGCAGGAAGACCAAAGCAGGAAATTTTAGTTGGTGGTTAGACACATGGGTGGAGTTTGGGTCTGAGATGGAGCAAACCAGCTTCAGCACAGAAAGTTTACATAAAGTTTAGGGTTAGCCATCCCTTAGCAAACTAAAGTTATGTCAAGTATTAAGTTTGACCAGGTTTGACATTGGCTATCAGTGCCTGCATAAATGATTTTGTTTTTTAAGCAGATATAAATTGCATATATGTCAGGTCATGCTGACACAAACATATCCTAGAATATAGCTCTATAAATATTCCAAACTAGCTCTTAGTCACAGGTAAATAAATTACAAAGCAGTTAGAAAATTTCACCATATTAACTAAGAAGAAAGAATGAGAACAAATGAAGTAAGCATCCAAATGAAATTAAACAAAGATCAGCAACATAAATCTAAGAAAACAGAGAGAAGAGATTAAAAAGATAAAAGAAGAAAATACTTAATTTTAAAACAAAAAATAGTAAAATTAAATAACCCAAGAGCTGGTTGCTTAAAAAAAAAAAAAAGATAAACTTTTAAGTGAATTAATTAAGAAAAAAAAGCACAAATCTACTTAATGCAATAATCTGGAAATTCTAGATAAAATAGATTTGTTTTTAAGAAGCTGTAATATACCAAAATTGATCTCAAAAGAAACTGAAAGTTTAAACAAGTCAATTACTGTAAAAGAAAGTGTAAAGTGCTATCCCACACAATCAAATCACTTTTTATAAGTTGTTATGCTGAAACTTTAAGGAGCAGATAATTCCAAAATTTAAGTTATTCCAGCACATACAGAAAGAAACCTCCCAAGTTCTTTATACGAAGCAAGAATAATTTTGATACTAAATCTGACAAAGATGATAGGGAAAAGAAATGCCCATTAATTTCACTTATATATATTGATGAAATAAATATTAAATAAAATATTAAGCAAAGGAAACCCACAGTATCTTAAAAGAATAACATGACAAAATGGGATTTATTTCAGGAATACAAAGGTGATTAAATATCAGGACATATATTTTATGAATAGATATAAAGAAGTTCAATTCTACAGACTTTGAAATAGAATTTGATAAAAATTTAAAATCTCCTTTTGAAAAATAAAATAAAATCTACTTTTACATCAAAGATGTTTATAAAAGAATAAGAATAGAATACATTACCTTACCATAAATCTATTTTAACCCCCAAGCCAGCTTATGATCAATAGGAAAATATTAGAAGCACTCTCATTAACAAATGGTTAAAAATATGATGACTACTATTTCTACCAACATTTTCCTAGCTAATGCAATTATCTTCATAATTTGGGTAAAAATTAAAAGTTAAAAAATATGGAGATAAATATGTTTGTTCCTATCACTTCTACTCAGCATCATGCTAGAGGTTCCAGCCAAGGCAATTAGGCAAGAAAATGAAATAAAACGAATCTAGTTTTAAAAAGAAGAAGTAAAATTATTCCTATTTGCAGATGACATTTTTTAATATATAGAAAATCCTGAAGAATCCACAAATCCAGTAGGGCTAATAAATGAGTTTAGCAATGTTGCAGAGATATAGATCAATACACAAAAATGATTGTATTTCTATACATTGGTAATAACATTCCAAACATTCCAAAACTGAAGAAGATAATTCCATTTATAATAGTATTAAAAAGAATAAAATACTTAAAATAAATGTAATGAAAGAAGTGGATGACTCATAGAAAAACAAAATGAAAGAAATGACAGAAATTGGAATTGAAATGATACCCATGTTTACAGAAAGGAATATCTAATATTGTTAAGACAATAGTACTCCCCCAGATTAATCTGCCCGTTCAATACAATCCCTGTCAAGATTCCAATTGCCTTTTTGCAGGAATGAAAAACCTGGTCCTCAAGTTCAGAGAATGTCAAGAGGCCCTGAAGAGTTAAAACAATGTTGAAAATAAAGCACAATATTCCAGTTGCAAAATAAGTAAAATACAAGGATATAATATAGAGCATAGGGAATATAGCCAATAATACTGTTACAATTTTATATGGTGATGGACTTATTGTGGTGACTATTTCGTAGTGTATATAAATATCAACCATTATGTTATACACCTGAAAGTAATACAATATTGTATGTCAATTATTCTTTAAAGACTATTTCAGATGTATATAAAAAATTTAAAATTAGAACACACAATTCCCCATTTCAGTTACTTCAGAGCTAGAATATTCAAGACTTTGTGGTACTGGCATTAAAGATAGACATATAGATGAATGGAATGAACTGAGAGTCCAGAAAAAAACCCTCATACTTATGGTAAAATGATTTTCAATAAGGCTGTCAAGACAATTCCTGAGGAATTCTGGGGAAGTAATGAACTAATGAAGAGTTCTGGGGCACCTGGAGTTGATAAACAAATTTAAAACCCAAGTATCACCTGCTGTATACAAAAATTAACTGAAAATGGATCAACACCTAGATACAGGAGCTTAATCTTATAAGAAAACATAGATGAAAAGTCTCTATGGCCTTGTATTAGGCAGTGGTTTCTTAGATATGGCACCAAAAGAATAAGTAAGAAAAGAAAAAAATAATAGATTCCTTGGACTTCATTAAAATTAAAAATTTTGTGTTTTAAAGACATTATCCAGAAAGTGAAGAGACAACGAAATGATGGGATAAAATATTTGCAAGTCATATTTTTAAAAATCTTCATGGGAGGAGTTATCATAAAGTAATAGCAACAGCTACTTGAGGAAATTCATTTTATATTCATATCACGAAGGGTTAATTTTCCTAAAATAACTACTTAACCAGACAATTCACTGAAAAAGTAATACAAATGACTCAAACATATTTTTAAAAAATTAACTTCACTCACAATAGGATGAAAGTTAATGTCCTGCT
The DNA here is from genome assembly GCF_922984935.1 of Meles meles. Classification (NCBI taxonomy): domain Eukaryota; kingdom Metazoa; phylum Chordata; class Mammalia; order Carnivora; family Mustelidae; genus Meles; species Meles meles. The sequence continues at coordinate 74,682,657 of NC_060072.1, forward strand.
AAGAGGTCAGTTTTGAGCTGTTTGATTAGCAGAGAAAATATGTTGGATAATGATGTATTGTGTGGCTGAGACTATGGGGAACCAGGAACTCTAATTTCCATGATAGGATGAATTGCCTCCATGAAGAGAGACTTTAGCAATTAACTTTAAAAGTTATACATTCACATACCTTTCAGCACAACAAGTCTGTTTCTAGGAATTTGTCCTACAGATATATTCAAGTATGTATGAACTAACATTTGTACAAAGTTATTTGTTAAGACCTTCTTTGTAATTTAAAAAGAAAAGTATCTTCGTGTCCATTCAAGTATTCTCTGCAGCTGTAAATGAAAATGAGGCTGCTCTTTGTGCACTGATATGGAAGGTTGTCCTAGACATACTATTGCATGTAACAAGGTGCAGAAGAGTGTATAGCCGAAATTACTAGGATGAAAAGATCAGAGGTGTGTGTATGTGTGGGTTTTCTTATATATTGTAAAATATCTCTGGAACGATATATAACAGACAAATCAGTATTGGCTAGGGGATGTGGTTAGAAGAACTTTTACTGTTTATCCTTTGATCTTTTTCAATTTTTTTTCATTTTTTTAATTTTTCAAGTAACTGCCTCACCCAACATTGGGCTCAAACTCCCAACCCCAAGATCAAGACTTACATGCTCTACCAATTGGGCCAGCGAGGCACCCAGCCATTTTCAACTTTGAATCATGGAAATCATATTTATTTTGAAAATAATAAACTAAAAATACAAGAGGATTTCTGTAAAAGAAGTAATTAATCTTAACTTCACCTTTATGAACTGTGTGGGAACAAAATTACTTCTTTGCTTTCTCCCCTGAAATGGCCAAACTTTTTTGACCAGTATTGCTCTAGAACTTCAAACATTAAAATCCCAAAGAGTCTACCACAGTTGGACTCAATATCTGTATCTCTATTACCTTGGGACTAAATATTATATTCTCTACCAGAAATTAAATGGGATCTCATTTAGAGAAATTTAGTTCTTAGCTAAACTCAATAAATATTTGTTGAAGATTTATTATGTAGCATAATTTGTTGTGGAGAGAAGAATGTACCATGGTTACCATTCTCATGAAGCCCACAACCATGCTAAAATACCAAACTATAATTAACCATATAAAATACATTTTAAAGACCGACCCCAGCAACACCATGGCAACCAATTCAAATAGACTCATTATAACACCTCTGTACCTAAGTTTACATCTGAAAAGATTTACATAAAATTGTTATTAGCAATTACCCCTGGTGGGTGGGATTGATTGGAAGGAGATGGAGGACTTGTACTTATTTAAATACTTAAAAAATGAAGATGCTGGAATCGTGAGTGATTTTATTTAGTTTTAGGGGTTTTGTTTTTTCAAATAAAACACAAGAACAAATCAAGAGTTTTAGGCAACTCTTGATTTCTTCACGTAACCAAACAAATTCTCCTATTTCTCTCTTTCCCAACTCCCTCACTTAACAGTATGAAAACTAACTGGCACCTTATGATTTCTTTGAACCTTGTTAAATTAAGAAGAATGTACAGTATACCAAGGATAAGATCATGACCCAAAATGTGAAACCTAGAAACTGAATTTATTGCTTACTTAGGTAAGGGAAAGCCTTGCTGATCAGACACAGTCTCACTGAACAGAGCAAATAGAGGTTTTATAGGAGTGTTATTTGGGGACATACTGGTTACTGAGGCAGGAGTAGTTGAAAATCAGCCTAGAAACATGGGTTATAAAAGCATGTTTCCTGTTCCTGAGGTGTGTTTACTGGAGTAAGTTGTCACTGATCAATTAAAACCAGCTTTGGTCTTTGTTACCATAAGCTATAAAAATATCAGTCATTTCCTAGGTTCCTGGGATTTTTTTTTTTAATTCTTAAAAAATAAGTTACGTCTCTTTTTGCTTTGAAAACTACAGGTGTCTTGCACTGAAAGGAATAAATGTCCTTAGATTAATCATAATTTATTATTAAAAGGTCTTAATAGAGCTTATTGATTTTCTATTGCCACTGTAAAAGATTACTGCAAATTTAGTGGTATAAACACAGACCTATTGTTTTATAGTTCAGTAGTTTAGAAGACTGACTCAGGCCTCACTAGGCTAAAATTAAGGTGTTAGAAGGGCTGCATTCCTTCTGGAGGCTCTGGAGAAGAATCTGTTTCTTCTTCCATCTTCTGGGTGTTGCCCACATTCCTTGCCTCACAGCCTTCTTTCTCCTCTTTCCTCCTCCTTCAAAGCCTGCAACACAGCATTCCTCTGACCTGGCTTCTGTTGCCACATCTTTCTCTGATCCTTCTCTCTTCCTCCCTCTTTCCCTTTCAAGGACTTTTATGATCACATTGGGTCCAGCTGGATAACCCAGGACACTCCACAGGTCTGGCGATAGGAGGTCCAAGACTGGTCTGGTGCCTCCAAGACACCATTAACCAACCCCTCCTGTCTTGCCATGAACCTGCTTCACAATGACTGTAAGCCTCAAGCATCATGCATGTGGTCCGGGCAAGAAGAATGAAGTAGAAGAGGCAGTACCAGAAAAGTGCAGTTTATGTTTCATTTGCCAGAACAGAGTCTTGGGGGCCAGCTCCACCTGCAAGGCAATCTGAGAAGGTACATGAGCTCTGTTGCATCTCTAGAAAGGGAAGGAGAATGGAAATCAGTGTCAGAATGAGGGACAGCTGCATTAACCTCCAGCATGACTGCAACAGCTAAGTGAAATTAGCGAAGTGAACCTAGCAAAGAATTTCATCCAATGTCTGAAGAGCAGGTACCAGGTGCTAGAATGTCAGTGGACTACTTGCTACACGGGTTGTAGGATACCTGGTGACAGGTTAGGTGTGGCTTCCACTCTCCTCCACTCCGCAGGCTCAGGCACAAGAGATGAGGTTGAACCCAGGGCAGACAGCTTCCCATTGGGGCAGCCCCCCTTTCTCTTCCTTACCTGTGTGTAATCCCATGCTTGTACAGTCTCTTCAGGAGTAGATGCCAAGTCACATGCCTCCCGGTGCAGCTGCAGCTCATTAGTCAGAGATTTCACAATGGGTGCTTCTGTAAACCAGGTGCAACGTGAGCTCCTAACATTCCACATTTATCTTGCTTTGCTACATTCTGGAGAGCGGAATGGCAAGAAGGCAAATCTGAGGTCATATCCCCAGGCGTCCCTGGGTCTGATGTATGAGTTCATGCCAGCCAAAAACTCTTTTCTTGCAGGAACCGGGTACCTCAAAAATAGTGTGTGTCCCTTTCTCCCTCTTGGATTCTATATCCGTTGAAGGAGATACAGAATCAGACAAATGAAGATCAAACTGTCACCTTAATAAAGCTGACTAGATGACATGGCGAAGTGGGTGCTGTCATACTTTTCCCAGACTTAATGCAGTAGTTACTGGTACAGTCGAACAACACAGGGCTTCCCAGTAGAATACAGGCCCATGAGAGGAAAGCTGACACACTCTCTGCAAAACACAGGTCTAGAAAGTGTGGGGGAAGGGCTGAGCTGTTTATTCTCCCCAACTCACACGTGGTTCTCCTTGGAGGCTCTCCTATCCCCCTGGGGGGGGTAGTAAATGAAGGGTGGAGAGAGGCTGGGTGATTCTCAGCTTTCCAGGAAATTTGAGGTTATCCAGAGAACAAATGAGCAGCCAGGTTAGAGAACCATTCTGGTCTCACTTAAATTACTGCGTATGGAAACACAAGGAGTGGAGGTGACTGTTCTTCCCTATAGCTAGGAAAGCTCATTTTGTGTTTGTGTGTGTGTTTTTCTTTTTAATTAAACTTTATTTGGAGATAATGATAGATACACACACAATTGTAAAAAATAATATAAAGATCTCTCCAGTGGTAACATTTTGCAAAACTATAGTACAGTATCACAACCAGCATACTGACACTGATACAGTCAAGGTACAGATTATTTCCAGCAACGCAAAGATCCTTCAGGTTGCTCTTTTATACCTATGCTCATTTCTTGCCCTCCACACTCCAGAAAGCTTCATTTTGATGTGCTCTGCTCTTTTTGTAAATGACAGATTTTCTCTGATATATTTTCCTTCCTTTTAATACAAAGCAAATAAAGATACCTGCTTTCGGGGTGCCTGGGTTGCTCAGTGGGTTAAAGCCTCTGCCTTTGGCTCAGGTCATGATCTCAGGGTCCTGGGATCAAGCCCCGGCATCAGGCTCTGTGCTCGGCAGGGAAACTGCTTCCCCCCTCTCTCTGCCTGCCTCTCTGCCTAACTTGTGATCTCTGTCTATCAAATAAATAAATAAAATCTTAAAAAAAAAAAAATACCTGCTTTCAACTTCTTTTTATCAGCAGGACTATCTTTAGGCAACAAAAAACCTATTGCCTCTAGGCTTGTGTTAATGTTCTTTTTGTTTGCGAAAATTACCGGGAGTCATAAAACGGCTCTTTGGAGAAAGGTGTAAGGTAGAAAAAGAAGTTTTCATAAAATGTTCTTCAGACATTCTTCACTTAGTTTGTAAATACCATGATCAATATAGTTTTCATTTTTACTGTGCTCAACACAAAACTGTAAAATCTTTGGAGCAGATTTTATTTTTTAGATGGCTATGGCAATGAACTGTCTCTCTCCTGCTTAGGTTTTCAAGAACCAAATAATTAGTATGCTTCTGACAGTCTCAGAAATGAAAACACAGCTGGAACTGTATTTGTTCTTTCGTGACCCTTAATGACATACTTCAACTTCTCAGGACATATCTCTCACCTGGTTTACATCGTAAAAATTCTGGCATCATCTGAGAAGACTCCCAGAAATGCCCTCACTTCACCTGTTTTAGCACCATGTCCGTCCAGTTCTCCCGGTTTTGAAGGCTCCTTCTGGCCTCACTTTTATCCCTAGCTTGGAGGCCCCACCATCCATCATTATTTGCAGCCTTCTCAAATCTCTCACATTCTTACTCTCCTATTACACCTGTACTATAACCCCCAACCAACAGTCGGCCTTCTCCATTCCTATTAGGAGGCAACTTGGCAAAGAACGAACCATTTGGGGTTTTACATGGGACAAATTCCACCATGGGACAATAAATCCATGACCTCTAAACTCAGGTGAACCTCCAGTAGAGCTTGGGCAATCTTTTTATTTGTTCTGGGCCATCTGCTTCTCTAAAATTCCCTCAACAGATTTTACAAACACAATTTTCTTCAGGCTGCCCATCTAACCTCCCCCTCAAGCTCAACAGCTTGTCTTAAACATAACAAGAGAATGTCAAGAAGACAGAGGTGCCACGTTTACAGAACCTTGGAAGGTTTTATTGAATTTGTGATTCATGCCAATGTTGTGATATTTCAAACCCAGCACATGAGAATAAACTTTTGAAAAAAACATATATAATCAAAACCATACCAAATTTACACTGATTACAACAGTGCTAAGGGTCTCCTTACCATTACCTACATTCTGTAGGTGTTTGTAATACTCGGTGCCATTCAGTGTTTCCTTTTGCATATATGCACCAGTGCGATGTGCAGAGTTAGACTGGGCAGACTGACGGAGTGAGGTTGTATTCTGCTGTATTTGCAGTCTGGGTGAGGTTGTATTCTGCTCTGCTGTCAAAATTCTTCCTCCTAAGTTGACAACTGTGGACTTGAAGGTCGTACTGTGGGCTTCTGGTATGCTGTGAAGTTAGTACTATCCAGTCTTCGAACAACTGTCAGATCGGAATGCTTCTGGTTTGTCCTGGTGCTAGAGGTGCTATTTGAAATTTTTTGTGTCTTCTTCCCAGTAATCATCAGAACATCAAGATTACATGTGGCTACAATTAATTAACGTGGGAAAGGATGCATCTTATGTCTTTTTTGGTTGAAGTATAATTAATATACAAAGTTGTATTAGTTTCAGTGTACAATATAATAACTCAATCCTATACATTTCTCAGCACTCATCAAGATAAGTGTACTCATAATCCCCTTTGTCTATTTCACCTGTGAAGTATGTCTTAGTTATAAGTCTATAAAGCATTCTCAAAATGACAAAAATACAAGCATCTCAGTATAAAACAACACCAGCAATAAATTTATGGAATCGCAGTAAATAAAAAGTAGCACTATGAGATGAAGGGAACTTGACTAAGTGGCACAGATAGTTTCAGAGTATCTAGAACCAAGCCTTGGAACTTTTTCATTGATTTCTAGATAAAGAGGCTCTTTTTCTATACTTTTTCCTTTTGCTCTCTCCCCTCTCACTTTGCCCTTCCTTTTCCTTTTCTTCCATTTCATTCCTTTCTTCCTTTCTTCTTCTCTGCCTTTTCTCCATAAGTAATCTAGGACTAGCATTAAATTTGTTAGGCATGACATTTTCTCAGTATGTATGTCAAATTTTCTTTCTATTGAACATTTCGTTTTATTTTTCAATTCTCCCCATACTACAGAAGATTTTCAATGTTTAGATATTTTCCCCTTGGTGAAAGAAGGGTTTTTCTTGTGATCCCTGATCAGTTTTATTTATTTTATTTTTTTCCGGTCAGTTTTATACCTTAGAAGAGCAGTAGCACTGTTGTCTGGTTTCTGGCAGTCTCTTTGACTAGATGGGCTTGAAGTACAGAGATGTCTTACTAGCCTTAGAATGAGGCTCTGGAGACTCCAAGGGGTGAAGAAGTTCTGGGGGCTTATGTTGTGAGCAGTCCTCCTAGAGCGAGTTGAGCAGGTGGTAGCAAAGGCTCCCTGTTCCTCGGTCGGAGAAAACTCATGACTAACCCCCTGGGCTTGTAGAAGCTCTGTTGTTTGCCTTGAGATTATTTGTTGTTTGCCTTGAGATTGTTCTCCCATGTCATTCCGACACATGCCATTCCGAAAGCGGATCTAATGGTTTGCTCTGCAGCTGCATTATTTATAATTATGACTAGCACATCCTGCACTTGAGACATGTCTCATCTGTGTGCAAATATGCTGAGGTAATCGCTTATGAAACAGAGAATATAAGACTATGTACTTAATAAAGAACTTTGTCACTTGCGCCAACCAGGCTGGTGTCCCTCGCGTGCCTCTCGCATTCCCCTACCTCCCGGGACTCCCCCTCCTTCTCCACTCTTCTCTCCCTTTCTTTTCCTTGGCCAGTTGTTGTGCGGGCACGACAGGCTTAGTCTCAATGCCAGTCATTTCCCTGGCAAAAACAAGGTTTGTGGCTCGAATAAAAGGAAACACCTACTCACTTGACCCCTAGCTTTGTTCCTGAGGCAGGGCACATACCAACAGGAAAATGTGAGATGTTCCTGACCTTGTAGGTATAAGAACAGCAGGCTGCTGCCTGGGGTGCTTGACAGCGCATCACATCACGACATTGTTGAGCCTGAAATGCTTCTGCTCACAGCACATTTGCGGGTAAAAGTGTGAGGGCAGCAGGAGTAGCTGCAGTAGAAACAAGAGTGACTGTGCTAACAACACACTGTGGAACGTGACTCAGACCGTGGTCTTATGACAGGACTTTAGGGGGGATTTAGGTCTGAAACCCTGAGCATTCCAGGGAGAGGTTGGTCTTAGCTGAACAATTTGTCCAGGGGGAGAGAATGTGGCAAGATTCTGGGAGTGTTGGCACAGCTACCATGAAGTATCTGAAGGAGGTATTGACAGATAGGAGCTGATTATGAGGCTCAGTGCAGCTCTGGCTTTTACCAATCTCTGCATAAACTAATAATGAGGGTGAGCTGTCTGTTGTTATTCATGTTAAACCAAAATGATGACTAATGGCTTGGTGGACAGATTGATGGCTTCTTCTAGGAAAAGAGGAAGCCCTCTGGTGGGATCTACTCCATCGTGCCTTTGCACTAGAGGTTGTACCAAATGGATAAAACTCTTTTTAGAGATAAGGTTTCCTTTAGAATAGATTTTTTTAAAATTTCCCCTCCCAGCTAAAGTTCCCAAAGTAATTGATTTCCTTGAACTGAGCCAACACATCTCTCTATTGAGAAGCCTGTGAGGCTTTCAGACTCTTAAGCCAGGAGTCAGTTATAATGGTGCGCAGTTGAAGAAAGAGAACGAATCTGGAGATTTAGATTTGGCGGTTAGCAGCATAGAGATGGTAGCTAAAGCCTCTGGAATAGAAAAAATACAGGGAGAGTGTTTAGAATAATAAGAAAAAAGAGGTGAGTATTGAATTGAGGAGAATGCCAATACTTACGGGGAGGTAAAGGAGGAAGATCAGCAATGGAAGCTGAGAAATAGTCACGAAAGGGTTAGGACAAAAGCCAGGGAGGAATGGTGTCCCAGCAGCCCAGGGAAAAGAGATTCATGGAAAACAAATGCTGCAGACATTAAATAAGGGGGGGAAATGTTTTGGAATTTTAAACTGAGAACTCCTTGCAACATTCCAGTGACCTGGGGACCGCGGCTCCCCTGGAAAGTTTGGGGTGCAGGTCAAATCACTGTGGGCTGAAGAAATGGGAGGTGGGGAAGTAGAAGCGTGTGTGGACTTCTCTTTCGGGAATTCAACCATGGAGACACAGTGGGTAACTAGAGCTGAACTAGGAGGAACATTTTGGAACGGTTTTGTTTTTTCTTTTTCCCCCAAGAAGGTAGAGAAGTGGAGCTTCAGAATATAGTTTCAGAGTGTCTAAAACCAAGACAGGGGAAGACCTAATAAGGAGAAAGTAGTTTAAGTTGAAAGATCAAAAGAGCAATGGGAGACGGAGAAGGTAATAAAGAATGCAAGGGAAGGGTGGTCGCCAGACTCCAAGATGTTCCCCTATGAGCTCTGCTTCCCAGTATTCACACACTGGTGTCATTTCCTCCCAGGTTGTACAAGGGGTGGTCTTCATGACTGAACACAACAAAAGTGATGTTGTATCACGTCTGAGATGAGGTCATAAAAGACACTGTAGCTTTCATCTTGGTGTCTTCTCTCTCTCTTTCTCTCTCTCTCTCATCATTTGCTCTGGGGGAGGCCGGCTGTCACTTCATAAGCAATATTATGGAGAGACACATTTGGTGAGGGACTGAGGCTTCTTGCCAGCAACCAAATGCGGAGCTGGGAAGGGGATCCTCCAGCTCAGGTAAGCCTTCATAGGACTGCAGCCCTGGCTGACATCTTGGCTGCAACCTCATGAGAAATTCTGAGGCAGAAACAATCAGCTAAGCTGCTCCCAGATTCCTCACCATTTGAAATGGTGTGAGATAATAAATATTTATTGTTTTAAGATGCTAAGTCTCAAGTAATTTGCTATGCAGTGTCGGGGAGGAAAAAGTGTTCCTGAACACTGTGAAGGTCCCTGGCTGGGTCTGAAAATTAAACTGACAAAGACAGATTAGCAGGAGAAAAACATACAAATTGAATATGTTTTATGTGACACAGGAGCCTCCATAAGGAAATGAAGACCCAAAGGAACAGACCCGAGTACTTTTATGCTAGGTTTGAAGAGCACATCGTTGTGGAGGAATACGATAGATTAAGGAGTATGAGGTATTGCAGCAACACACTTAGCAAGGCCTGTTTAAGTGGATTCTTTTTCTTTTTAATTTTTTTTTTTTTTAGGATTTTTTAATTTATTTGACAGAGAGAGATCACAAGTAGACAAAGAGGCAGGCAGAGAGAGAGGAGGAAGCAGGCTCCCTGCTGAGCAGAGAGCCCGATGCGGGGCTCGATCCCAGGACCCTGGGATCATGACCTGAGCCAAAGGCAGAGGCTTTAACCACTGAGCCACCCAGGCGCCCCTGTTTAAGTGGATTCTTCTTGGTGTCCTTTTATCCTGGAGATAACGATGCTCTTTCCACCACATATAGCGAGGGACCTCTCACATGAGGGTTTGGTGACCTGATTCAAGGCAGTGTAGAAGAAAGGTCAGAATGATCTTTTTGCTTCTGCTTGTTTTCTCAAATTCCTTCAGTTAAAATTTTCAATATTCATATTTTGGGATAGCACGTTCTGAACCCTACCAGCATAAATAGATAAAGAATACAGGAGGGAGTAGCTTTGGGCAGAAGGATGTTCTTCTCCTAAGAATTTATCAAGTCCAGTCATTTTTACAAGTTCTTGTTCATTAAGCTTATTCTTTATTGCTTATGTTTGCTATCTTGAAATATTTCAAATTCTAACTTACAACTAGACTTTAATCATTTTTATTGCTGAAAAAAAGCCCAAAACAAACAAACAAAAAATAACCTGCATCAGAATCTCCTACTTTTTGTAACATCCCACTCAAAGTTGTCTATAATACCTCTTAGCTGATATCCATTTAATGACTCATTTGATATTTATTATATGATATTTCTATAAACTTTAGAGAAGACAGTGTTGCTACTATATCCAAATTACCCACCCATACTGAACAAAGGAGTATGGGTATTAAGCATAAAAGCATGAACAGGGCACCTGGGTGGCTCAGCGGGTTGGGCCTCTGCCTTCGGCTCAGGTCATGATCCCAGGGTCCTGGGATCGAGCCCCGCGTCGGGCTCTCTGCTCTGCAGGGAGCCTGCTTCCTCCTCTCTCTCTGTCTGCCTCTCTGCCTAGTTGTGATCTCTCTCTGTCAAATAAATAAAATATTAAAAAAAAAAAAAAAGCATGAACAAATGTCCAAATAGTGTATACGAGAAGTCAGTGATCCAGGAAGAAAAGAATGACACCTACAAAGAACCCATGCATGCATGAAGAACAATCTGAGAATATATCAAATCAAAGTCATGTTCAAAGCAAAAATCATGTTTGCATGACGTACAGTGGAGTATCAGTTAAGACAAATGATACCCTTGATCATAGAACAATGAGAAATTCTTCCAGCAAGTGGGTATAACTGCCAAATGCGATCATATAAAAGAAGTATGAAGGGAAAACTAATTTGGGGGATAAAACCAGGTGGACTGAAGCTGATTCTTGAAGTTCTGCCTCAGGTCATCCAAGAGAGTTGTGTCCCCGTTCTGTCCATTTATGACAAGTATAAGATGCATGCATAAAAAATTATTCTGTTGGTAGATGTGACTTATTGCATAATAAACTAGTAAATTTGCAGTCATTTCCATTATTTATCTCAGAACTTTACTCTTACATTCATTTAGGAAGGACTTCTCTGCAAACCATTGTTCAAAGTTTAAAATGCCTCAAAGACATGAAAGATAGTGGCTTTATCTCTTAATGAGCTTTTTGTTTTGTTTTTGTTTTTTTATCACTATCTCTTCTCCTTTGTTGTATTTTGGGTTTCACTAGGTTGGAGCAGGCTGGATCACAGTGAGAGCCTGGAGCTTGACCAGGTCATGGCCCTGGCCAAAGGTGGCAAGAGTAATCAGGCCCTGCTGTCCAGAGAAGGGTCTAATGAGGTAGACATGGGTTTCATGGTTTCCCATTAATACTTTGTGGGGAAAATCAAGTACTTGGAAGTGGAAGACCTTGATTTAAATTCTGATTTTACTATTTAGTAGCTGTGTGATACTGAGCAAGAGACACCTCTCTGAGTCTCAATGTCTCCTCCACAAAGTAGAGCTAAAAGAAAAAAACAAACAAACCCTGCCATTATTACAGTCGATTTTTTTTCTTAAAAGTCAAATAGCCTTTTTTTTTTTTAAGATTTTATTTTTGTTTATTTGACAGAGAAAAACACAGTGAGAAAGGGAACACAAGTACAGGGAGTGGTAGAGGAAGAAGCAGGCTTCCCACTGAGCAGGGAGCCCAATGTGGGACTGGATCCCAGGACCCCAGGATCATGACCTGAGGCAGACACTTAACGACTAAGTCACCCAAGCACCCCAAAAGTCAAATAGCCTTATATCAAATATATGTAAAGCTATTTTAAAGCTATAAACATATTATTATTTTTATTGTTGATACTGTTAACATTTCTTCTTACCTTAACTTTTTATGTTCTTGACAAGAGCTCAGATGGTCTTTAAGTCTTGAGTACAACTTGAGAAAGGCTAATAGCTAATGCTGAAAAAAAAGAAAACAAAACCACTATCTTTAAACAATATTATTAACCCATTTGAAATTAATTTTTCAGTCAGAAAATAATGCCTACAAGTCTACATTACTGGAAAATATTGAATACTTCTTTGAGATCGCAAGGACTTTGTATTTAGCACTCTAGAACAAGCTCTATTTTCCCAACACCAAAAAGCTAACCTAGGGTTGCCTGGGTGGCTCAGTCAGTTAAGTGTCTGACTCTTGATCTCAGCTCAGTTCTTGATCTCAGGGTCCTGAGTTCAAGCCCTGCATTGGTCTACACAGTGGGTGTGGAGCCTACTTAACCAAAGTGGGGAGGAGAAAAGCTAACCTATTAGCATTTGCTGCTGCAAATACTTGTCACAAAAACAAAACAATGGAAATTTAATTTATTGATTTTGTAAAAGGTGAGTTCCTAGGATATCAAAAGACTTTTTTTCTAATTATAAACATAGTACCTTCATTGTAGAAAATTTGGAAACTGCATGTAAATATAAAGAAGAGAATTATTAGAACTCATAATCACATTACTCAAAGGTAGTCACTGTTAACATTTTTGTATAGTTTTTCCAATTCTCTCCCTCTTTTTGGCTTTTTCCCCCATATTTTCAATATAAGCAGTACTATGGCATTAAATAATCTTTCAAAATATGATTTTTGTTATAGTCTAAAATTGGTTTTTTGCATGTAAAATTTGTTATTTTTTAGATCTAAAACCAAAAAAACTTTTTTAAAAAAATCTGAATCTGTTTCAAAGGTAAATCTTTTTTTCTCCAAATATTTTCCTAAGGTCTAGGTTCAAAACCTTGCATTACTCTGAACTCCTTTGCTTTTTTTCCTTGTAGGAAGTCATCTGAAATGACTTGATTCTGAATCAAATCTGAATTCTATCAATGAATCCTAAAAATTCTTTCCTTTCTATCCAACTATCTTTGGCCTAGGCCAGGCTCTTGTTTCTCCTCTGCTCGTGACTATTGAAGTAGTTTTCTTACTGATCTCCTTCTTTCTAGTCTTTTTTTTGTATGATTCATTTTACAAATCTCTTTAATGCATCATTACACTGCTCAAAAATATTGACTGTTTCTACACTCTATAGCAGAAGTTGCAAAGTGGAGCTCCAAGGTTGGATATAGTCAAAATATATTTGTGTTATTTCTTCACTGTGTTTTGAACATTGTTTTTTTAATTAGTTGTAATCCTTTAGGTTGGTCATATGCTTCACTGATTTATGTTACTTGCCTGGCTTCTAATGTTTTCAAGGAAAGCTGAGCCAATTTTGCATTGTATAACTCCAGGGGGCATTGTGTATATAGCACCCCCTGCAGTTGTGCAGTGCACAACTCTACCCCGTGGAATCACAGCTCTACCCTGTGGCCTGGCTGAAACCTCTGGGTGTTTGACGCTCTACACTCTAGTCTACACAATATGGCAAAGAAAACTGATGTCTTGTCCAACCCTGTCCAAAACAATAACTAATCAAGCCCATTCTGTACCAAGGCCTAGAAAAGGCTGACATTTCTAAAAACATTGCCCTCTGAGTCTTAAAAAACAGGAATATTCTAAAAAGCCTTGAATTCTAAGATAAGCCATAAAGTTGTGTTTTATTCCAAAGACAGGAACATTTTGTTTTTCTTTTTTATCAAAATGGACCCAAAAGTTATCCCAGAATTACTGACTACTATAGAACAAACTGAGTTATCACCTGACCTTGTGGTTTTTTATTCAAAGGCTTCTATTTTCTTGATTAGGTGAGCCAGTTCTGCATTAACTTGTCTCCTTTGCAAATGCAAGTTAAGACTCTACTCAGTTCTTCAATTTGTGTCTGAGATTTGCAGAATAAAGTTTCTTTAATCCTAATTCTAAACTCTTTACAGTGTGGATACTACATCCCCAAAGTTCTCTCTTTTGCATAAAAATTCAAGCAGACTAATTGACAAACTGATTAATTTCCCCCTTAGCATAAACTTCACAATGCTTTTGTTGCTTTTTTCCTTCCCCTGATCCTTCATTCTCCTTTTCCTCTCCTCTTAATCTAAATCACTTCTGTTCAAGGCCATTTTAATCCCACTGCCCTTGCAAAGCAGCTTTTGCCACCTTAATTTCCATCTGTTTTTCTCAGAACTTTTTCTGCCCTTATTGTTTACCTTTTCATTTCTTTGACACTAGGTGAATCCTTTTGTATGTGCAATTTTAAAAATTTCTTTTTATCTTTTTTTCTTATTATAAAAGTAAAACTTGTCCAATTTAAAATATAGAAAACATAAAGGTACAATGAAATGAAACACTTGTCATAAAACAATAAATGCAAAAGGAAAAAAAAAAAAACCCAAGTTGAGTATTTGTATATCTTGGGATAGGGAAGGACCATGTAGTCTGGTGCCAAAAATATAAACTTTGAATTTAGAAACAATAATTTGCCTTTATAAAAGTGTTACCTTTCTACATGATATTTGTTCCATGAAGTAAAACATCAAGTTTCTTTTTTGTTAGGTGAGTTTTGATTTCAGAGGAGACTCCTCTCCTTGAACAGATCTCCTTGATCTCCTTGAACAGAGGAAAAAATGGACAGCATCTCCAGACCTTGATTCATAGCAGCACATATCTTATAAAGCACTTGTTCTGTTGTCCAGATAGAGCAAAAGGTGTAGAACGTTGACACATAACAATAGTAACTGTTCTTATCACTTAAGCCTTTGGTTCTATACAGAGTTCGAACAGTTCCAGCAAGAAAATAACAGAAAATTTGTGATTTCTGGGAACAAAATTACTAAACAGCAGATGGAAGTTAATCACTATTCTTTTAGTCTTAGAGCTAGAGAAGTGATTGGACTCGTCATTAATACTTTTTACCTCTGAAGAAATCTACCTTATTTTCCAAAAGCCAAAAGAAGGAGTTATTTTCCCCCAAGGAAAATATAGTAAAATCTCTAAGTAATGAGTAACAAATAAAACACCTTTAAACTACCATGAGTTGCTGGTCTGGGTTCCAGTCTTCTGAGTGGGTGGGCTCTGAGTACAGCTTGGGAAGTTCCCTGTCTCCATAAACTCTATGCATGCTCTCTATCCCTCGCCTCAGATGACTTTTGGGGTTTTCATCTTTTTTTTTTTTCTTTTCAGTGTTCCAGAATTCATTGTTTATGTACCACACCCAGTGCTCCATGGAATATGTGCCCTCCATAATAACCACCATCAGGCTCACCCAACCTCCCACCCCCTTCCTTTCAAAACCCTCAGTTTGTTTCTCAGAGTCCACAGTCTCTCATGCTTTGTCTCCCCTTCTGATTTACCCCAATTCACTTCTCTCCTCTCCCCAAGTCCTCCATGTTATTCCTTATGCTCCAAAAGTAAGCCAAACCATATGATAATTGACTCTCTCTGCTTGACATATTTCTCTTAGCATAATCTCTTTCAGTCCCATCCATGTTGATACAAAAGTTGGGTATTCATCCTTTCAGATGGAGGCATAATAATTCGTAGTATATATGGACCATATCTTCTTTATCCATTTGTCCATTGAAAGGCCTCTTGATTATTTCCACAGTTTGGCAACTGTGGCCATTGTTGCTATGAACATTGGGGTATAGAGGGCCCTTCTTTTCACTACATCTATAAGCAATTGCAGGGTCATAGGGAAGCTCTATTTTTAATTTCTTAAGGAATCTCCACACTTTTTTCCAAAGTGGTTGCACAATTTACATTCCCACCAACAGTGTAAGAGGGTTCCCCTTTCTCCACATCCTCTCCAATACATGTTGTTTAGTGTCTGGTTAATTTTGGTCATTCTAACTGGTGTAAGGTGGTATCTCAATGTAGTTTTGATCTGAATCTCCCTGATGGCTAATGATGATGAACATTTTTTCATGTGTCTGTTAGCCATTTGTATGTCTTCTTTGGAGAAGTGTCTTCTGCCCATTTTTTGACATGATTATCTGTTTTGTGTGTGTTGAGTTTGAGGAGTTCTTTAAAGATCTTGGATATCAGCCCTTTGTCTGTACTGTCATTTGCAAATATCTCCCACTCTGTGGGTTGTCTCTTTGTTTTGTTGACTGTTTCCTTTGCTGTGCAGAAGGTTTTGATCTTGATGAAGTCCCAAAAGTTCATTTTCGCTTTTGTTTCCTTTGCCTTTAGAGACATATCTTGAAAGAAGTTGCTGTGGCCAATATAGAAGAGGTTACTGCCTATGTTCACCTCTAGGATTCTGATAGATTCCTGCCTCACATTGAGGTCTTTTATCCATTTCAAGTTTATCTTTGTGTATGGTGTAAGAGAATGGTCGAGTTTCATTCTTCTAAACGTAGCTGTCCAATTTTCCCAGCACCATTTATCGAAGACACTGTCTTTTTTCCACTGTATATTTTTTTCCTGCTTTGTCAAAGATTATTTGACCATAAAACTGAGGGTCCATATCTGGGCTCTCTACTCTGTTCCACTGGTCTATGTGTCTGACAGCAGTACCATGCTGCCTTGGTGATCGCAGCTTTGTAGTAAAGCTTGAAATCAGGCAATGTGATGCCCCCAATTTTGTTTTTCTTTTTCAACATTTCCTTAGCAATTCAGGGTCTTTTCTGGTTCCATACAAATTTTAGGATTGTTTGTTCCAGCTCTTTGAAAAATGCCACTGGTATTTTGATTGGGATGGCATTGAAAGTATAGATTGCTCTAGGCAGTATAGGCATTTTAACAATGTTTATTTTTCCCATCCATGAGCATGGAATGGTCTTCTATCTTTTTGTGTCTTCTTCAATTTCTTTCATGAGTGTTCTGTAGTTCCTTGAGTACGGATCCATGACCAGGTGGGATTTATCCATGGGATGCAGGGCTGGTTCAACATTCACAAATCAATCAATGTGATAGAACAAATCAATAAGAGAAGGGAAAAGAACCACATGGTCCTCTCAATTGATGCAGAAAAAGCATTTGACAAGATACAACATCTGTTCCTGATTTAAAGGATTCAAAGTATAGGGATAGGGGGAACATTCCTCAACTTCATAAAATCTATCTATGAAAAACCCACAGAGAATATCATCCTCAGTGGGGAAAAGCTGACAGCCTTCCCTTTGCGATCAGAAACACAAGGATGCTCACTCTCACCACTCTTGTTCAATATAGTACTAGAAGTCCTAGCAACAGCAATCAGCCAAGAAAAGGAAACAAAAGGTATTCAAATTGACAATGAAGAAGTCAAACGCTCTCTCTTCACAGATGACATGATACTTTACATGGAAAACCCAAAAGATTCCACCCCCAAATTACTAGAACTCATACAGCAATTCAGTAATGTGGCAGGATACAAAATCAATGCACAGAAATCAGTTGCTTTCTTATACACTAACAATGAAAATACAGAAAGGGAAATTAGGGAATTGATTCCATTTCTATAGCACCAAGAATCATAAGATACCCGGGAATAAACCTAACCAAACAGGTAAAGGATCTGTACTCGAGGAACTATAGAACAATCATATTTTATTATAAACAATTGATTTTCCCCCCCAAATGTATGGAAAGTATAAATCAAATCTTCTTTAGTAAATTGTGTTTTATTTATTTATTATTTAGTAAATTGTGTTTTATTTATGTAAATGATTACATATTGATCTAAAATAAATATGTAATCTAAGTAGTAAATGGTGAACTTATTATGAAATACAAGGAAGCCTTGAGACAGTATCTTAGCTGTTCCTTGCAGATTCGGTACATTGGGGTTTAGAGATGGCAACTTGGTTGGGTTGAGAAGGATGGCAAATGGTATGG
Organism: Meles meles; assembly: GCF_922984935.1. Lineage (NCBI taxonomy): Eukaryota > Metazoa > Chordata > Mammalia > Carnivora > Mustelidae > Meles > Meles meles. The sequence goes on from NC_060072.1 coordinate 74,700,307, forward strand.
TGTCACAAGGATTAGTGTTGGGCTAGTTCTTTTTTTTTTTAAGATTGTATTTATTTATTTGACAGAACAGATTACAAGTAGGCAGAGAGGCAGGCAGAGAAAGAGGAGGAAGCAGACTCCCTGCTGAGCAGAGAGCCCAATCTGGGGCTTGATCCCAGGACCCTGAGATCATGACCTGAGCCGAAGGCAGAGGCTTAACCCACTGAGCCACCCAGGCGCCCAATGTTGGGCTAGTTCTTTGAGAAAAAGTCATTTTCCACATCAAAGGATATATGTGGGAATTTATTTAAAGTATCAAGGCACTAATGCCAAACCAAAACTCCTTTTTTCACTGACCCCCTTCCAAATGAATTGTGAGCCCTAAGCCCAACTTTATAAAAAAATTCTGGAGATGGCACTGCCTTAAGTCTTTCTGGCAAATATATGTTCACCCTCATTTCCATCCTAGAAGGAAGAGGTAAAGTAAAAGGTAAGAAGGCAGAGGTAAGTAAAGAAAGAAAATAATAATAATAACATTTATTAAGCACTTAATATCTGCCTGACACTATTTTGCCTGCTTTATATTTAATAATATATTTACTCTTCTCACAACTTAGGAGGTATGTGCTGTATATCCCCTTATTTTTCAGATGAGGAAATTGAGGTTTGGAGAGGTTAATTTATGTGAGAGTCCTTGAAGTTCCAAGAGTTTTCCATATGCCCCCTGTATGTCTACTTTGCCTGAATTGTTCCTCCCATTCCTTCTTGCACAGGATTTTAATCCTGATCTGTGTCTCCCATCCATTTTGATAAATTCAAATTGCCCAAATGATGGCTGCTAATGTGCAATAGCAATTTCTTCCTCTTCTGAGATGCTTTTCTGACCAGCTATTCCCAAAACTAGCTGAGTTTTGACTGACATTCTCCTCCCTGACTCCAGCCAAAGTTCTGTAAAATTCTTGCCCCTTCCTTCCTGAAGACAAACTGTTTTCTAGTTCTTTCAGGAGCCTTCTCAGGACCAATATTTTATTTTATTTTATTTTTATTATTTTTTTATTTTTTTTTTAAATTTATATTTTAGTTAGTTAACATACAGTGCACATTGCTTTCTGGAGTAGAAGCCAGTGATTCATCACTTACATAAACACCCAGAGATCATCACAAAGAGTGCCCTCCTTAATACCCTTTACCCATCTATTCCATCTCCCCTCCCACCTTCCTCCACTAACCCTCAGTTTGTTATATATTAAGAGGCTCTATGGTTTATTTCCCTCTCTCCCTCCCTAAACCTTTCTCATATGTTCATCTATTTTTCTTTCTTAAATTTCACTTGAGTGAGATCATATATGGAGTCTTTCTCTGACTGACTTACTTCACTTAGTGTAATACACTCTAGCCCCATCCACATCATTGTAAATGGCAAAATTTCATTCTTTTTGATGGTTGATTTATATATATATATATATCTCACATCTTCTTTACCCATTATATCTTCTTTACCCATTCATCGTCATCAGTCAGTGGATATTTAGGCTCTCTCCATAGTTTGGCTATTATTGATGAAGCTGCTATAAACACTGGGGTATAAGTACCCCTTTGAATCTGTATTTTTGTATCCTTTGGGTAAATACCCAGTAGTGCAATTGCTGGGTTGTGGGGTAGCTCTATTTTTAACTTTCTGAGGAACCTCCATACTGTTCTTCAGAGTGGCTGCACCAATTTGCATTCCCACCAACAGTGCAAGAGGGTTTCTCTTTCTCCACATCCTCTCCAACACCTGTTTTTTCTTGTGTTGTTAAGTTTAGCCATTCCGGCAGGTGTAAGGTAGTATCTCATTGTGATTTTGATTTGCATTTCCCTGATGATGAATAATGTTGAGCATCTTCTCATGTGTCTGTTGGTCATCTGGACATCTTCTTTAGAAAAAGTGTCTATTTGGGCACTGGGCAGCTCAGTCAGTTAAGCATATGCCTTCAGCTCAGGTCATGACCCTGTGGTCCCGGGATCAAGTCCCACATCAGCCTCCCTACGCAGTGGGGATTCTGGTTCTTCCTCTGCCTGCTGCTCCTCCTGCTTGTGCTCTCTCTCTCTCTGACAAATAGACAAATAAAATCTAAAAAAAAAAAAAAAGAAAAGTATCTATTCATGTTAGGACCAACATTTGAAAGTAAAGTCCTATGCTAATGGTGCTCTGGCTGATTTTTTTCTACATTAATTTCCCCAAAGCCACATGGATAGGAAGTACTAGAGCTGAGCTTGAGACCCTGGTCATTTAACTGCTATACTATATTGGTAATTTTCCATTTTAAAAGTTTGTTAAGGATGAGTTTGCAAACTGAAATGCCCTTTCTCAGAGAAGTGAGCTCATTGTGGTCTGAAGCCAGCTGTTTAGGCTGTTATAACCACCCCAAACTGGTGTAAATAGAAGAAACAAAGCAATAATGAAATAAAGGACTGGACTTGAGTGAATAAAAGAAGTAGGTATTGGTAGATTGACCGTAAAATTTATTGTGCAACTAGGAGACTTTGGAGAGTCCAAGAGTTGCTATTAATAAGTATTACATTAGGACAATAGGCACAAATTGGGACTATTCTAGACACACCAGTATATATCTGCATTCTTGGTGTAGGTCACAGATGAATGACTTTGAGCTAGTCCTCTTTTTTTTTTTTAATATTTCATTTATTTGACAGAGAGAAATCACAACTAGGCAGAGAGGCAGGCAGAGAGAGAGGAGGAAGCAGGCTCCCCACGGAACAGAAAGCCCAATGCAGGGCTCAATCCCAGGACCCCGGGACCACGACCCGAGCCGAAGGCAGAGGCTTTAACCCACTGAGCCACCCAGGCGCCCCTGAGCTAGTCCTCTTAACCTGCTTGAGCCTCAGTTTCTCCACTGTAAATGGAAGTGCTGACACCTAACTGAAGGGGGCAGTAGTAAGGATGAAATGAGAGGATAGTGTACATTTGAATTTGTAAAGTACCTCATAAATATAACATTTTAAAATGACTATGACTAATATTACTGACCTGCACCATCACACTGTGTGTGAATACATTTGTGTGAATATGTAATTTTTTTTGAGGTATAATTGACATGCTTTATATGTTTCAGGTTGACAGTATAAGGATTTGTGTTTGTATATATTGGGAAACGATCACAAAAAACCTAGTTCATATCCTCCACTGTATATTAAATGATGATTTATGTCGCTCTTCCCTCTACTACTGTCCCCATTAGGACAGTTTCTTTGCAACAATATAGTAAGAGGCAGAGAAAGCAAACAAAGCAGTAAGAGGCCCTAGGCATTCTATCCCTTTGCCAGGCACACAAACTACTTAGAGAATAAGTTCTGTTTCACTTCAGAAAAAACAAAGAAATGACTTCATTTTTACTGAAATATAAAGTGAATCAATGTTGTTGAGTCAAACATCAAATTTATAAACACAAACCCTAAACACTAATCCAATCAGAGGAAGGTTCACAGATGATCAGTTACCCATGAAGTTCTTGAGCCCATTCTTGGTTTATATTTTATTTACAATCTAAAATCTGGGCTCAGGTTATCTTATCCTTAATCTACTGTTTCATTTCCCCCAGATCTTCCTCCAAGATGGCACTAATTATACCAATGTGCTGCTCAAATCTTATAGAGAATTTCCTTCATTTTTTCATTATAATGTTATCCTCAGGAGGAGACTCATATCCTTGGAAACCAGTGCATGCCTGGGGAGTCCTGCTTTGTGGAGCCTTTTACCAACTCCTTTGGCCAGCTTCCAGCATGTTCTTGGCTTACATGGTAAGTTAGGTGGGGCAGTCTCAAGTCTGAAGCTGAATTAGGCCTTCATTCTCTTAACTCTTATCTGAGAGCCAGCTTTGCAACTTCATTCTTCTTTATTGCTGACCAGGACAGTTTTCTCATAGAACCTCAAATCCTCCAGATACCCATATCTATATGATCAAGTTCACCATTTTCCAAGGCTTTTAACCAAATATAATTTTTATTTGCGATTCTATTTCTTACATTCTATTATTCATTCATTCACATTTTCAGTGTTTATTGAGCACCTAATATATGACAGACATTGGTTTAGGTGTAGGGATAATACAGGGTAAAACTAAATTTTTGCTCTTAGGGAGTTTAGATTTAATTGGGGAACACAAATAACAACAAATAAATAGATATTATATCAAACAGTAATAGGTGCTGTGGAGAAAAATAAGAGCAAGGAGGGTTAGCAGTCCTGGGGCAGGGTGGCAGAAATACGGGATAGTATATAGGGTGGTCAGGGAAAGCTTCACCATGAAAGTGATGACATCTAAATACAGACCTGAAGGAATTAAGAGAGGAAGTGAGTTAGCAATATGACCATGTGATGAAAGAGTATTCTGAACAGAAGGAAAAGCAAATGCATTGTTATGATAAGCAGTGGGGGTTGTATGTAAATGACAAATCACTGAATTCCACTCTGAAGCCAAAATTGCCCTGTATGTTCACTAACTAGAAATTAAATAAAAATTTGAAAGAAAAGATAAGAAAAATATGTGCAAAGGTCCTGGGGCAGAAGCATGCTTGTATTCAGCAAACAAAAAGAAAGCCAGTATAGTTGGAGCTTAGGGACCAATGGGAAGAATAAAAGGAGATGAGACCGGGTAGCTAGGGCTAGGTGTTGGTTGTAAAATCATGAGTGATATAGGATGTCATTGCAGGCTTTCAGCCAGAGTGTGACATGAACTGGGTTGTATTTTTAATAGTATGAAAAACAGATACAGAGAAGTATTGAGGTTAACAAGAAAGTTATTGCAATAATCTGGGCAAGGAATAATGATGGTTTGGGGGCACTTGGGTGGCTCAGTCATTAAGCATCTGTCTTTGCCTCAGGTCATGATCCCTTGGGATTGAACCCTCCATCAGCTCCCTGCTTGGTGGGAAGCCTGCTTCTCCCTCTCCCACAACCTCTGTGTATGTTCCCTCTCTTGCTGTATCTCTGTCAAATAAATAAATAAAATCTTAAAGAAAAAAAATGATGATGGCTTGGAACACAGTGGTAGCAATGATATGCTATGAGATGGTTAGTTACGGATATATTACATTTAGAATTTAAAGCTGATATAGGGATGCCTGGGTGGCTCAGTAGGTTAATCTTCTGCCTTCAAGTCAGGTCATGATCCCAGGGCTCTGGGATCGAGCCCCACATCGGGATCTCTGCTCAGCGGGGAACCTGCTTCCCTTCATCTCTGCCTGCCTCTCTGCCTCCTTGTGATCTCTGTCTGTCAAATAAATAAATAAATAACCTTAAAAAAAAAAGATTTTTTCCAATGTTTAGATTTCCTCCATTTTAGGCAGGAAAATGTGTAAGTGATATCCTATACATATTAGAAACTCAGTGTTGAGTAATTCACTAATCTCTTAAAGGAAGATTATGTCAAGTCAGGAAGTGAGATGGGTCTTAGATGCTACCCTGCTTGCACAGAGTTAGGTAAATAGGTAGGGGGAATGGGGGAATGAGAGACAGGGGAGTACTAGTAAAAACACCTGGTCTCTGGATGAGAGATCAGAGCCTTATTTACTCACTGCAGTAATACCAGGTGGACTAAGTGTTGCATTGTCCCTTAGGCCTCACACCCTACGCAGGCAGACTCAGTGAGAGTAAGGTGGCTAGCCGTATATGTAGGGAAGAATCACCCTACAAGAGAGGGACTCTGGGAGCTTATATAGGGAGGAATAACTGTTTTTCTTCCCCTTGTTTAAAGGAAGGAGTAAAGTCTTTGCTTCTAATGTAAGTTATCCTTAGAACAGAAGTTGAAGAATCTTGGATTGTTACCCTTTGGAAGCTCAGTTATCTAAATTGTCTCAGAGGGAAGATAAAACCAGCCTCTTTGAAATTGCAACCAGTTTTCTGTTCTTTTGATGTGTAAACACACAGGCAGATAGTTCATGAAGTCTTTCCTTGGGCATCTCTAGGGAGGAGAGAGAGTTTCTGGTCAGGATATAAGGCTTCGACTCCAGGTAAGGTAAATTTCATGACCCTTATAATGGCAGCAAATGTCTCTACAAGCTGGCTGTAAAGGGCAAGTATTCTCATCTTCATAGTAGATCAATGTCCATAGTTCAATGTCCTGCAGGAACACAGGGAAAATTAATTTTCCCAGAGACTGTAGTGCAGAATTTCAGAATGGGCAAAATTCATGTTTTATAATGTATGGACAGGCTTTCTGTGCTCTCTCCCTCCCATTTAGTGCATTCTTCCTTTGATCTTTTGCTCTTTCGTAGGACTCTATCCTAACACTTCAATTTTGGGGTATGGGATGCTTTTCAAAATACTCTATGCCACAAGAATACTTTTGTCCTGTGTCTCCAAATTACAAAGTTCCATACTTCTAAGGTGGTGGATCTTTGCTAGTTGCTAAAAGGAGAGCAAACTAACTGAAAATTAGCCATCAGTGAATTATGTGCTCTTAATATTGCAGGAGATTTTTTTCCCCCAGGGTACTGATACCTATCACACAGAGGTGGAGGCATTGAAAGAATGAGGGTGAGGCGAATTTTGTGAAAGCACATTTGTGACTTAGAAAATACCATATAAATGAATGTCAGTTTGTATAATAATTACTGACCCTACAACACTAAGGCCTGGGTACAGGGAGACACTTTTAATTCCTGGCTTGCCCCAATTTCTTGCGTAGACCTTCATTTTCCTACTTTCTGTCTCATGGTCACAAGACGCTTGCTGCACCTCCAGACCTATTTCTGTACATTCCTGGCAAAAAGAAAGATGTGAGGTAAAGGGCAAAGAGGACAAAATAAGCTTGGTTTTTTTAATTCAGAAAGGGACACTATCCCCAGAAACTACTACCTCCATCTTATTTCAAAAACTGTTGTGACCAGCCCAGAGGCCAAGGAGGATAGGAAAATATTTTTTGAATGGGGCACACAGCTACTTCGAATGAAATCTGTGATCTGTTAGGAAGAGTTGGGCAGGGGTGGGGTGGATCTTGTTTGAGTAGCTCCATACAGCAATATTGCTTCTAGGAATTTATCCTACAGTTATACTTACTGTTGCAGAATCTTTTGGTGCCCCCGGGCATCCCTGCTACCATTTTGGTGTGCCTATTCCTGCAACCCTTCCCCCACACCCAGCAGCTGTGAGCTCCTGGGAATGGCTCCTACCTACAACCCCAGAGGATTGCCCTTGGATGATTAGAGCCACCTGAACTTTAAAGTGCCTGGAGCTATGAGTGGATCTCCCATACATCCCCATCCCCACCCCCAACCTGGAGAAGCCAGTGACTATTTGGGTGTTAGAAGGTGGAAGGAGGGGCACTGAAGTATTCTCCAGACTGAGAATGCCTTTTGAGACTGAAAAATGAAGCAAGCCGCTCCATACCATGTACACAGAGTATTATTCAGGGTGACTAACTTACTGATGGAGGAGATCAGGTGGGCAAGGATCCAGGCACCACACAGCTATTCTCTGCCCAGTTTGGACCCTAACCCTGTGGATTTTTTTTTTAAGGTTTAATTTAATTATTTGGCAGACTGAGATCACAAGTAGGCAGAGAGGCAGGTGGGGGGGGGCTCCCCACTGAGCAGAGAGTCCGATGTGGGGCTCTATCCCAGGACCTTAAGATCATGACCTGAGCCAAAGGCAGAGGCTTTAACCCACTAAGCCACCCAGGCGCCCCTAACCCATGGCTTTTTTAGAGTGAAGGGATCACTGTGGTGAGGTCAAAGGGTAGTTATCTAAAGTGGTGCCTCCTGTCAGCCAGTCTTCTCTACTAGTTATTTAAAGTGGCGTCTTCTGTGTGCCAATTAAGGAAAGATCAGAGCAAACCTTCCTGTATTCTTGTCATACATTAACCTTTACAGGCCCTGGAATGCACAGCCTCAAGGGAAGTCATTGTGAAGGCCTGACCAAGATGGACGGCCAAAGATGGAGTCACTGTTGTCAGCACTCCTACAGTGAGGGTACAAATGTACAAATGTTCTGGTCCCTAGCCTAAGGGCAGATAGAAGCTGCTTGCAGTTTATGCTTTAGAGCTCCCTATAAGAATAGACTGAATCCAGTCTTCATCTGAAACCACATTCTTGCTTTATCTCTTCCCCTTCCTTGTCCAGCTTCCCTCACTCTTTTTAGGTTTACTCCTGAGTATTCTAACAAAACACTTGCAGGAGAATCTCCACCAGAATATCTGCTTCTAGAGAGACAGCCCTAAGATACTTACACATATGTGAAATCACGCGTACAAGATTGTTCATTGCTTTATTATTTGTAATAGGAAAGGACTCTTAACAAGCTAAATATCCATCACTAGCATACAGGTTAAATGAAGTATGATAACATATATAACTGAGTACATACCATGCAGTTGTTAAAAAGAATGAAACAGCTAAACTCATAACTGGTTCCTCTAGGAAAGAAACTGGGGTTTGAGGAACAGGTTGAGAAGTAAACATTTCACTGTACTGTTTGTTCCTTTTGAATTTGGAACCATTTGGGTGTATTGCATATTTTAAAAAGCAAAATTAACATTAAAAATTAATGTGAACTAAGCAAGCAAATTTGATCCTTAATTGAAAAATCCCATTTATTTTTTTTTAAGATTTTATTTATTTATTTGACAGACAAAGATCACAAGTAGGCAGAGAAGCAGGCAGAGAGAGGGGGCAGGAAGCAGGCTCCCTGCCAAGCAGAGAGCCCAAAATGGGGCTTGATCCCAGGACCCTGAGATCATGACCTGAGCTGAAGGCAGAGGCTTTAACCACTGAGCCACCCAGGCGCCCCGAAAAATCCCATTTATTAAGTGACTATAAGATAGTAGTAACAAAAACAATTATTGACTAAGAGATTACTCTGTGGCCTATGTCTACTCATTTTATATCTATCTTCTATCTATCTATCTATCATCTATCTAACTATCCATCATAAAAGACATTTCTCAGAGTCTTTTATGCCCCCTATCACCACTGTAATCTAGCTTTGTGCTTTCTGCTAAAATAACTCTTACCAAGGTTATCAATGATCTCCTTGTCTTTAAATCCAGTGGCTGTTTTTCACTCCTCATTTTTGTTGTCCCTCAGAAGCATTCTATGATGGTATGCTTCCTGTTTTCTGCCTACACTATACTAAATTCTTTCTAGTCTCCTTGATCAGTTTGTCCCCTCTGCCATCTTTAAATGTCCAAGTTTCTCAAGACTCAGACTTAGGCTGGCTTCCCTTCTTCATGCTTTCTTCTCAGGTGTTGCTATCTACATCTGTGGCTTCAGTGACCACCGATGGAAATAAATGCATCCCCAGTTTTATAAAATATCCTCTGAGCTCCTGGGGTTTTCTTTCTTTTTTTTTCTTTTTGAAGATTTTATTTCTTTATCTGAGAGAGAGAATAAGAGAGAGAGAGAGCACAAGAAGGGGAAGGGTCAGGGGGAGAAGCAGACTCCCTGCTGAGCAGGGAGGCAGATGTGGGACTCATCCTGGGACTCCAGGATCATGACCTGAGCCTAAGGCACTGGCTTAACCTACTGAGCCACCCAGGTACCCCTGAAATCCTGTTTTCAACTGCATATTTACCATTTCCACTTGGATGTTCCAGTGAATGGCCCCACCAATCACCCAACTTCTCCCTTCAGAAGCCTAGAGATCATCTTCCCCCCCCTTTTTTTTAATATTTTATTTATTTATTTGACAGAGAGAGATCACAAGTAGACAGAGAGGCAGGCAGAGAGAGAGAGAGGGAAGCAGGCTCCCTGCTGAGCAGAGTGCCCGATGCGGGACTCGATCCCAAGACCCCGAGATCATGACCTGAGCTGAAGGCAGCGGCTTAACCCACTGAGCCACCCAGCCCTCATCTTTCCCCTTTAATGTTCATATCCAATCAACCACCAAATCCAACCAATTCTGACTTTTTTTTTTTAAAGATTTATTTATTTGACAGATAGAGATCACAAGTAGGCAGAGAGGCAGGCAGAGAGAGAGAGAGAGGAGGAAGCAGGCTCCCAACCAAACAGAGAGCCCAATGCGGGGCTCGATCCCAGGACCCTGGGATCATGACCTGAGCTGAAGGCAGAGGCTTTAACCCGCTGAGCCACCCAGGTGCCCCCAGTTCTGACTTTTAAATATCTCTCTAATCTGCTCATTTCCCTCCATCTATACTGTTGCCACCCTCTTGTAGCTGCTTTGTAGGCTCTCACCTGGATTAGTGCAAATGGTCTCTTAACTTGCCTTTCTGCTTTCAATCCTGGTGTCTTCTATTGCATTCACCATGCTACTACCCAGAAAAATCTTTTCAACGTATAAATGTAATGTAACTCCCTTCGATAAAACTTTGCAGTGGATTTTTGGTGCATTTCAAGTAAAATCTAAATTTCTCACCAAGGACTCCAATGATCTGAGCTATGCCTATGTCTTCAATCTTGTTTCAAAGCATTATCTCTTTGGGTTAGGGTTCTGTCATCAATACTGGCTCTTTCTTATTTCCTTTTGTTGGTTCACATTTTTAATGTTATTCTTCCTGCTTTCCTGTGTTTGGCTTTTTCTCAGTGTTCAAATCTCAGATCAAGTGTCACTTCCTCAAAAAGTCTTCTCCAACCATGCATCTAAAATACTCTCATCCTGTTTTATGTCATAGAAGAAATTATTTTCTTCTTAGCTCTTACCACAATATGTTATTACACTCATTTATATATGCATATACATACATGCAGTTATATATTAAATATGTAACTACTTATTAATTTATTGTCCATCTCTATCCTAAATATCCACCCCAGGGAGGCAGAGACCTTGTCAGTCTTATTCACTAACATATTCCTTTTAGCTAGAACTATGCCTGGCATGTAGTAAGAAATTAATAGCCATTTGTGAAAAGACTTTCACATCACCTTTCTTATGTTTTTGCCCTCTGGTCACATTGGCTTTATTGGTGGTCTTAAAAAATGGAGTGCAACTTTCTCCCTGAGTACCTTAGCGTATCCTATTTGCTTTGCCTGCAAAGTTCCCAGCCACCATATATTTGGTTACCAGCTACCTATTTTTCAGGTCTTAGTGTACATGTTACTTCCTCAGCTTTATTATCCTTGTATTCTAGACAAGATGAGGTCAGTGTTATATAATCTCCTAATACCTGTATTTATCCTTCATAGCACTTACGAGAATTTATAACTATTTTTGGTCTGTTTCTTATAGAAGAGAGATCAGCGGAGTGCCTGTGTGACTCAGTCAGTTAAGTGTCTGCCTTCTGTTCAGGTCATGTCAATATCTCAGCATCCTAGGATCAAGTCCTGCATCTGGTTCCTTGCTCAGCAGGGAGCCTGCTTCTCTCTCTGCCTGCAGCTCCCCCTGCTTGTGTCTCTCTCTGACAAATAAATAAACTCTTAAAAAAGGAGAGAGATCAGGGCGCCTGGGTGGCTCAGTGGTTTAAGCTGCTGCCTTCGGCTCAGGTCATGATCTCAGGGTCCTGGGATCGAGTCCTGCATCGGGCTCTCTGCTCGGCAGGGAGCCTGCTTCCCTCTCACTCTCTCTGCCTGCCTCTCTGCCTGCCTCTCTGCCTACTTGTATCTCTCTCTGTCAAATAAATAAATAAAATCTTTAAAAAAAAAAAAGGAGAGAGATCAGTAACCAATGGCCCATGGGCCAAGTCTAGTCCCCAACATATTCTCTAAGTAAAGCTTATTGGAACACAGCAACACCCATTTATTATGTATTCCTTGTACATATTTACATTCTGGTCCTGTATAGAAAAAGTTTGCTGACATCTGCTGTAGAATAGACTATAATCTCTTTTAAGGCAAAGATACTGTTTTACTCATGTCTTCCTAGAACACTAATAAAAATTAGAGAACCCCAGTAAAAACTACTTAAAATAAATAAATGGTAATTACTCTGCTAAGTACTTTATATATATTATCTTATTTTAATATTCACAACTTTATAAAATAATTGGTATTGTCTACAATTTACAAGTGATGAAACTAAGGCTCAGAGCCATCATGAGTACCCTAAGATCATACAGCTGAAATGTAGCAAACCAAAATTTGAACCTAAATTTAAAAGTGTTTCTTCTATAAATTTTATAATTGAAGTAATTAATTGATACTAAAACCAGTCAGTAAAAGTTTAATAAGTAAAAGTTTTCATAAGTAAAGGTTTAAAAAGTTTAATAAGTAAAAGTTTAATGTTTAATAAGAGACAGCATATATTACACAAATTCTGATTAATTACAAAAGAAAAACAGTAACTTTACAGTGGAACACCAATCAAAATTAACATCACCAATAAAGGAGTAAACTGATACTATTTCCTCCTGATGTAATATAATGAAAAGGTCATAACCTCTCTTATACAATGTTGATGCCATAAACACATGATCTAGGAGGGGGAGGAGTCAAGATGGCAGAGAAGTAGCAGTCTGAGACTACATCAGGTAACTGGAGATCAGCTCGATAACTTATCTAAAATTAAAACACAAATCCAATGGGAGATCGAAGAGAAGAAGAACAGCAATTCTAGAAACAGAAAATCAACCACTTTCTGAAAGCTAGGACTGGCGGAGAAGTGAATCTAAAATGACAGGAAGATAGACCAAGGGGGGAGGGGCCGGCTCCCGGCAAGCGGCGGAGCAACAGAGCACAAAATCAGGACTTTTAAAAGTCTGTTCCACTGAGGGACATTGTTCCAGAGGCTAAACCGGGGTGAAGCCCACGCGAGGTCAGCATGGCCCCAGGTCCCGAAGGGTCACAGAAGGATCAGGGGTGTCAGAGTGTCGCAGAGCTCGCAGGTGTTAGACCGGAGAAGCCAGCTGCAGAGACAGAGCCGAGGACTGGACTCTCAGCTCGGGGTTACCTTGAACGGGTTGCGGGCTGGGTGAGCTCGGAGCGTGGCTGGAGACTGGGGATATGGGAGGGAGTGGGTGCTGTCCACTGGGGGCGCACTGAGGAGTGGGGCCCCGGGCTCTCGGCTCCTCCAGGCCAGAGACTGGGAGGCCGCCATTTTCATTCCCGTCCTCCGGAACTCTACAGAAAGCATTCAGGGAACAGAAGCTCCCAAAAGCGAACCCGAGCCGATTACTTAGTCCGGCCCCCGGTAAGGGCGGTGCAATCCCACCTCGGGCAAAGACACTTGAGAGTCACTACAACAGGCCCCTCCCCCAGAAGATCAACAAAATATCCAGCCAGGATGAAGTTCATCTATCAAGGAAAGCAGGTTCAATTCCTAAGACAGCAGTGCAATTCCAGAGGACGAGAAAACAAAGCACGGAGCTCATGGCTTTCTCCCCATGATTCTTTAGTCTTGCGGTTAAATCAATTTTTTTTTCAATTTTATTTTCTTTCTTTTTTCTTCTTCTGCTAAATTTCTTAAAATTTTTACCCTTGGGGCACCTGGGTGGCTCAGTGGGTTAAGCCGCTGCCTTCAGCTCAGGTCATGATCTCAGGGTCCTGGGATCCAGTCCCGCATCGGGCTCTCTACTCAGCAGCGAGTCTGCTTCCCTCTCTCTCTCTGTCTGCCTTTCTGTCTACTTGTGATCTCTCTCTGTCAAATAAATAAATAAAATCTTTAAAAAAAATTTTACCCTTTTCTTTTTTAACGTTTTTTGACTAGTTTATCTAAAATATATATTTTTTCTTTCTTTTTTATATTTTTTTCTTTATTTGTTTTATTTTTTAAATTTTTTTCTTTTTTTTCTGAACCTCTTTTTATCCCCCTTTCTCCCCCCCACAATTTGGGGTCTCTTCTGATTTGGTTACAGCTCATTTTTCTGGGGTCTTTGCCACCCTTTTAGTATTTTATTTGATCCTTCATATCCTCTTATCTGGATAAAATGACAAGGCGGAAAAAATCACCACAAACAAAAGAACAAGAGGGAGTACCGAAGGCTAGGGACCTAATCAACACAGACATTGGTAATATGTCAGACCAAAGAGTTCAGAATGACGATTCTGAAGGTTCTAGCCAGGCTCGAAAAAGGCATGGAAGATATTAGAGAAACCCTCTCCAGAGATATAAAAGCCCTTTCTGGAGAAATTAAAGAACTAAAATCTAACCAAGTTGAAATCAAAAAAGCTATTAATGAGGTACAATCAAAAATGGAGGCTCTCACTGCTAGGATAAATGAGGCAGAAGAAAGAATTATTGATATAGAAGACCAAATGACAGAGAATAAAGAAGCCGAGCAAAAGAGGGAAAAACAGCTACTGGACCACGAGGGGAGAATTTGAGAGATAAGTGACACCATAAGATGAAACAACATTAGAATAATTGGGATTCCAGAAGAAGAAGAAAGAGAGAGGGGAGCAAAAGGTATATTGGAGAGAATTATTGGAGAGAATTTCCCTAATATGGCAAAGGGAACAAGCATCAAAATCCAGGAGGTGCAGAGAACCCCCCTCAGAGTCAACAAGAATAGGTCCACCCCTGTCACCTCATACTAAAATTTAAAAGTCTTAGTGACAAAGAGAAAATCCTGAAAGCAGCCTAGGAAAAGAAGTCTGTAACATACAATGGTAAAAATATTAGATTGGCAGCAGACTTATCCACAGAGACCTGGCAGGCCAGAAAGAACTGGCATGATATATTCAGAGCACTAAACGAGAAAAACATGCAGCCAAGAATACTCTATCCAGCTAGGCTATCATTGAAAATAGAAGGAGAGATAAAAAGCTTCCAGGACAAACAAAAACTAAAAGAATTTGCAAACACCAAACCAGCTCCACAGGAAATATTGAAAGGGGTCCTCTAAGCAGAGAGAGAGCCTACAAGTAGTAGATCAGAAAGGTACAGAGACAATATACAGTAACAGTCAACTTACAGGCTAATAATGGCACTAAATTCATATCTCTCAATAGTTACCCTGAATGTTAATGGGCTAAATGCCCCAATCAAAAGACACAAGGTATCAGAATGGAAAAAAAACAAAACCCATCAATATGTTGCCTACAAGAAACTCATTTTAGACACGAAGACACCTCCAGATTTAAAGTGAGGGGGTAGAAAACAATTTACCATGCTAATGGGCATCAGAAAAAAGCTGGGGTGGCAATCCTTATATCAGATCAATTAGATTTTAAGCCAAAGACTATAATAAGAGATGAGGAAGGACACTATATCCTACTCAAAGGGTCTGTCCAACAAGAAGATCTAACCATTTTAAATATCTATGCCCCTAACGTGGGAGCAACCAACTATATAAACCAAATAATAACAAATCAAAGAAACACATCAATAATAATACAATAATAGTAGGGGACTTTAACACTCCCCTCACTGAAATGGACAGATCATCCAAGCAAAAGATCAACAAGGAAATAAGGGCCTTAAATGACACACTGGACCAGATGGACATCACAGATATATTCAGAACATTTCATCCCAAAGCAACAGAATACACATTCTTCTCTAGTGTCCATGGAACATTCTCCAGAATAGATCACATCCTGGGTTACAAATCAGGTCTCAACTGGTATCAAAAGATTGGAATCATTCCCTGCATATTTTCAGACCACAATTCTCTGAAGCTAGAACTCAATCACAAGAGGAAAGCTGAAAAGAACACAAATACATGGAGACTAAACAGCATCCTTCTAAAGAATGAATGGGTCAACCAGGAAATTAAAGAAGAATTGAAAAAATTCATGGAAACAAAGGATAATGAAAACACAATGGTACAAAATCTGTGGGACACAGCAAAGGCAGTCCTGAGAGGAAAATATATAGCGGTACAAGCCTTTCTCAAGAAACAAGAAAGGTCTCAAGTACACAACCTAACCCTACACTTAAAGGAGCTAGAGAAAGAACAAGAAAGAAACCCTAAACCCAGCAGGAAAAGAGAAATCATAAAGATCAGAGCAGAAATCAATGAAATAGAAACCAAAAAAACAATAGAACAAATCAATGAAACTAGGAGCTGGTTCTTTGAAAGAATCAATGATTGATAAACCCCTGGCTAGACTTATCAAAAAGAAAAGAGAAAGGACCCAAATAAATAAAATCATGAATGAAAGAGGAGAGATCACAACTAACACCAAAGAAATACAGACAATTATAAGAACATACTATGAGCAACTCTACACCAACAAATTTGACAATCTGGAAGAAATGGATGCATTCCTAGATACATATAAACTACCACAACTGAACCAGGAAGAAATAGAAAACCTGAACAGGCCCATAACCAGTAAGGAGATTGAAACAGTCATCAAAAATCTCCAAACAAACAAAAGCCCAGGGCCAGACGGCTTCCCAGGGGAATTCTACCAAACATGTAAAGAAGAACTAATTCCTATTCTCCTGAAACTGTTCCAAAAAATAGAAATGGAAGGAAAACTTCCAAACTCATTTTATGAGGCCAGCATCACCTTGATCCCAAAACCAGACAAGGATCCCATCATAAAAGAGAACTACAGACCAATATCCTTGATGAACACAGATGCAAAAATTCTCACCAAAATACTAGACAATAGGATTCAACAGTACATTAAAAGAATTATTCACCACGATCAAGTGGGATTTATTCCAGGGCTGCAGGTTTGGTTCAACATCCGCAAATCAATCAATGTGATAGAACACATTAATAAAAGAAAGAACAAGAGCCATCTGATACTCTCAATAGATGCTGAAAAAGCATTTGACAAAGTACAGCATCCCTTCCTGATCAAAACTCTTCAAAGTGTAGGGATAGAGGGCACATACCTCAATATTATCAAAGCCATCTATGAAAAACCCACCACAAATATCATTCTCAATGGAGAAAAACTGAAAGCTTTTCTGCTAAGGTCAGGAACACGGCAGGGATGTCCACTATCACCACTGCTATTCAACATAGTACTAGAAGCCCTAGCCTCAGCAATCAAACAACAAAAAGAAATTAAAGGCATCCAAATCGGCAAAGAAGAAGTCAAACTATCACTCTTCACAGATGATATGATACTATAAGTGGAAAACCCAAAAGACTCCACTCCAAATCTGCTAGAACTTGTACAGGAATTCAGTAAAGTGTCAGGATATAAAACCAATGCACAGAAATCAGTTGCATTTCTCTACACCAACAACAAGACAGAAGAAAGAGAAATTAAGGAGTCAATCCCATTTACAACTGCACCCAAAGCTATAAGATACCTAGGAATAAACCTAACCAAAGAGACTAAGAATCTATATGCGAAAACCATAAAGTACTCATGAAAGCAATTGAGGAAGACACAAAGAAATGGAAAAATGTTCCATGCTCCTGGATTGGAAGAATAAATATTGTGAAAATGTCTATGCTACCTAAAGCAATCTACACATTTAATGCAATCCCTATCAAAATACCGTCCATTTTTTCAAAGAAATGGAGCAAATAATCCTAAAATTTATATGGAACCAGAAAAGACCTCGAATAGCCAAAGGAATATTGAAAAAGAAAGGCAAAATGGGTGGCATTACAATTCCGGACTTCAAGCTCTATTACAAAGCTGTCATCAAGACAGCATGGTACTGGCACAAAAACAGACACATAGATCAATGGAACAGAATAGAGAGCCCAGAAATAGACCCTCAACTCTATGGTCAGCTAATCTTTGACAAAGCAAGAAAGAATGTCCAATGGAAAAAAGACAGCCTCTTCAATAAATGGTGCTGCGAAAATTGGACAGCCACATGCAGAAAAATGGAATTGGACCACTTCCTTACACCACACACGAAAATGGACTCAAAATGGATGAAGGACCTCAATGTGAGAAAGGAATCCATCAAAATCCTTGAGGAGAACGCAGACAGCAACCTCTTCGACCTCAGCTGCAGCAACATCTTCCTAGGAACATCGCCAAAGGCAAGGGAAGCAAGGGCAAAAATGAACTCTTGGGATTTCATCAAGATCAAAAGCTTTTGCACAGCAAAGGAAACAGTTAACAAAACCAAAAGACAACTGACAGAATGGGAGAAGATATTTGCAAGCGACATATCAGATAAAGGGCTAGTGTCCAAAATCTATAAGGAACTTAGCAAACTCAACACCCAAAGAACAAACAATCCAATCAAGAAATGGGCAGAGGACATGAACAGACATTTCTGCAAAGAAGACATCCAGATGGCCAACAGACACATGAAAAAGTGCTCCACGTCACTCGGCATCAGGGAAATACAAATCAAAACCACAATGAGATATCACCTCACACCAGTCAGAATGGCTAAAATTAACAAGTCAGGAAATGACAGATGCTGGCGAGGATGCGGAGAAAGGGGACGCCTCCTACACTGTGGGTGGGAATTCAAGCTGGTGCAACCACTCTGGAAAATAGCATGGAGGTTCCTCAAAATGTTGAAAATAGAGCTACCCTATGACCCAGCAATTGCACTACTGGGTATTTACCTTAAAGATACAAACGCAGTGATCCGAAGGGGCACGTGTACCCGAATGTTTATAGCAGCAATGTCTACAATAGCCAGACTATGGAAAGAACCTAGATGTCCATCAAGAGATGAATGGATAAAGAAGTTGTGGTATATATACACACGGAATACTATGCAGCCATCAAAAGAAATGAAATCTTGCCATTTGCAATGACGTGGAAGGAACTAGAGGGTATCATGCTTAGTGAAATAAGTCAATCAGAGAAAGACAACTATCATATGATCTCCCCGATATGAGGACGTGGAGATGCAACATGGTGGGATTAGGGGGATAGGAGAAGAATAAATGAAACAAGATGGGATTGGGAGGGAGACAAACCATAAATGACTCTTAATCTCACAAAACAAACTGGGGGTTGCTGGGGGGAGGTGGGGTTGGGAGAGGGGGAGGGGGTTATGGACATTGGGGAGGGTATGTGCTATCATGAGTGCTGTGAAGTGTGTAAACCTGATGATTCACAGACCTGTACCCCTGGGGATAAAAATACATTATATGTTTATAAAAAAAAAAAGAAAAAAGAAAGGATGAATACCCAACTTTTGTAGCAACATGGATGGGACTGGAAGTGATTATGCTGAGTGAAATAAGTCAAGCAGAGAGAGTCAAGTATCATATGGTTTCACTTATTTGTGGAGCATAACAAATGACATGGAGGACATTGGGAAATGGAGAGGAGAAGGAAGTTGAGGGAAATTGGAAGGGGAGGCGAACGATAAGAGACTATGGACTCTGAAAAACAACCTGAGGGTTTTGAAGGGGCAGGGGTGGGAGGTTGTGGGAACCAGGTGGTGGGTAATAGGGAGGACACATATTGCATGGAGCACTGGGTGTTGTGCAAAAACAATGAATACTGTTATGCTGAAAAAAATAAATAAATTTAAAAAAAAAACACATGATCTAATTAAAAGGAAATATCAGACAAATTGAGGGATAGTCTATAAAATTCAAAATGTCAAATAGTTCAAAAGACAAAATTTTAACATGTCAATGTCATTTGAAAGAGAAAGAGAAGCTAAGAAACTCTTCCACATTAAAGGAGACTAAAGAGAAATGACAACTAAATGCAACATGTGATGCCAAATTGGGTACTAGAACTACAGAATCTTTTCCATTTCTATAAATGACATCGTTGGAACAACTGATGAATTTACATTAGAAATAGTGGAGGATGACATATAGCTACAGATTCATTTGTAGCTACTCCTGAAAAGACATGGAGACTTTCTCCACTGTGTAAGTAATGGATCTCCAGAAAAAACAGAACCAATAAGATATATATGGAAACAGTTCTAGATATATATATAAGAGGAATTGGCTCATGTTATTACAGAGGCCAAGAAGTCCCAGGGTCTGCCATTTGCAACCTAAAGAACTAAGAAAACCTGTGGTATAAGTTAGTCCAACTCTGAATTTCTGAGAATCAGGAGACCAATGGATGAGTCCTGTCTGAGTCTGAACACCTGAGAAGGAGTAGTGCCAAAGTCTGAGTGCAGGAGAAGATGGATGTCTCAGCTCAAGCAGACGGAATGAATTTTTCCATCCTTTTTGTTCTAGAAGATGCCCACTCCCAATGGTGAGAATGATCTTCTTTATTCAGCCTACTGATTCAAATGCTAAACTCTCCCAGAGACATCTCACAGACACACTCAGAAATGTTTTACCAGCTGTCTGGACATCCCTTATCCCAGTCTAGTCAAGTGGATGCATAAAATTAACTATCATGCCTACCTCTTGAATCGAGGACTGGTCTAATGACTTACTTTGTCCAATAAAATGTAGAAGCGGTATTACAGATTTTTGAATTTCAGACTCCAAAGGTCTTGTGTTTCTGCTCTTACTCTTTTAGGATACTGCCCTGAGACTACTGTGTAAATAAGCTCAGACTCAGCTACAGGAGGAAAAGGCCATAAACTGATGAACACTAGTTGACAGCCAGCACAAGTGCCAGGGATGTGAATGAGGCTTGGGAGAGTCTCATCGGAGACTTGGAGAAATTACTGTAGCTCCATGAGTGATTCCAGGAAAGATCAGCAGAAAAACCACTCAGCTGATGAACTGCAATCCATAGAAATTATGAACGATACATTTTGGGTTTTAGGTTACTGATTTTGGGGTTGGTTTATAATGCACCAAAGGCTACCTGAAACAGGAATGTCTGAGATCAATTGCTCCTTGGGTAAGGTCTCATGAGGTAAAACTGTTAATTAGAGTCATCAATGTACAGTCTGGTTCTCAGCTCACAGACGTGAAAATTTTATATTGTTAATAAATCCAGAATTGATCACACTCCATGAATACCCTGACAACTAAACTCAGAAGAAAGTGTTTATAAGCCAGGACATCTATCAGAAAAATTTATAGTGGAAATTATATATTTTTCTCATGCCCTCTGGTTAGGTGACTAGGAAGCATTTAACAATCAGTTTACTTAGGGGAGAATGGAATTAGAGCAACAGGAATATACATTTACCCAAAACTATGAAATTCTTGATCCAAATTATAATGAGTAATGTAAACCAACCTTATCCTTCAGGCACAAAGTAAATGTGTCCACCATAGTCAATTTCTCTGGACTCAATGATAGTAATTAGGTAATCAGTGCCAAAACCTTGCTCTCCTGCTATCATTTAATTATCTCCTCTAACATTTGCTTTTACTGCAAAATTTCTTTGGACAGTGTAAAATGGATACAATTACATTCTAGTCCTTTCTCAAAGATATTACACCTCAATCACCTTAATGGGTCTTGTGTGTTTCCAGGTATTCTTATATCTTAAAAGACTTATAACAAAGTCTTTTGACTTTGTTAATAAATTCTTGACTTAAGCTATGTAATTTTTTATAGTAATCAAGTTTGTCATGTTAAAAGATCTCTTCTGTGTTCTGTATCCTACTTGGAAGGCCAAGGTCATCAGAGATATACCTTTGACTGCTGGAGAAAAAAAAACAAAAACCACTTTCTCCCCAGGATCAGCACTTCAGGAGTAGGCTAGTTGACCTGGTAACAAAACACATGACTTCAATATAAATAGTAAGAACCCATGTCAATTACATCTCAGTAAAGCTGGAATATGGACCGACACATAGATGGATAGATAGATGATAGATAGATAGATGATAGATAGGTAGATAGATAGATGATAGATAGATAGATAGATAGATGATAGATAGATAGATAGATAGATAGATAGATAGATAGATAGATGATAGATAGATAGATGATAGATAGATGATAGATAGATAGGAAGAACTGAAGACAATAAAAAGCAAGAAATTGAACTTGAGAAACAATCTTCCTCATTCCTGATCTACGAAACAATTCTCTGGTTCATAATAGAGGACTGTCTCACAAGTTTTTGTTTTGTTTTATTTTTATGAAGTCAGAGAGTTGCTATCCTGCTCTGTGTGATAAGGTTTCAGATACATACCTGGTATATTTACAAGAGAGATTTTTGTCAGAAGGGTTTATTTTTCCACATAAAGCTAAAGAAAACAACATAGGAATTTTCTTATTTTACTTTCTGCTACTTATTCTAATTTATTATTGTTTATTTGTGTTTAAACAGGAAAGAAGGACTTTTTTTTTTTTAAAGATTTTATTTACTTATTTGACAGATAGAGATCACAAGTAGGGAGCGAGGCAGGCAGAGAGAGAGAGAGGAGGAAGCAGGCTCCCTGCCAAGCAGAGAGCCCGATGCCGGGCTCGATCCCAGGACCCTGGGATCATGACCTGAGCGAAAGGCAGAGGCTTTAATCCACTGAGCCACCCAGGCGCCCCAAGAAGGACTTTTTTTGAAAAGTAAATAATTTCTACTTCAGAGACTATTTAGATAACTGTGCATTCTGGGTAACAGCCTCAAATTTTTGTCCTGTTATAAATATACACAAATCAACTTAAGCTTATATTCCCTGGCTGTGACCCAAATCTATTTTTTTTAAGATTTTATTTATTTATTTGACAGACAGTGATCACAAGTAGGCAGAGAGGCAGACAGAGAGGAAGGGAAGCAGGCTCCCCGCTGGGCAGAGAGCCCAATGCGGGGCTTGATCCCAGGACCCTGGGATCATGACCTGAGCCAAAGGCAGAGGCTTTAACCCACTGAGCCACCCAGGTGACCCTGTGACCAAAATCTATTATCTTTTAACCTAATGACCCATCATCTCTTGTCATACATATCAAAGTAAAATTTGCCTGACCTGGCAGAAAAGCGTATGTAAATATACAATTGCTTATAAAAGAATAAAGCAGCATTTAGGGTATATTTGCTTATATTGCCATAAATTTGTAGAGAGTAACATTCTAGTGATACTTCCTTTATTGTCACATTTATAAATATGTGACCAAACAGTGTGGAAAAGTAATGCTATGTGCTTCTTATTTAATTGTTATTATAAGATCTTATTCATTCTTAACTATATTTATGCCAGTAAAATTGGTCTTCATTGTTCTGCTTTTAGCTTAAAATGTTAACTACTGAAAATCTAGAGCTTGTCTTTATCAGTGCAAGCCTTTCTAATTAACAAAAGATGACTCAGAAAGAGATAAATGATATGTTTTTATTCCTATACCACAGAGGAAGAACTATCTTTCTGTGACATAAAATTTGTTTGAAATATTTGATTTTAAATGTTAAATGGTGGGTAGTCACAAAAATATTGTTTTTTCTGTGCAAAATTGAGAGGGTGTAACTTCATAACTATTTTCAGAATGTTCTATTTCTTATTATAAATCTGTCCTTGGAAGTATAATTTTTTTTCTGTTTACTGAAACTATTTTTTGTTGAAGTATAGTTGACATACAATATTATATTAGTCTCAGGTATACAATATAGTGACTCAAGTTTTTTTGTTGTTGTTGTCTAATTATAGCTTTGTATTTTGATGTGGTTTTCTATGTAAATACATTTTTTTAATAATTTTTAAAGATTTTATTTATTTACTTGACAGAGAGAAAGATCACAAGTAGACAGAGAGGCAGGCAGAGAGAGAGGAGGAAGCAGGCTCCCTGCAGAGCAGAGAGCCCAATGCGGGGCTCGATCACAGGACCCTGAGATCATGACCTGAGCTGAAGGCAGCGGCTTAATCCACTGAGCCACCCAGGCACCCCATATGTAAATACATTTTAAGGCTTGCAATAGGAATGTATTCTATTAAAAACAGATGTTATGCTGAAAGTTACAAAGTACCAAATGCTTATTACGTATCCCCAAAACAAACCTAAATTGTAGTGATTCAAGTTTATACATTAAGCTATACTCACCACAAGTACAGCTACCATCTGTCACCATACAATGCTGTTATAATCCCATTGACTATATTCCCTATGCTATACCTGTACCTTTTATCTCTTATTTATTTATTTATTCCATAACTTATTTATTCCATAACTTATTTATTCCATAACTAAAAGCCTCTCATTCTCCTTTATCCACCCTACTTCCCTTGGGAAACCATCAGCTTTTTTCCTGTATTTATGGATATGTTTCTGCTTTTTGTTTGTTTATTCATTTGATTTGTGTTTTAGATTCCACATAAAGTAGAATCATGTGAGTGAAATCATACGGTGTTTGTCTTTCTCTGTCTTATTTCATTAAGCATAATACTCTCTAGGTCCATCCATATTGTCTCAGGTGGCAAGATCTCATCCTTTTTGATGGTTGAGTAATATCCCATTATATATATAGATAGATAGATATACATATACATATTCATATACATATATATATAATATATATTATATACATACACACACCACATCATCTTTACCCATTCATCTACGGATGGGCATTTTGGTTGCTTCCATTTCTTGTCTATTGTAAATAATGCTGTAATTAACATAAGGGTGCATATGTCTTTTCAAATTAGTGGTTTCATTTTTAGTGAGTAAATACCCATTAGTGGTATTACCAGATCATACAATATTTCTATTTTTGATGTTTTGAGGAATCTCCATATTGCTTTCCATTGTTACTACATCAAATTATACTCCCACCAACAGTGTATAGGGTTCCTTTTCCTCCACATCCTCACAAACACTTGTTGTTTCTTGTGTTTTGATTTTAGCCATTCTGACAGGTAGTAAGGTGATATCTCCTGGTGGTTTTGATTTGCATTTTTCTGATGACGGGTGATGTTGAACATCTTTCCAAGTGTCTGTTGGCCATCTGTATGTCTTCTTTGGAGAAATGTCTATTCAGGTCCCCTGCCCATTTTTAATCAGATTATTTGGGAGTTTTTTGACATTGAATTGTGTAAGTTTGGTCCCGGAATTTGGCCAAGGGTCGGTACCATGACTCCAGATACTTCTAGAAATAAGCAGATGTGCTGTGTGAGTTCCTTTCTTTTTTTTTTTTTTAAGATTTTATTTATTTATTTGACAGAGAGAAATCACAAGAGAGGCAGGCAGAGAGAGAGGAAGGGAAGCAGGCTCTCCGCTGAGCAGAGAGCCCGATGTGGAACTCAATCCCAGGACCCTGAGATCATGACCTGAGCTGAAGGCAGCAGCTTAACCCACTGAGCCACCCAGGCGCCCCATTGTGTGAGTTCCTTTCTTGTTCCTCTTCTTTTTCATGCATGCTTGAGGGAAAAAAGCCTGTGTTTTGCTAAATTTCTTATTTTAGCAAAGTGTGAGTCTTATATAGTTAAAATTAACAACTAGCAATTCTTTGGATATTAACCTCTTATCAAATATATCATTTGCAAATATCTTCCTTGGAACTATAATTTTTTTTAGGATTTGTTTATTTTAAAAACGGGGTGGGGGGGAGAGCATGCAAAGGGGCAGAGGAAAGAGAGACTCCAAAGCAAATAATGCTCTGAGCACAGAGCCAGTTGTGGGGCTCAAGCTCATGATCCTGAGATCACAACCTAAGCCAAAACCAAGAGTTCAACACTTAACTGACTGCACCACCTAGGTATCCTGGAAGTATATTTTTTTTTTAGAAAAAGAATCTTGTAAAACTATTAAAACATAGCATTTAGTTGCTTAATAGGTCCTTAAAAATAACCTTCAGAGAAACTCATGTACTTGGAGAACCCCAAGAACATACTAGTTTGAAAATTTGTTAGGAGGACTCATTTAACTAAATAACAGGTTATAATCATGACTTAAGTTTATACAGCATAAGATACAAAAGGATCAACAACAACAACAAAAAAGATGTGCCTAGGTGAAGACCAGAGAGATTAGGCACAGACTTCCAGGTCTTCCCTACGTGTCAGTCACACTATAGTTTTTTCAGTCTAGTAGCAAATTATAGGAATTTGTATAAGATATCTCTGCCAAGGTAAGCCCACTTAGGTCTCAGGGCCCAGAATTCTTACAGGAATCTGGTCATGTATGCACATTCCTCCTACATGACCACTGATGGTGCCGACCTCAAACCAGGAGGCAGATACACATGTTAAATCTTGATATGCATGTTAAACAAGACTGAAAGATAGATCTTGTCTTAATATGTTCAGAGGACATGTGACTATGCTAATTCCAAGAGTTTAGCTCCCTTCTTCCTTGAAGTTTATAATTCTGAATTGTTGCTTTACTTGATAATTTGTTGCCCCATTAGTAACATTGCAATTGACATCTCTGCAGGTATAAATAGTATAAATTCTTGTAAGAGTGCTCTGCAAATGAGAAGATCGTTAGTTCCTCTTTTCTTTCATGCATAATGGGGGGGAAGTCTATGTCTTAGCTAGATTTTTTATTTTAACAAACTGTCTATGAGTCTATCTAGTTAAAATAAACAACTAGCAAGAGAGTCTAGCAGCATATAATTTTAAAATATTTTATTATGAAAGTAACATATGCTTGTAAACTCTTCATAATACATAGTGCAGTTAATAATAGCATGTTTTTGTTAGTTTAGAAATAATGAATTGAAGGTTCCAATAATTACCATAGAACTTACCCATTTAAAGTATATAATTCAGTGGTTTTGGTGTATTCACAAAATTGTGCAAACATCACTAAAATTAATTTTAAGACATTTTCATCACTCATCACTCCCATTTCTACTCAAAGCCTAGGCAACCACAAATCTGCTTTCTGCCTACATGGATTTACCTATCTGAGACATTTTATAAAATTCATATATGAACAAAGCCGTCCATTGTTACTAGCTTCTTTCACTTACCATGCTTTCAAGGTTCATCCATGTCATAACATGCATCAGTACTTTGTTTCCTTTTATTGCTGAATATTTTCCATTGTATAGCTATGTCACATTTAATTTATCCATTTATCAATTGATGGATATTTGTTTCTACTTTTTGGCTATGATGAATAATAGCTCTCAATATTCATGTACAGGTTTTTATTTTTTTGAACATGTTTTCATTTCTCTTGGGTATATAGTTCTGAGTAATTTGCTGGGTCATATGATATCTCGATGTTTAACATTTTGAGGAACTTCTAAACTCTTCCTTGCGGCATTGTATGAAGGTTCCTATTTTTTCACACCCTCCCCAGTACTTGTTATTTGTCTTTTCATGATTGCTCTAGGAGGTGGATTTTTTTCTTTCATACTTCCTGATATAATCTCTAGTGAAAAAACCAACAATTGCCATCTTATGGCTCTCCTAGATTCTTAAAAAGGATAGTGTTCTGACTGAGAGAATAGTTCCTTTTTAAAAAAATTTTTTAATGATTTTATTTATTCATTTGAAGGGGAGAGACAGAAAGAGAGCACAAACAGGGAGAGAAGCAGACTCCCTGCTGAGCAGGGAGCCCAATATGGGGCTTGATTCCAGGAACCTGGAGATCATACCTGAGCCGAGGTGCCCCTGACAGAATAGTTTCTTATCACTCAACTTTTCTGTTCAGTTTTTAGTCAGGAATATTGCATTATATAATTGTTAAAGTCAAATGATTTCTAAATTTATGTACCACAAGGACGTGGTGAATTCACCATTACTGGACATATTTAAACAGCAATGGAATGATCAGTTACCAGAGACATTTCAAAGGCAACAAATACGTGGGTTGGGATAGATGGTGTTTTGGGGGCTCCAAGATCACGCCAAGCCGAGTGATTTTTACAAGACTCAATAGCAAGTTAAAATTATAGCTAAAGTTTAGTACAACATACGCTACAGAGCAAAAGCAATAGGAAAATGACAGGCATTAGGTAGTATCTAGAGACATCTAACACATATTTTAAGTTCTTCCTAATCTGAAGGCACACAGGATATGTTTTATATCTAGAAGCAAACTACAGGGATATAGATGGAATGTCTTTGCTCAGAGCAGCTCATTCAGGATTCAAAGAATGAGGCATTTATGGAGGACTAGTCACAGGCATATCCTTATGTGCTACCAGTGGTAGCAACCAAACCTCAACAATGCAACCAGGTGTATGTCATCAATCTTGGTCTTGTGCAAAGCAAATTGGCAAGCTTGTATGCACTGTGCATCACTCTGGATGTACACAATAAAATCAGCAATTAGTCATGTTAAGAATGCTCTGAGGACCATGTTGCTGTGGGCTGGCCAAAGGTCAACCATAGTTCAAGGCTGCCTTGGAGATGCAAGGGCTGAGTGACTAGACCTGATGTGTTGGCTTACCTCATGGGTGGTCTTTTAAAAAGAGTTTTTAGCATTCTGGATCTTTATTAATAAGATTCACACACTAAAATGCAATATCCCCAAAGAATGGAGAACAAATTTATTGAGGAGAAAACAGATTGCAAAGAAAATTATAAGGAAGTGACTGAAATCAATCACATAAATATTAAAGGTTACAAATCAGTTTTAACCTATTTGCTTAGGAAAAAAAGTAGTAAGTAGAACCTTGATATTGATATTGTGGTATTTGTTTTTTATTTTTTGAAAATTTTTATTTTAATTACAGTTAGTTGACATACAGCATTACATTAGTTTCAGGTATACACAGGGTATTTTTTATTTGGAAGGACATATCAAGTCTATTCTATCTTCTACAGCAGGAAGTCTAACGTCTATCTTGGGATGAGCTAAAAGTTGACCCAGTAGAAGCCCAGACCATAGACATGCAGGAATAAGAGAAAAGAGCATATAATCAGTGTTAGAAGGGGGAAACAGAATTTGTAGGTATCAGAAGGTTAAGTGTGGACCAGATAGCAAGGTTACACTGGCCCTTTTAGGAAGGGGAAGTTTAAACAGCTAAGAGTGGAACTGCGGTATAGATGAGGAAGTGAAAATGCTTAGGAGAGGAAAAGAGTAGGAGCAGAAAGGGAAATGGACCCACAAATGTTGCTTTTTTATTTCTCTTCCTTTTTCTTCCTTCTTCTTTTCTCTCAGCAAAGACTTACAGAATATGTATCAAATAGGCACTCAGAGGGGCGCCTGGGTGGCTCAGTGGATTAAGCCACTGCCTTCGACTCCGGTCATGATCTCAGGGTCCTGGGATCGAGCCCCGCATCGGCCTTTCTGCTCCACAGGGAGCCTGCTTCCTCCTCTCTCTCTGCCTGCCTCTCTGCCTACTTGTGATCTCTCTCTCTGTCAAATAAATAAATAAAATCTTTAAAAAAAAAAAAAAAAAAAAAAAAATAGGCACTCAGAGCATTTAAAATGTGTCCTGAATGAGGGATTTCCAAATCAGCCTGAGTCACTTGTGTCTAGATGTTTTCCCAATATGCATTAAACCCCTGTTTGTTGAGTTTGTATGAAGAGCTCTTAAAGCAGAGGCCATTTACTGGGAAAATGTGGATAGACAATAGGTTGATTTATAGCTTTGGGGAAGGCTGGATGTTTGGATTTTGACTCTTTGTTAACATAAAGGTGGTGGAATTTATGATGTGCTGTTTAAAATCTGAAACTCCCCTGGCAAACCCCACGGTCACTTTCTTTATTGATGGTTTCCAACCAGCCTAACCGGTTAGATCACCTGACTTGATTATGTGATCAGAGGGAAAAAACCCTGCTGGAAACTTCTGCTTCAGCCTCTCCAGAAGCCAAGATTCCCTGTACATATCTTGATGGTTCAAACTGGTGAGAAAGCCTATCCCACCATGAGTTTAAGGACCCAGGGGAGCTTTGTTTATTGTTTTAAACTACTAAATTTTTGAAGTGATTTCTATGTAGTAATGGATAAATAGCTACTTGATCAAGGCATGGGTTGGTCATTTGGGTATCTGGAGGAAATAAAGCTGAATGTGATGAATAGTCCCTTTATTTCGTGCCTCAAAGAGCATTTTTACAGCTTTCCACCTTCACATTCCACACACTATACACATTTTAGGATGGGTCAGAGGTGTGCCTTATTTTGTAAGTTGGGAGAAGGGTAATAAGAATACTAGCAGACCCCAGACGCATTCCCAGGCATGTCAGTTCTATGAGACAACAAATAGAAGCTGAGAGACAGAAATTGGTTCTTTTAAAGTTTTTCATACTCATGCACATCATAGAATTCTTTAAGTTCCCCTAAAGGGAACATACCCTGATTTGAAGACCACTGAAGAGGAGGTGCTATGCTTGTCGGGAAATACTCTGAACCAGGAAGCAGTGAACATGATGAAATAAACACTTTTGACAAGAATTCCAGTGGGTCCCTGTTGTTGACACTCAAGCTGTAGTCAACCTAGAAAGGCATCATAAACCAGGGTGTGGGTTCAGTTGGGTCCTTTGGGACAATAGAAGACATCTATGCATGGGCTCCTTCTCCTTGTCCTTGATACTTCTTTTCTCTGAGAGATAGAAGATGCATGTCAGCTTTCTTGGTTGTTTCCGACTTTTCTTTTTCCCTGGAATCCTTTTGTTTTATTGTACTTATTAATGTGGATCTTCTAATTGTTTCTTTCTTCCTCATAGACATTTACCCAGCATAGGACCTCTTGCCCTTCATGATGTATGTTTTGAATGGCAACTCTGGATATATTTAGCCAACATAAGACATTTCAAGATGTGACTCTACAATGGCTATTTAATGTTTTACTATCATTGCCAATGCATAATCCTATTTTAACATCTTTTTTCAGTTTTATTGAGATATAATTGATATATAGCACTACAATAAGTTAACATTATTTCATAGATACACAAAAAAAAGGAAAAGGAAAAAAATCATTTTTTTCCTTGTGATGAACACTCTCAGGGTCTATTTTCTCACAACTTTCAAATATACTATACTATTTTTAAAAAATCTTATCACTCCAATTGAGACCTGACTATTAATAAAGGACACAGTAGATCTCCTTCTCTGTTATCTTTATAGTTCCTGAAGTCTTAGGTCAACTCTCATGGCTTCATTTACCATATGTGCATCTATAACAAAGATGCTGAAAGTGATTCTTCCTGTTGAATCATAATCAGGGGCTAGTATTGTAAGCTGAGGCAAAGAACCAAGAAGAGATTTAAAATAGTCACCCATTTGGGGGCTAGATTCTACCCCTAAGCTTACCAACAGATAATAGGATGAACTTTATTCAAACCAGCTTTCACCCTACCCCAACTCCAGTGTGCAGAAAAG
Source organism: Meles meles (assembly GCF_922984935.1). Lineage (NCBI taxonomy): Eukaryota > Metazoa > Chordata > Mammalia > Carnivora > Mustelidae > Meles > Meles meles. The sequence goes on from NC_060072.1 coordinate 74,731,109, forward strand.
GGCTGGAGAGTGGTATGGAAAGCAACATTGAGTTAGACTTGCCCATAGCCACATGGTCCTTGCTTCATTCACAAAACCAAGTGAGAGAGAAGACTCCAACAGAAACATTGAGAGAGCTTATAATGCCTGGAAAAGGGAGACTGACATTTCTTGTCCAGATGAACCTTAAGAGTTGTTGGCATGACAGTGAGAAGCAGCCTTGGAGTGGTCACAACTCTCAGTATTCAGCATGGCAGGGATACACATGTTTTCTTGGGCCTTTAGCTGGCCCCAAATCACTGTTAGTCAGGTGAGGGGACCCTAGCAGAAAAAAGCTGGAGAAAGATGGGTGGGGGTAGGTTGAGGAGGAATTGATCAAGTGAAAGCCAGATCTCATGTCAGTATGGTGGAGGAAATAATGGAACTGACTCTTGCTGACCCAATCCCCACCAGCCAGTACTTTTGGTACTGGTCTTTTGGGACATTTTTAATTTAGAACATTTGCTCCACCTTCTTTATTTCTTTATTCTTCATGACATTGACTTTTAAAAACTATACATAACTATTTTACATATATCATAGGATAAAGCAAATAAGAAACTATATCAAGAGTAAACTGTATGACAAATAAGATACAGAAGGATAAGAAATAAGAAACACAAATAAAATGAGAGGAAAACAGTAATGTTAAAATTGAACTGTCAATGTCAATATCAATTCATGATTTAAAAAATGCATCACTTCCTAATTTTGTTCACTAGTGTGGTGCAGAAGCAATGACACTCCAGTAGCATTGAGCACACTGGGTGCCCAGATTATAGTTTCTAAATACTACTCCCTCAAAAGGAAATATTGGCTTTTAATTGAAAAAAGGAAGAAAAAAAAAGATGATATCAGGTCTGAAGTGGTGAAATACAATGTAGGCATAGAAATCTTGTTATGACCCTAAGACTAGATTTCCTAGTTTTAAATTATGGCTCTACTACTTACAAATTTTTGTGGAAATAGGCAAAAAACCATTAACTTCTCTGTATTTAAATATCTTAATCTATAAAGTAGGAGATAATCATAACAGTTTGTAGAGCTTTTGCAGAGGATTGAATGACAATACTTGCAAAGTTGTCAGAATGGTAAGTGGAACATAATAATTGCTCAAGAAATATTAGGTGTTATTGTCATTATTTTCTCATTATTTTCATTAACACCATTCAGACTTCCTATTGTTCTTATCATAAAAAGCAAAATCTTTAACAAGGCCTGTAAGAACCTACCTTATCTCTCCTTTTCTATGTTATTATGTTCACTGCCTACCATTCTTCCCTTTGCTTTCAAAATATGAACCACATTTATGAATGTGCCTTATTTTCATCCACTTCGGAAACTTGGCACATAATATTCTTTCTTCTTGAGGTGTTTTTCCTTTTCTTTTTCATAGGCTCTTCAACTCAGCTCAAATACAACTTCCCTAAGGAATCCTTTCACACCAGCCTCATTGTTATATAAACCCCACAGTATAAGAATACTTCTTATTAGCACTTTATCAGTTATGAGAGACTAGATTATGTTGCAGAGAAAATAATCCCAAAATCTCAGTAGCTTAAAACAACAAAGGTTTTTGCTAGTTACATGTCCTCCAGTGTTCTACAAGAGATTTTGTTCATCTTAGATGCTTAGTCATTCACCCCTCAGCTGACAAAGTACTTACCATCTTGAACATTGGCATTTGCCATGATAGGGAGGAAAATTCCTTAGTTTCTCACATTAGGCACTTAAATGCTTATGCTGGCAATGACATGTGTCACTTTTTTCAAAAATTGAGGTGAAATTCACATAAATAAACTTAACCATTTTAAAGTGAACAATTCAGTGACATTTAACACGTTCACAATGTTGTATAACCCAATTCTAGTTCCAAATCTAGTTCCAAAATATTTTCATCACCCCGAAATAAAACCCTGTACCAATTAAGCAGTTACTCTGCATTCCTCCTGCCTTCTACTCTCTGACAACCACCAGTCTGCTTTCTGTCTCTTCAGATTTATCTATTTTGGACATTTCATAGAAATGGAATCCTGAAATAAGTAAAATTTTGTGCCTGGCTCCTTAAACTTAGTGTGATGCTTTCAAGATTTGTTTAGATCATAGCATGTAATAGTAATTCGTCTCTTTTTATGGCTGAATAATATCCCATTGTATGTGTATACCACAGTTTTTTTATCCATTCATCTGTTGATGGATATTTGGATTGGATATTTGGGCTGTTGTAAGTAGTGCTGCTATGAATATTAATGTCCAAGTATTTATTTCAATCTCTGTCTTTAATTCTGTTGACTATATATGTAGGAGTGGAATTTCTGAACCAATGATAATCCTATGTTCAACTATTTTAGGAACTAAACTATTTTCCACATGGCTGAACTATTTTACATTCTCACCAACAGTATATGAGGGTTGAAATTTGTCCACATCTTTGCCAACACTTGTTATTTCTTACTTTCTTTCTTTCTTTCTTCCTTTCTTATTATAGCCATTCTAGTGGGTATGGTATCTCTTTGTGATTTTGATTTGCATTTCCCTAATGACAAATGATGTTGTATGTCTGTATCTTCTTAGGAGAAATGTCTTTGATTCCTTTGCCCATTTTTAAATTGGGTTGTCTTCATGTAGTTGAGTTATGAGTTATTTATGTATTCAGGGAATAAGACCTTTATGATTTGCAAAATTTTTCCCCATTCTGTGGGTTGTCTTTCCACTTTCTAGATAATGTCCTTTACTGCACAAAAGCTTTTTACTTTTGATGAAATCCAATCTATTTTTTTCCTTTTGTTATTTGTGCCTTTTGTGTCATATCTAAGAATTGCTTGACAAATTTGAGGTCCTGAAGATTTATCCCTGTTTTACTCTAAATTTTATAGTCTGAGATCTTATATTCTGGTCAATTGATCCATTTTTTTAAAAAAGATTTTATTTATTTATTTTAGAGAAAGAGAGAGAGAACACATGAACAGAGGGAGGGACAGAGGAAGGGGGAGAAAGAGAATCTCAAGCAGACTCCCTGCTGAGTGTGGAAACTGACACAGGCCCAATCTCATGACACTAAGATCGTGACCTGAGCCAAAATCAAGAATCTGCCCTTTAACTGACTGGGCTACCCGGGGTCCCTGTCATTAATCCATTTTAAATTAAGTTTCCAATGTGGTATGAAGTAGGGGTACAACTTCATTTTTTTACAAGTGGATATCCAGTTAAGCCAGCATCATTTGTTGAAGAGACAATCATTTCCCCATTGAATGGCCTTGACATCTTTGTTGAAAATCAACTGGCCATAAATGTATGGGTTATTTCTGGATTCTCAATTCTATTCCTTTGGTTTATATGCCTGTCTTTAAGACAGTATCATACCCTTTTGATTACTGTAATTTTGTGTTGTAAGTTTTTAAATGAAGAAACATGAATCTCCAACTTTATTCTTTTTTTTTCTTTTTGAATACTATTTTAACTCTTCACAGACTCTTGAAATTCTACATAAATTTTAGGATTGGCTTTTCCACATCTGCCAAAAAAAAAAAAGTGGGGGGGGGGGGACATATGTCACTTTTGTTCATAACCCATTAGCCAGAACTATTAACTTGGTCCAATCTAACCTCAATTTAATACTATGTGTCAGAAAGAAGGGGAGAATCATTTATTAGTGAGCAACACCAATAACCATGAATCTTACTATTTTTAAATCAAGAGAGTTGCCCTGTCACTCTAGAAGGGGACCAACACCCCATTTATTTAAATGACACTCATGTATTCACTCTTTTCCAACTCTACTTTCCCTAATCTCTGCTTGCTAAGTCAGAAACTATGAAAGGTATGAGATTTTAAGCTGCTTGCAATCTAACATATTATGATCCCATAGGGTTTTATATACACACTAGCAGAAAACAGGAAACCTCTGTGTCAGAAACAAAAATTGTGTACTCACAGTGAAGGCAGGAACCAAGGAAACATATAGATAGCTCTGGTTTCCTGAGCCCCAGTCCTCAAAGAGCAACACAGGAAGGGCCAGATGGTACCTACACATGCTTCTGGGGCTCAATAAAGAAGATGAAGTCCAAGTTTCAGAGACTCTGATCTTTACAGTGTTGCTGGCAAATCTACCTTATCCTACCTTCTAGAAAAAGACATTATTTTACTATCCTGGAATGTAAGTAAAATTTCCTGAGGAAAGTTATCTGTAAATTTCACAGAGGAAGTCACCATTTTGATCTTTACTTATCTAGGAATGCAAATCCATTTGCTCCCAGGGGAGTCCCTGTCCCTATCTTTCCAGGCCTGTCTTCCTATACAAGCATTCCTGGACAGATAGTACTGGGGCATATGTGCTAAACATGTAGGAGGGTTACAGATTATGGAAAATTGTCTTCTAACATCTCTTAAGTTGTCCCCCTTCAAAGTTCTGGTTTTGAACATTCCACTGTTCTTGCCTTAAAAGAAATCTCATTCTTTCCAACTGTTTCAATTGTAGAGACTCCCAGTTAAGTCCTGCTAATTTCCTCAATATCAAAATACTGTGGGTGACAAACTTAAAGTGTTCAATCACAGTATTTTGGCAAAAAGTACAATGATAGATGGTATATGGGACAATAATCTTGAGTTAAATGAGGCGATAGGAAAGCTACACATCTCTCACAATTTATTTTAAAGAGCCTATTATATTAGATATTAGGAACTGTGTTTAGAATTACCACTTGTATTAAAAAGGGGAGTAAAGAAAGAATACATATGTAATTTATGGTGTGTAGACATCAATGTAATTTTTGCATTTTGTATCATGTGAATTAGATTATTTAAATTTTTTAAATATATCCTGTCAAGCATATATGCTAAAATGATTCAGAATAGGAATAGAGTAATCTTCATGTTGTTGAATGGTTTCTTTGTATTCACATCCTTCCATTTCCTTTTGTTGGACCCAAGATGATGATAGTGAGGGAACAGTGTGAAAAGGATATTTTTGAAGTATCCTGGCAATATCTTCAAAATTCTGAGGGAATTTCATTTCCAAAATAAAATTCTGTACCTAGCTGAATGATCAATCCACTGTGAAGGTAGAAAATCATTTTCATTTATTATACCTGTTAGTGCTACAGATGAGTTTAAAACTATTTTTGGGTTCAAAATGATATTCACTATTTCACACTTACTAGGATGGCTATGATTTTTTTTTAACCCTGAAAATAGCAAGTTTTGGTGAAAATGTGGAGAAATTGCTATACATTGCTGATGGGTACTTAAAATAGTGCAGCCAATACAAAAACAGTCTGATGGTTCCTGTTAAAGGTAAACACAGAATTATCATATGACTTAGCAATTCCACTAATAAGCCTATTCCCAAAGGAACTGAAAGTAGAGACTTAACCAGATACTTGGAAGCTGATTTTCACTGCAGCATTATTGACATTAGCCAAAAGGTAGAAATAATCCAAATGTCCACCAACAGATGAATGGACAAACAATATATGGCATATATGTACAATGGGATATTATTCAACCTTAAAAAACGAATGGTGTTCTGACACATGATACAACATGGATGAGCCTTGAAAACATTTAGCTAAATGAAATAAACCAACCACAAAAAGATAAATATTATTTGATTCCAGTTACATGAAATATCTAGAATGGATAAAGTCCTAGAGACAGAAAGTAGATTAGAAATTACCTGAGACTGGAGGGAGGGGATGAGAAGTTATTACTTAATGGATACAATTTCTGTTTGAAGTGATTAAAAAGTTATGTAAATAGATAGTAATATCAGAGGCACATTGCTCTGAATGTTATTGAAGCCATGAATTGTATACTTAAAAATGATTAAAATAGGGATGCCTGGGTGACTCAGTGGGTTACAGCCTCCGCCTTTGGCTCAGGTCATGATCCCAGAGTCCTGGGATCGAGCCCTGCATCAGGCTCTCTGCTCAGCAGGGAGCCTGCTTCCCTTCTTCTCTCTCTGCCTGCTTCTCTGCCTACTTGTGATCTCTCTAACTTTCAAATAAATAAAATCTAAAATAATAATAATAAATAAATAATGTAATATTCCAAAAGCCATTGAATTATATAAATATGTGAATTGTATGGATGTGAATTATATACAATATAACTACTTTTAAAAAAGGACATTCATGGGCACCTGGGTGGCTCAGTGGGTTAAGCCTCTGCCTTCAGCTCAGGTCATGACCTCAGGGTCCTGGAATCAAGTCCCACATCAGACTCTCTGCTCAGCAGGTAGCCTGCTTCCCTCTCTCTCTCTCTGCCTGCCTCTCTGTCTACTTGTGATCTCTCTCTGTCAAATAAGGAAATAAAATCTTAAAAAAAAAAGGACATTCACAATTTCAACCTTGCTGAAAAAGAGAGAACTCTGCATGTACTTGTAAGAACAGTTTGTACATAAGATAAGGTTGATGAATAATTATTTAATAAGTGCATGTAAGCTAGCCTATCTTGAAATCCAAAAAAAAACAATAAAGGAAATACAAACCAGTAATTGAGGATAGAGCTGTTACTCAGATCAACCATCAACTCTTCCAAAATATTACTAGAAAAACCTGTTAAACAAGCAAAACTTTGTTAGAATAACTGCAGTAAGGAATAACACCAACTTGATATTCTTGGTAATGCTTCCAAGAGAGAGAATATGTGCACAAGCAGGCAGAGTTGGAGAGAGAAGCAGTCTCCCTGCAAAGCAAGGAGTCAGATGTGGGACTCAGTCCTAGGACCCTGGGATCATGACCTAAGCCAAAGGCAGCGACTTAACCAACTGAGCCACCCAGGTGTCCCTTGGTAATGCTTCTGAAGAGTGAAGTCAGAAGAAGATATTTCATACAGTTTTAGAGCCTTGAGTTCAAGTGGCATAGATGTATCTTTCAAGAAAGGAAATTGATAGGGATCAGACAAAATTTGTGTTGTAATAGTTTGGCATTGGTAGATAGAGTGAGATGAGGAGATTGAAGTGAGTAATGGTAAGTAAACCATTACTTGATAACTAAGTTTTTTGTCCACGTGGTTGATCTATTGTCCTAATAGAAAAGGTGTGTGCCTAGATGAACAATTGTTTACCTAGAAAAAATTAGGTATGAAAAATTTCTCCAAAGGGACAGTGATGTTATTGATTTATTGGATAAGATTTCCTGAGCCAAATATTTTAGTTCTGTGTCCCAATAGTTAAGCTATGTTGATTCAGGTGGTCTCAATTATCAGTCAGGAAGAGTGAACAATCCTTACAAAGAGAAGCCTAGGCACTCACTCTACCCTGTTTCTCTCTTAGTCTAGATCAGTGATTGGCAGACTATAGCCTATGAGCCAAATCTGGCCCATTACCTATTTTGGTACAATCCATAAGCCAATAATGGTCTTTATATTTTTTAAATACTTGAAAAAAATTAAAAGAATACTTTGTGACACATGAAAATTTAAAAAAAATTTTGATGTCCATAAATAATTTTATTGGGATATTGCCATACTAATTTCATATTGTCTATGGCTACTTTTATGGGACAAGGAGAGAGCTGATTAGTTGTAACAGAAACTGTATGGCCTGCCATGCCTAAATATTTACTATCTGGCTCTTTATTAAAAAAAAAAAAAAAAGAGCCAGACCACTTTTTGCTGACCTCTTCCCTGCATGGGAAAATATATTACCAAAGTGTGACCAAGCTATTTAAGAACAAAACGAAAAGGACAATGTATAGGTTGAAACAAAGAAAATGGGAGAAATTCTTCTATATCTGTCTGGGTACCTAAATCAAAGGAAATTGGACCGAAGATATTCTATTCACATATGACACAGGGCTGATAGCAAGATATCTTAAAGAAAAATTTTTTTATATGCAAAAGTCAACAGAGCAAACTATAACTAAATCTTGAATGTTTTCATGTTTGAAACATAAGGCACTTACTTTTCAGTAATTGCATTCTTAGGCAAAAACATAACAAATATGAACATGTGTTTCTGCTGGGGAAGGAGGACAATCAATAGAAATATTTTCTAATTTATTCTTCACTGTATACACATATATATGCAGTTGCACAAACTCACAATAACCAAAAGTATGCTCAAGTGCACGTGGAACATTCTCCAGACTAGATCACATACTGGGTCACAAATCAGGTCTCAACCAGTGCCATAAGATTATGCATATTTTCAGGCCACAATGCTTTAAAACTTGAATTCAATCACAAGAGGAAATTTGGAAAGAACTCAAATAATGGAAGTGAAAGAGCATCCTACTAAAGAATGAGTGAGTCAACCAGGTAATTAAAGAATAACTTAAAAAAAATTCATAGAAACAAATGAAAATGAAAACACGACTGTTCAAAACCTTTGGGATGCAGCAAAAGTGGTCTCAAGAGGAAAGTATACAGCAATACAAGCCTTCTTTAAGAAACAAGAAAGGTCTCAGATATACAACCCAACCTTACACCTTACACCTAAAGGAGGTGGAGGAAAACAGCAAATAAAGCCTAAACTAAGCAGGAAAAGAGAATTAATAAATATTAATAAAAACTAGGGCAGAAATCAATAAAACAGAAAACCAAAAGAACAGTAGAAAAGGTCAACAAAACTAGGAGTTAGTTCTTTGAAAGAATTAATAAGATAGATAACCCCCTAGCCAGACTTATCAAAAAGAAAGGAGAAAGGACCCAAATTAATAAAACCATGAATGAAAGAGGAGTGATCACAACTAACACTGAAGAAATGCAATTATAAGAACATATTATGAGCAGCCATATGCCAACAAATTAGGCAATCTGGAAGAAATGAATGCATTCCTAGAGATGTATAAACTACCAAAGCTGAAACAGGAAGAAATAGAAAATCTGAACAGACCCATGACCAGCAAGGAAACTGAAGCAGTAATCAAAAATCTCCCAACAAAAAGCCCAGGGCCAGATGGCTTCCCAGGGGAATTCTACCAAACAATTAAAGAAGAATGAATACCTATTCTTCTGAAGCTGTTTCAAAAAACAGAAATGGAAGGAAAACTTCCAAACTCCACTATGACACCAGCATTACCTTGACCCCCAAACCAGACAAAGACACAATAAAAAGAAGAATTACAGGCCAATATCTCTGATGAACATGGATGCAGGCTATGCAATCCCTGTCAAAATACCATTGACATTTTTCACAGAGATGGAACAAATAATCTTAAAATTTGTATAGAACTAGAAAAGATACCAAATAGCCAAAGGAAAGTTAAAGAAGAACACCAAAGTTGGTGACATCACAATTCCCGACTTCAAACTCTATTACAAAGCTGTGATCATCAAGACAATATGGTACTAGCACAAAAGCAGATGCAAAGATCAATGGAACAGAATAGAGAATCCAGAAATGGACCCTCAACTCTATGGCCAACTAACCTTCAACAAAGCAAGAAAGAATATCCAATGGAAATAAAACAGTCTCTTCAACAAATGATGTTGGGAAAATTGGACAGTCGCATGCAGAAGAATGAAGCTGGACCATTTCCTTATACCATACACAAAAATAGACTGAAATGGATGAAAGACCTTAATGTGAGACCAGAAATCTATCAAAATCATTGAGGAGAACACTGGCAGCATCTTCTGTGACTTCAGCCACAGCAACTTCTTGCTGGACACATCTCTAAGGACAAGGGAAGCAAAAACAAAAATGAACTATTGGGATTTCATGTAGATAAAAAATCTTTTGCACAACAAAGGAAACAGTCAACAAAACCAAAAGACAACTGACTGAATGGAAGAAGATATTTACAAATGTCTTATCAGATAAATCTGTAAAGAACTTATTAAGCTCAACACCCAAAGAATAAATAACCCAATCAAGAAATGGGCAGAAGCTATGAACAGTCATTTCTACAAAGAAGACCTACAAATGGCCAACAGACACATGAAAAGATGCTCCACATCACTTGGCATCAGGGAAATACAAGTCAAAACCACAATTAGATACCACCTCGCATGGTCAGAATGACTAAAATTAACAAGTTAGGAAACAACAGATGTTGGTGAGGATCTAGAGAAAGGGGAACCATCTTACACTGTTGGTGGGAATGCAAGCTGCTACAGTCACTCTGGAAAACAGTATGGAGATTCCTCATAAAGTTGAAAATAGAGCTACCTTATGACCCAGCAATTGCAATACTAGATATTTACCCCAAAGATACAAAAGCAGTGATCTGAAGGTGCACCTGTACCCCAATGTTTATAGCAGCAATGTCTACAATAGCCAAACTATGGAAAAAGTCCAGATGGCCATTGAAAGATGAACAGATAAAGAAGATATGGTGTGTATGTGTATATATATATATATACACACACACACACACACACACACACAATGGAATACTACTCAGCCATCAAAAAAATGAAATCTTGACATTTGCCATGATGTGGATGGAACTAGAAGCTTTATACTAAGTGAAATAAGTCAATCAGAGAAAGACAATTACCATATGATTTCATTCATATGTGGAATTTAAAAAACAAAACAGGACCATGGGGGAAGGGAGGAAAAAAAAAAACAAGTCGAAATCAGAGAGGGAGACAAACCATAAGAGACACTTAACCATAGGAAAAAAACTGAGGGTTGCTGGAGGGGAGGTGGGTGGAGGGGTGGGGTAATTGGGTGACAGGCATTAAAGGAGGGCACTTGATATAATGAGCACTGGGTGTTATATGCAATTGATGAATCACTGAACTCTACCTCTGAAACTAATACACTGTATGTTAATTAATTGAATTTAAATAAAATAAAATTTAAAAAATTTTTAAAAACAAAACAATCCTGCAAACCACATTTATAGTTTGTATTTAAACAAACAAATGAAGATCCTGGGAGTAAAAGCAAAATGCAAAGTTAATTGAAAGAAAAATGATGAACAAACAACATTATTAATGTCACAATTCTCCTTATATAAGTATTAGTAGATGATATTATCTGCTTCTCAACAACTCTGGAGCTATAGAGTTGAATTGTTAAATATACTCCATCTGAGCACCAAGAACCAAAAAGACTGTACTGTCATCCTTTGGTGTCACATCAAAAATTCCAGAGTATTTAGATGGAGAGGCTGGATATGCAAACACAATAGCCAGACTAAACATAAAAACAGAACCCTGACCCACAATCTGTAGCAACTAGCATGGGAAATTAACACATTATCTACAGTAACCAGCCCAGAAAATCAACTTACTTTCTATAAAGTCAGACTTGTAGGAAGTCACATCACCATATCTAGGAAATAATCCAGGAAGTCAAACAGTAACACAATAACCCCTGTAAATGTCTAGGACTTAAATAATACCTGATACCTTTCCTAATTTTTGCCTCTCCTTCACTTCCTCACCACCCATTTCCAATGTAGGACCAAATAGAGAAAGCCAAATCACATAACCAGTCACAAGGGTATTCCACTTCTACTTAGTCCAGCTATAGCTTCCCCACAACACCATCCTCCGATCAAGCCACACCCAAAGTCTTCCCTTTTTTTCCACCGTGAAGCTTCTCTACTCCTTTGCCCGCCTTTGAGTTTCTGCCAAACACAAGTGATGATGATTTTCTTGCTATATAGCAGGCTCAGAATAAATAGCCTTAGCTTGTTTTCATTTGGATAGTTTTTGTTTGTTTTTGCAAGACCATTATTATTTTCATCAGAAATATCTTCCAGTTTTTGTCCTTTACTATTCAACACATGCTCTGGAAAAGACTGTTTGGCTAACATCCTAGAATATGTAATATTGTCAGTACCCAGATGCCTTCATATTCTAGGAATCATTTCTGAAACTGCTTTGGTCTTTGCAAGATAAGTAATTATACAAAGATTTTAGCGAAGAAAGGCTGAGACCTGGGATTCCCCTTCATCTTTAATTGGGTCTATCTTTTTCACCCCAGGATTGTTATTTATAGCTTTTTTTCCCCCAACAAAATAACCCAATATTTTATACTGTAATGCTAGACTTCTGTAGTGAATTGCACCCCTCCAATCGGGACCTTGGATAGTTTGGTTAATGAGGGACCTCAGTGGGGTTGCGAAACAAATAATTACGGTACCCTTCCATGCCCCCCAATAGGGCATTAGAGAAATTCTGAGAATCAGCCTTTTTTTCTTTTTTTTTCCCCAGCCTTTGTTTCAAGTAGTGGTCTTTGAGTTCTTGAATCTCCCTTTTCCTTCTCTCTGTCAGTGGTTTCATACAACAATGCTGTAAGCAGCAACCATGAGATGGTATTTTTAGCCTTTCACCCTCAGCTGCTTCTCTTCATGAATACTAGCAGGTGGCATTTCACCAGTTCTTAGTGTCTCGGGTCAATGTTTTTAAAACTCCACTGATCAATTCTTGGACAGAATTATAAAATGGTATCCATATCAAACAACATGGTGGGTCGCAATTTTCAGGTATCAGAAATCTTTTTTTTTTCTTTTTATTATATTTTAATACATCCCTGTTCCCCCTTCTCCCTACCCCTGCCAACGGCCTTTCCACTCTCTGCTTCCATGATATTCCTCTGATTCCATTTTAGATTCCTCATGTAAGTAAATCAGATAGTATTTGTCCTTCTGTGTCTGACTTATTTCATTTAGCATAATGTCTTCCAGGTTCATCCATGTTGTCACAAATGGCAGGATTTCCTTCTGTTTTTTAAAGCTGAATAATATTCCATCGCAGGTATATACCAAACTTTCTTTATCCATTCATCAGTTGGTGAGTGTTTAGGTTGCTTCCATGTCTTCACTATTGTGAATAATGCTGCAATGAATATGGCAGTGCAGATATTTCTTTTCAGATCCTGATTTCAGTTCCTTTGGTTATACCCAGGAGTGGGATTGCTGGATCACATGGTAGTTCTGTTTTTACGTTTTTGAGGACCCTCCCTACCATTTTCCATAATGACTGCACCAATTTACATTCCCACCAACAGTACACTAAGATTCCAACTTTTGCATATCCTCTCCAACATCACCTTTTTTCTTTTTATTTTTTTAAAGATTTTATTTATTTATTTGACAGACAGAGATCACAAGTAGGCAGAGAGGCAGGCAGAGAGGGAGGAGGAAGCAGGCTCCCTGCTGATCAGAGAGCCCGATGCAGGGCTCAATCCCAGGACCCTGGGATAATAACCTGAGCCGAAGGCAGAGGTTTTTAACCCACTGAGCCACCCAGGCACCTCACCTTTTTTCTTTTTTAATAAAGCCATCCTAAGAGTTGTGAGATGATATCTCATTGTGATTTTAATTTGCATTTTCTGTTGATTAGTGATGTGTGCACTTTTTCATATCTCTTGGCTATTTGTATGTCTTCTTTGGACACAGGTCTATTTAATTTCTTTGCCTATTTTTAAAAATTGGGTTATTTTTACTATCAAGCTGTAGGCATAAGAGATATTTTGAGCTAAAGGCAACGGAAAATCAACAGATATAGGAACAGTTCTCTGTCCTCCCCTTTATTGCCTAAAAGCATGGCATAAATTTCCCTTTGTGTAAGTGTCCCGCTTCACAGGTGCCAGGAAGACGAAAGTAACTCTTATCAATGGAAATGGAGAGCTGGCACCAAGATGAGGTTACATAAACAAACCTTACTAAAATAAGATAACCCTTATCTTTCACTGGCTTTCCCCATATATCTCCTAGCTACATCTCCCCAGTTTACTGTCCCTTGAAGTCAAAACCTGCCCCAGCACCTCTCCCCCATTTTTCTTGGGAGTTATTTAGTATTTCTTACTTATTTGTAAAAATTATTTACATTTTCTGGATTCTAATCCTCCTAATCTTTGTCAGGATTATATATGTGTACAAAGTATCTTCTTCCAGGTTGTAGTTTGAATTTTCATTTTCTTTATGGGGTGTTTTGATGAACAAAGTTTTAAAATTGTAATATAATGGAATTGATTGATTTTTTCCTTTAAATTATTTCTATCTTTTTCCTATTTTAAATGGTGAAATATTAAAATTTGCAACTAGACAGGGATGCCATCTATCACTTTAATTTTTATTATTATCTTAAATCTTCTAATAAATTCAGTAAGATTTTTTTAAAGTAGAAAAAAAAACCTGGTATGTATGCTGGAAAAGAAAAGATAAAATGATCCCTTTGGACTGATTATAAAATTTATACCTGGAAATTCCAAAGATTCTAATAAAAAAGCAAACAAACAGAAAAACTGTAAGAATCAATGAAAGTATTAACAAGGTAGTTGCATTCAAGATAAATATACAAAAGGTATAAAGTCAATATTTTCACAATTCTAGAAATAAGCATCTATAAATTAAATGGACAAATAGTCTAGTCAAAATAGTTGACAAAAACTGTGCTGGTTTATAGAGATCTTCCTCATTGTTTTGTACAGTTACATAGTCCTCCATTGTGTAGATGTGCCAAAGTTGATTCAACCACTCTTCTATGTATGGGCATTTAGATTGCTTCCAATATTTCACAATTACAATCAAGCCTGCAATAAATTGTATACTTTATTTAACTGTGCTACAAGAAGAAGAAGAGGGACATGGTTTTATGTGATTTTCATGTGTTATTATACAGGCATACCTCATTTTATTGTACTTTGTGTTGTTATGCTTTGCAGATATTGCGTTTGTTACAAATGGAAGGATTGTATCAACCCTGGTTCGAGCGTCTATTGGTGCCATTTTTTTTTATAGCAGTTATTCATGTAGTCTTTCTGTGTCACATTTCGGTAATTCTCACAATGTTTCAAGCTTTTTCATAATTATTGTAATTGTTACAGTCATCTATGATAAGTGATTATGATTAGATGAAAGCTCAGTGATGGTTAGTATTTCTTTTTTAAGCAATAAAGTATTTTTTATTTATTGTATGTACATTTTTTTTAAAGATTTTATTTATTTATTTGATAGCTGGTGAGTGAGTGAGAGAAAGTGCAAGCCAGGGGAGCAGCAGAGGGAGAGGGAGACTGAGCAGGGAGCCCAGATGCAGAGTTTGACCTCAGGATCCCAGGATCATAACCTGAGCCGAAGGCAGATATTTCACCAACTGAGCCACCCAGGCACCCCTAAGGTATGTACATATTTTTTAGACATAATGCTATTGCACACTTAATAGACTACAGCATAGTATAAACATAATTTTAAATGATTAGGAAACAAAAAATTCATTTGGCTCACTTTATTGTGATATTCACTTTATTGTGGTGGTCTGAAACTAAAGCTGCATTATTTCTGAGGTATGCCTGTACTTTAACCAGTGAGGTTTTTGTCCATATACTTGTAAATGATCTTCCATGCAGCCACCAGATTGATAAATTTTTAAACACAAATTTGAAAATGTTTATCCTCTGCTTATCTTTTAGTGACTTCCTACACCTGCAGTACTTTTTTTTACCTTTATTAAATTTTTTTATTTTTTTATGAACATATTATGTATTTTTATCCGCAGGGGTACAGGTCTGTGAATCGCCAGGTTTACACACTTCACAGCACTAACCATAGCATGTACCATTCCCAATGTCCATAACCCCACCCTCCTCTCCCAGCCCCCCTCCCCCGAGCAACCCTTAGTTTTGTGAGATTAAGAGTCACTTATGGTTTGTCTCCCTCCCGATCCCATCTTGTTTCATTTCTTCTTTTCCTACCCACAAACCCCCCCCCATGTTGCATCTCTACTTCCTCATATCACGGAGATCATATGACAGTTGTCTTTCTCTGATTGACTTATTTTGCTAAGCATAATACCCTCTAGTTCCATCCACGTCATCACAAATGGCAAGATTTCATTTCTTTTGATGGCTGCATAATATTCCATTGTATATATATATACCACCTCTTCTTTATCCATTCATCTGTTGATGGACATCTAGGTTCTTTCCATAGTTTGGCTATTGTGGACATTGCTACTATAAACATTCGGGTGCATGTGCCCCTTCGGATCACTACATTTGTATCTTTAGGGTAAATACCCAGTAGTGCAATTGCTGGGTCATAGGGTAGCTCTATTTTCAACTTTTTGAGGAACCTCCATGCTATTTTCCAGAGTGGTTGCACCAGCTTGCATTCCCACCAAGAGTGTAGGAGGGTTCCCCTTTCTCTGCATCCTCACCAGAATGTGTCATTTCCTGACTTGTTAATTTTAGCCATTCCCTGCAGTATTATTTTAATCTTCTGAGCATATGAGAAACTTATCTTGTATACTTACAAGATAACTTGTCTTATATGGTATTCCATATTCTGTTCATCTGATTATATTACTTTATTGTTTAAAGTTATTTTTACATGTGTGCCCAAAATATGCTGTTTAACTTTCATTATTTCTGAATTTTATCAAATGTACATCGCTTTACCCATAATATTACCAATCTCAGCTTTTTCATTCAAATACAACATTACTGGGATTCTTTCATATTGATGTGTTCATTTATTCATTTTCACCACTCTAATATTTTATACATATTCACTCTCTTGTTGAAGAGCTTTTAGGTGTTTTGTATATTTGTTTTTACTATTACAAGGAGTCATAAAGCAAGCATTCCTGTATTTGGATCCTGGTGTACATAAACTAGTTTCTCTAAGGTATATAGCTGGGAGTAGAGTTACTTTTCTCAAAAATGCCTAAATTGATTTATATCCTTCCCAACGATGTTTAAGATGTATGCTGACCCACATCCTCTCCAATACTTGATGTTGTTTGCCAATCAGATGAGTAGAAAATGACACGTCACTATGGTCTTGATTGTGGTCCTGATTACTGCTGAAATTGAATATTTCTTCATTTTTATTGAACTTAGTATTTCTTCAGGTGTAAACCTATTCATGCTCTTTGTCCATTTTATTTCAGTGGATTGGTCCTTCTCCCTTTCATTTATAGTTGTTGTTGTTGTTGTTGTTTTTATAGTTGATACTAATCCTTTAATCAGTTATATGTAATGAATATACCTTCTTCAAGTTTGTATCTTGACTTTTCATTTTCTTTAAGGTGTTTTTGATGAATACACATTCTTTATTTTAATATGGCAGATTTTCATATCCTCTAGGTTTAGTAGTTTCTGTGTCTTAAGAATTCCTTCACTAAAAAAAAAAAAAAGAATTCCTTCACTAGCCAAAAGCCAGAAAAATATTTATCCATATTTGCTACTAATGGTTTTAAATTTTTATGTTTAATTTTCAAGCCCTTAATCTCTCTGTGTTTGATTTTTATCATGGTG
This sequence comes from Meles meles, assembly GCF_922984935.1. Lineage (NCBI taxonomy): Eukaryota > Metazoa > Chordata > Mammalia > Carnivora > Mustelidae > Meles > Meles meles. Next base: position 74,748,291 of record NC_060072.1, read on the forward strand.
TGAGTTAGGGATCCAATTTCTTTTTTTGTATGGATAATTATTTTTCCAGCTCAATTTATTGAATAGTTCCCCTTCCCCCCTGCAACTGAAGCATGATATACCATGCTTCACTTTCATACATCAAAATTTTCCCCCTCCTACAGAACATACTGTTTTAATTAGTATATCTCTATAATAAATAGAAGTTGAGCAAGTTTCCTTTTTTTATTCTTCTTGCATGTCTGATTATTAGTAAGAATGCAATATGACTGTATAAAAGCAGAAGTGATTATATTTATAGACATGAGTCCACTGGTTGAAAATGCTCAAATTGCCATGACTATCAGCCATGTCTTATAATGGGGGTGAAGAGGTACAAAATCACCTGGCTCCAGGGGTCCCAAACAGACCATGTTCAGCTACTCATGACTGACAAAATCCAAAGGCAGAGAGTGGCAGTAGTAAAAGAAGAAATTTATTTCAGTGAGGCCAACACCAGATAAATAGTGGAATAACGTCTCAAAAAGCCTCTCCAAAATACTGAAAATACTTCTAGGTTCATATAAGGAGAATGTGAGACAAAGGTAGGTGGGTACATGCAGGTGGGCAGAAAAAGTCTGGTTGATTGTTGTCTATTGTTGGCAACCACAGGAGGTACTGCCTGCTTGCAGTTGTTATTGCTTGAGGGGTAGTTTTGGTTTTTTTTGCCTGAGTTTAGAGATGAGATGGAAAGAAGAACTTAATGTATTAGAAAGTACAGACTGAGGTCCAAATCAAGGTAGCTGAAGTCTTCTTTTAGTCTTGCTGAAAGAACCATGAGCATTGGTTAATCCATTGAGTAGGTTAAGAAGAGGTCATTTAAGGAGGCTTCTATTGTACTCATTTATATTACAACATGTATGACATTATATTTCAATAATTTATCTAGAAGTCTAGAACCTGCCTAGCAAATAATAAATGCTTAACTCATATTTGTTGAGTGAGTACATAGATTTGGATCTACTAAAAAGAATCAGAGGAAAGTCACTGGGGCTTTGAGAATTCAGGGCAAGTCAAGATAGATGATATGCCTCAATAAAGCGACAAGCTTCACCTAAAACACTGAGTTTGGGGACAGTTGATTGCCAAATAAAAATATCATATTGTGAGGGTAGGTTAGGTGGTGTTCTATACACAAGCAAATAATCAGATTGCCCCAGTACCTAAGACTGGAAAATGTCATGGTACTGAGATATAGAACAAACACAAAATATGAATAGAAAGTGTAGCTCTAAACATCTCAGTGACCACAATGGAGAAAAAATGAAAAACTCAGCAATTTCATAAAGCATTGGTACTTCTAACATATCCCCAGGATATCAAGGTACTCATTGTTCCCATATTCTAGGGATCACAGGTGACAAATTTTCAATGATATTAAATGTTTTGTTCCGTACTACATAAGAAATTTAATTGTATAGAAGTCATCATTACATGTGTCTGTGTTCCTTAAACTCTTGAGCCACTGACTAATATTCATCAGTCTTTTTCATAGAAACTTACAGTATAATTATCACTATATTTTTCATTATTAATTATTTTCTAAAAAAAAACTTTAATGTGATCACCTGAAATTTTATATGTATATGGATATTTGTTAAATTTCTGGAATTTCCTTTGAAGTGACTTTCTTTTCCTTTGCATCAGACAGTTCTCTGTGGAGACTCAGATTCCCAGAGTTGGTATGATGATTAAGCTGACACACTGAGATATAGCAGATGCAGAAAGAAGCCTTTTCAAAGTTTCCCTTATCTGACTAACAGGCAGAGAGTGAAGCTGCCATAAATTCCCTCTCTGAGAGAGCCTTACTCCTAGGGAGAAGACCACTCATACAGGGATGAGAAATTGCTTAAACAAACATTATCACAAAATGTCATACCTTCCATTTGTTTCCCTAAAAGCCCATTTGCTTTTCCTGTGGAAGCCCTTTCTCTCTCCTTGCATTCCCCTATTAAACTGGTATATAAACCCTTATCTCTAGCTATTCAGGGAACCTCTTCATCTGAATGCTCCTACAGGTGTGTGAATAAAATGTGTTTTCTTCTGTTAATCTGTCTATTGTCAATTAATTTGCAGGCACTTGGCTATAAGACTTAAGTGAGTAGAGGAAAAGTTTTTCCCCAGATGTGTTCAAAATTGGTTAAAGCCAGTTTGTTTTTATTTCTTGGCTTGATTTTGTAGGAGAGATTCTATTTGTGCTACATATCAGAAGATAAAGAACTAAATGTTCATAAAAACATAGTGTCTCTGTTAGAAAGTCATTAAATTTGGTTGATTTTCAATCTGTTCAAAGAGAAAGGAGAAGGGAATAGAGATAGGAAATAGATTATCAGAGTGAAGTGTTGGGTGGTAGAGTTGAGAGGTAAACAGGGACCTTGCCTGCTCAGGTTTTCTCAAGTCAGATACCTTTCTCATTCCTAGGCCTTTAGGATTACTACGACACCTGATCTTCCTGATAGTTATTTCTGTGGAGGAGGAAGAACTTTCCTCTACCCTCTTAAGTTCTGTAGCTGTAGCCTGCAAATTAAATTGGCAAAAGAAGGAGAACAGAAGGAAAAGCATATAAATTCTTGATGATGTTAATATTTTTTATTTTATATGCACTGGGAGTTACAGAAAAGAAGTGAAAGCTGAAAAGGTAGTTAGGGTTGAGAGCTTATACACCATTTTAACAAAGGGCAATAAAATATCTATAAAATACTGGATAAAGGAAAGGGGGCTTTTAGAGAAGGTAAATATGTGGAGAAACTAAGGGAAAATGAAGATTATTTTAATAAGATTTGTTTGTATAGACTTATGTCAGTGCCAGCTTTCCATCTTCATGTGTTATGCCCGAGTTTTCATGTCCGAGAGACCACCAAGGAGCCAATGCCAATGTAATCACATGAGGGTTTATTTGACAAGCTTAAGCTTGGGCCCAAGTATACCCGACACAGCAGAGTAGGGACTTGGACCCCAAGGCTAGTTAAGGCAGAGGTTTTTATGGGTCATTACAAGAGGCTGGGCGGGGTGGGGAGGAGAAGTTTCAGACTTTTCTGCAGTGAGCTGATTAGCTGTTGCCAGGCTGTTGAAGGGTGGGATACTTTCTTGGAACTAAAGCATGGTGGGGGGCCCTGGAACTAAAGTAAACTAGGGGAAAGTTCAGCCCTTGGTCACAGGGGCCTGAGATGGCTGCCGAAGCCAAGATGGCTGTACTTATGCTAAGGCTAAACCTGAGGTAGGATGGCCTTAATTTTTCTCAGCCTCCACACATGGTCATAGAACTCTCCTGGAAAGGAGATTTATGACTGTCATCATTTTTCAGAAGTTTCTACTTTTAATCAGATAAGGGAATCTCCAAGAAGACTACTTTCTCCATCTGTTAATTCTCAATTGTCTTCAGTTTGAAATAATACATATTTTGGCATATTTGGGGATGGCATACTCCTTCATTTCTCAGAGCTTTCCATTACAGTCCTTTAGTTTTCTGTGACATCCAAGCAACATGTCCATAATAGTTTCTTAACCTGCAAGAAAAAAACTGGACTAAGACTACTTCCAGCTCTAAATTTCTATAATGCTATGAACTGGCTCACACAGGACACTTCAAACTCTTCCAGGCATAATTTTTCCCGAAGTTACTAACATATATTTGAACCTTACATTGTCTAAAATCAAGGCCCTTCTGAAGATGTTACTCAGAGAGTGACTCACAGTTTTTGGCCTCACAGTCCTTCTTCAGGTCCTGCCATTCTATGTTACTTCAGTTTCATAGCAGTTAATAATAATAATAATAGGCAATATTATAAATGTTTACTATGTGCCTTAGTGCTAAGTGCCTTACATACATTTTCTCATTTAATCTTCACAATAGTAGCAAGAAGGATGGTATTACTATTATTTATTTTTGTAGCCTAAGAAACTGACTTACAAAGGCTAAGTACCTTGTTCAAGATTAAACAGCTGTTAAATGGTGAATCTGGGATTCAAACTCGGTCACTGACTATAGAGTTGTGTGTTTATCCTTTAAATTGTGCAGCACTCAATTCAAGTCAACTTTTAAATATGGTTTCCCTTTTTTTTAGAACAAACGTTGTCTGAATACATTTTTTCAAGAGCCCGTTTTATATAACTGTCTGAAAGAAAACACAGAGCATTTCCCTAACTTTGGCAAAGATGTTTGCTGTGTCTCCTTCCAAGCCTTTGCATTTAGGGAAAAAAATTGCTTCAGTGGAAAACCCCATTGTCTACAGCACACTTTCTTTGGTTATCTGATTCTAAACCTAAGAGAGCTATTTTACACCCTGCAAGTTTGTTAGCAATTCAAAATAATTGATTGAACATCAAAGCATTGAAAACAATGGAAAATAATTCTTTCCCATAGATATGCAAATGGCGTCTGTTCACGTGGAGAACAACCACTGGCCCCACCCCAAGCCATTTGCTTTCATTTGCACATTAATTTCAACATTTCTTTATTCCACATAAACTTGTTCTTCTTTGACTTCTTTTTTTTTATGATTTTATTTATTTATTGGACAGAGAGAGACAGAACAAGAGTGGGAACACAAGCAGGGGGAGTGGAAGGGGGAGAAGCAGGCTTCCCACTGAGAAGGGAGCCCAATGAGGGCCTCCATCCCAGAGGATCACGACCTGAGCTGAAGGCAGCTCCTTAACGACTGAGCCATCTGGGTGCCCTTTTTTGACTTCTTTGAATAGGTTATAACATCTTTACTGGTTTTGCTCTTGTAATTATATAAGTAAATCTTTAACATTAACAACATCAATCTACACACAGAGATGTGATTTAGGCATTATGACTGTTTTGTATCACTTCCCATTAGTCTCCTCCAGCCTCCAGGATGACAGATTATTTGTGGTTTTGCTCTCTTTGATTTTGTGTTTTTTAAGGCAGCTATCTCTTAGGAACGCCACACAGACTGGTCACACACACACACACTCTCTCTCTCTCTCTCTCTCAAGGTCACAGTGAGACAGTTCCCTGGCATGTTAATTTGGCCATTCACCATGAGCAGCTGGTAGCAATAATAAAACCTTGTGCTATTTGAGCACTCAAATTTTTGCTCTCAGGTTATGATCTCTGATTTTTTTTTTAATCTCTGATTCTAGTGTCAGCTTCTCCAAGACTGTCAAGCCTCTCCATGACACAGAATGTGCTTTATTATCCACGCTACCACAACCCCGACCTCTCTTAAATACTCTTGTCTCTGGGAGCATTTTGCTTAAAGGGTGGTAGCATAGCAATGCAAAGAGAACTTGTTGCTTGGGTTTTGCCTGATCTCCATTGCCTAAGTTGCTGGGCCTACTTCTGTTCATTTACTCTTTGGAGCCAATGAATAGAGATGGAAGGTATGCTGAGAGGAACAAGAAAAGGCACTATAGGGGAAGAAAGTAAAATTTTCCTCTACCCTTCAAGGTTTTTGGGCTTCCAGGTGTGGCAAACTACAGGAAGATAAATATATAAGGGAAAATAATGGAAGACAGGAGTTGTTTTCCTAAAGTTGATTATGTATATTCCTCTCAGTGTCATCTCTGCACTAATAAGAGTCTCTGGTGATTAAGAGGCTAAGTGTGTTTTCAGAGCCAGGACAAACCACCCTAAATTTTGTATGGAATCACAAAAGACCCTGAATAGTGAAAGCAACCTTGAAAAAGAAAATAAAGCTGGAGTCATCACAATTCTAGACTTCAAGTTATATTAGAAAGCTGTAATATAGTGGTATGGTATGGTACTGGCACAAAACAGTATGGTATTGGCACAATAATAGACACATAGGTCAACAGAACAGAATAGAAAGCCCAAAAGTAAACCCATAATTTTATGGTCAATCAGTCTTCAGCAAAGCAGGAAAAAATATTCAATGGAAAAATCCTAGAAGAGAACACAGTCAGTAAATTCTTTGACATCAGCTATAGCAACTTCTTTCTAGATATGTCTCCTGAGGCAAGGGAAATAAAATAAAAAATAAACTATTGAGACTATATCAAAATAAAAAGCTTCTACAGGGAAAAAGAAACAATAAACCAAAAGGCAACCTATCGAATGGGAGAAGGTATTTCAAACGATTTTTCTGATAAACGGTTAGTATCCAAAATATATAGAGACCTTATAAAATTCAACACCCCCAAAATGAATAATCCAATTAAAAAATGAGCAGAAGACATGAATAGACATTTTTCCAAAGAAGACATACAGATGGCCAACAGGCACATGAAAAGATGTTCAACATCACTCATCATCAGAAAAATGCAAAGCAAAACTACAGTAAGTTATCACCTCATACCTGTCAGACTGGTTAAAATCAACAACACAAGAAACAACAGGTGTTGGCAAGGATGTGGAGGAAAGGGAGTCTCTTGCACTGTTGGTGGGAATGCCAACAGGTGTACCTACTCTGGAAAACAATATGGAGGTTCCTCAAAACGTTAAAAATAGAGCTACCCTATGATCTGCACTACTAGGTGTTTACCCAAAGAATACAAAAATACTAATTCAAAAGGATACATGCACCCTGATGTTTACGACAACATTATCTACAATAGCCAAATTATGGAAACAGTCCAACTGTCCATCAATTGATGAATAGATAAAGAAGAGGTGATATATATACATGATAGAATATTACCCTGCCATAAAAAAAGAATGGAATCTTGCCATTTGCAACAACATGGATGGATCTAGAATGTATTATGCTAAGTGAAATGACTCACTCAATAAAAGACAAATGTCGTATGATCTAACTCATATGCGGAATTTAAGAAACAAAACGAATAAGCAAAAGGGAAAAAAGAAGAGAGAGAGGCAAACAAGAAAACAGACTTTTGCGGCACCTGGGTGACTCAGTGGGTTAAAGCCTCTGCTTTTGGCTCGGGTTATGATCCCGGGGTCCTGGGATCGAGCCCACATCAGGCTCTCTGCTCAGCAGGGAGCCTGCTTCACCCTCTCTCTCTGCCTGTCTCTATTCCTGCTTGTGATCTCTGTCAAATAAATAAAATCTTAAAAAAAAAAAAAAAGAAAGAAAACAGACTTTTACCTCTTAAAGAGAACAAACTTATGGTCACTGGGCCGGGGGTGGGAGTGAGAGATGGGTTAAAATAGATAGTGGAGATTAAGGAGTACACTTGTGATGAGCACCCAGTGTTGCATGGAAGTGTTGAATCACTGTATTGTACACCTGAAAATAATATTATACTATATGTTAACCAATTGGAATTTAAATAAAAACTTAGAGGTGCCTGCCTGGCTCAGTCTATAGAACCTGTGACTCGATCTCAGGGTTATGAGTTCAAGCCCCACATTGAGCACAGACTTACCTAAAAAATAAATAATAAAAAAATAAAAACTTTAAATTTTTTTTGGAAAAATATATGTGTTTTTTGGCAAGTATGGGGGAGCAGAGAACTTTTTTGGTGTGTGATGTTTCTCAGTTTTCTTCAGCTTACAATAATTTTTTTTTAATTAATTAATTTATTTTTATTTGCTTATTTACAGCATAACAGTGTTCATTGTTCTGGCATCACACCCAGTGCTCCATGCAGTACGTGCCCTCCCTATTACCCACCACCTGGTTCCTCAACCTCCCACCACACCCCACCCCCTCCCGCCACCCCTTCATAACCCTCTGGTTGTTTTTCAGAGTCCACAGTCTCTCATGGTTCATCTCCCCTTCCAGTTTCCCTCAACTCCCTCTCCTCTCCATCTCCCCATGTCCTCCATGTTATTTGTTATGCTCCACAAATAAGTGAGACCATATGATACTTGACTCTCTCTGCTTGACTTATTTCGCTCAGCATAATTTCTTCCAGTCCTGTCCATGTTGCTACAAAAGTTGGGTATTCGTCCTTTCTGATGGAGGCATAATACTCCATTGTGTATATGGACCACATCTTCCTTATCCATTCATCCGTTGAAGGGCATCTTGGTTCTTTCCACAGTTTGGCGACCGTGGCCATTGCTGCAATAAACATTGGGGTACAAATGGCCCTTCTTTTCACTACATCTGTATCTTTGGGGTAAATACCCAGCAGTGCAATTGCAGGGTCATAGGGAAGCTCTATTTTTAATTTCTTCAGGAATCTCCACACTGTTCTCCAAAGTGGCTGCACTAACTTGCATTCCCACCAACAGTGTAAGAGGGTTCCCCTTTCTCCACATCCTCTTCAGCACACGTTGTTTCCTGTCTTGCTAATTTTGGCCATTCTAACTGGTGTTAGGTGGTATCTCAATGTGGTTTTAATTTGAATCTCCCTGATGGCTAGTGATGATGAACATTTTTTCATGTGTCTGATAGCCATTTGTATGTCTTCGTTGGAGAAGTGTCTATTCATATCTTCTGCCCATTTTTTGATATGATTATCTGTTTTGTGTGTGTTGAGTTTGAGAAGTTCTTTGTAGATCCTGGATATCAACCTTTTGTCTGTACTGTCATTTGCAAATATCTTCTCCCATTCCGTGGGTTGCCTCTTTGTTTTGTTGACTGTTTCCTTTGCTGTGCAGAAGCTTTTGATCTTGATGAAGTCCCAAAAGTTCATTTTTGCTTTTGTTTCCTTGGCCTTTGGAGACTTATCTTGAAAGAAGTTGCTGTGGCTGATATCGAAGAGGTTACTGCCTATGTTCTCCTCTAGGATTCTGATAGATTCCTGTCTCACGTTGAGGTCTTTTATCCATTTCGAGTTTATCTTTGTGAACGGTGTAAGAGAATGGTCGAGTTTCATTCTTCTACATATCGCTGTCCAGTTTTCCCAGCACCATTTATTGAAGAGACTGTCTTTTTTCCATTGAATATTTTTTCCTGTTTTGTCGAAGATTATTTGACCATAGAGTTGAGGGTCCATATCTGGGCTCTCCACTCTGTTCCACTGGTCTATGTGTCTGTTTTTATGCCAGTACCACGCTGTCTTGGTGATCACAGCTTTGTAGTAAAGCTTGAAATTGGGTAACGTGATGCTGCCAGTTTTGTTTTTGTTTTTCAACATTTCCTTAGCAATTCGGGGTCTCTTCTGACTCCATACAAATTTTAGGATTATTTGCTCCAGCTCTTTGAAAAATATCGGTGGAATTTTGATCGGAATGGCATTAAAAGTATAGATTGCTCTAGGCAGTATAGACATTTTAACAATGTTTATTCTTCCAATCCAAGAGCATGGAACAGTCTTCCATCTTTTTGTGTCTTCTTCAATTTCTTTCATGAGTGTTCTGTAGTTCCTCGAGTACAGGTCCTTTACTTCTTTGGTTAGGTTTATGCCCAGGTATCTTATGGTTCTTGGTGCTATAGTAAATGGAATCGATTCTCTAATTTCCCTTTCTGTATTTTCATTGTTAGTGTATAAGAAAGCCACTGATTTCTGTACATTGACTTTGTATCCTGCCACGTTACTGAATTGCTGTATGAGTTCTAGTAGTTTGGGGGTGGAGTCTTTGGGGTTTTCCATATAAAGAATCATGTCATCTGCGAAGAGAGAGAGTTTGACTTCTTCCTTGCCAATTTGGATACCTTTTATTTCTCTTTGTTGTCTGATTGCCGTTGCTAGAACTTCTAATACTATGTTGAACAAGAGTGGTGAGAGTGGGCATCCTTGTCGTGTTCCTGATCTCAACGGGAAGGCTGCAAGCTTTTTCCCATTGAGGATGATATTTGCTGTGGGTCTTTCATAGATAGATTTTATGAAGTTCAGGAATGTTCCCTCTATCCCTATACTTTGAAGTGTTTTCATCAGGAATGGATGCTGGATTTTGTCAAATGCTTTTTCTGCATCAATTGAGAGGACCATGTGGTTCTTCTCTCTTCTCTTATTGATGTGTTCTATCACACTGATTGATTTGCGAATGTTGAACCAACCTTGCAACCCAGGGATGAATCCCACCTGGTCATGGTGGATAATCTTTTTAATGTGCTGCTGGATCCTGTTTGCTAGGATCTTGTTGAGAATCTTTGCATCCATATTCATCAGTGATATTGGTCTGAAATTCTCCTTTTTGGTAGGGTCTTTGCCTGGTTTGGGGATCAGGGTAATGCTGGCTTCATAAAAAGAGTCTGGAAGTTTTCCTTCTGCTTCAATTTTTTGGAACAGCTTCAGGAGAATTGGTGTTATTTCTTCTTTGAGAGTTTGGTAGAATTCCCCAGGGAATCCGTCAGGTCCTGGGCTCTTGTTTTTTGGGAGGTTTTTGATCACTGCTTCAATCTCGTTACTAGATATCGGTCTATTCAGGTTGTCAATTTCTTCCTGGTTCAATTTTGGGAGTTTGTAGCTTTCCAGGAATGCATCCATTTCATCTAGGTTGCTTAGCTTATTGGCATATAACTGTTGGTAATAATTTTTGATGATTGTTTCTATTTCCTTGGTGTTAGTTGTGATCTCTCCCTTTTCATTCATAATTTTATTAATTTGGGCTTTCTCTCTTTTCTTTTGGATTAGTGTGGCCAATGGTTTATCGATCTTATTGATTCTTTCAAAAAACCAGCTTCTAGTTTCATTGATACGTTCTACTGTATCTCTCATTTCTACCTCATTGATCTCTGCTCTAATCTTGATTATTTCCCTTCTTGCATGTGGAGTTGGTTTGATTTGTTGTTGATTCTCCAGTTCTTTAAGGTGTAGAGACAGCTGGTGTATTCTGGATTTTTCAATGTTTTTGAGGGAGGCTTGGATGGCTATGTATTTCCCCCTTAGAACCGCCTTTGCTGTATCGCATAGGTTTTGGACCAAGGTGTCTTCATTCTCATTGGTTTCCATGAATTGTTTAAGTTCATCTTTGATCTCCTGGTTGATCCAAGCATTCTTAAGCAAGGTGGTCTTTAGCTTCCAGGTGTTTGAGTTCCTTCTGAACTTTTCCTTGTGATTGAGCTCCAGTTTCAAAGCATTGTGATCGGAGAATATGCAGGGAATAATGTCAGTCTTTTGGTATCGGTTGAGTCCTGCTTTGTGACCCAGTATGTGGTCTATTCTGGAGAAGGTTCCATGTGCACTTGAGAAGAATGAGTATTCTGTTATTTTAGGGTGGAATGTTCTGTATATGTCTATGAGGTCCATCTGGTCCAATGTTTCATTCAATGCTCTTATTTCTTTATTAATTTTCTGCTTCGATGATCTGTCTATTTCTGAGAGAGGCGTATTAAGATCTCCTACTATTATTGTATTCATATCAATATGGCTCTTTATCTTGATTAATAGTTTTCTTACGTAATTGGGTGCTCCCATATTGGGGGCATAGATATTCACAATTGTTAGATCGTCTTGGCAGATAGTACCTTTAAGAATTATGTAGTGTCCTTCTGTATCTCTGACTACAGTCTTTAGTTTAAAATCTAATTTATCTGATATGAGAATTGCTACTCCGGCCTTCTTTTGAGGCCCATTGGCATGAAAGATGCTTCTCCATCCCTTCACTTTCAGTCTGGGTGTATCCTTAGGTTCAAAATGGGTCTCTTGTAGACAACATATGGATGGGTCCTGTCGTTTTATCCAATCTGCAACCCTGTGTCATTTTATGGGCGCATTTAGGCCATTCACATTGAGAGTGATTATTGAGAGATAGGTTTTTATTGACATCGTGTTGCCTTTGAAGTCTTTCTGTCTATAGATTGTTTCTATATTTCTGTTCAATGATATTCTTAGGATTTTTTCTCTTTTATAGGACCCCCCTTAATATTTCCTGCAGTGTCGGCTTGGTGGTTGCATAGTCTTTTAAGCCTTGCCGGTCTTGGAAACTCTTTATCTCTCCTTCCATTTTAAATGTCAGTCTTGCTGGATAGAGTATTCTTGGTTGCATGTTCTTCTCATTTAGTACTCTGAATATATTTTGCCAGCCCTTCCTGGCTTTCCAGGTCTCTGTGGAAAGGTCTGACGTTATTCTAATGGGCTTTCCTCTGTATGTAAGAAGCTTCTTTGTCCTAGCTGCTTTTAAGAGGGTCTCTCTTGAAACATAATTCCCCATTTTAACTATAAGGTGCCGTGAGGACTTTCAAGAATCTAAAATCTTGGGAGGAGATCTTTCTGCCTCTAGTACATGAACATTGTTTCCATTCGTGAGATTGGGAAAATTTTCATAGACAACTTCTTCCACTATATCTTCTAGACTTCTTTCTTTTTCTTCCCCTTCAGGGATTCCAATAATTCTGAGGTTGGAACGTTTCATGGCATCGTTTATTTCCCTGATTCTGTTTTCGTGGCTTCTGAGCTGTTTGTTCCAGGCTTCCTCCTGATCCTTTCTCTCTATCTGTTTGTCCTCCAGATCACTAATTCTATCTTCTGTCTCAGTTACCCTAGCTTTTAGAGAATTTAGATTGGACTGGAACTCATTGAGAGCATTTTGAACATCATCCCTGGTGGCTTTCAGTTCTGCCCTAATCAATTCTGTTTGGTCATCCATGGCTTTCTCCAACCTAGTTATTGCCTGGATAATTGTTAGTCTGAATTCATTTTCTGACATATTGTCTATGTCGATAGCCATTAGTTCTGTTGCAGAAGGCCCATCCTCTGTATTTTTCTTCTGTTGGGTATTCCTCCTCCTAGTCATTTTGGTAAGAGATGACTAAACAGATGCAGCTGGACTTATCGATTGTGGTGCAGTCAATGTGCACCCTGGAACGCTTCTGTGCAATCAGGATTCCCCACCCAAATGAGAGAAAAAAGAAAAGAAAAAGAAATAGAGAAGAAGAAAGAAAAAAAAAAGGGAAAGAAAAAAGGAAGAAAAAAAAAAAAGAGAGAGAGAGAGATAGGAAAAAAAGGGAAGATACAAGAGAAGGCTCAGCCCAAATGGGCCACAAGGTAAGATTTGTGGAGTATACAAACAAAAACAGACAGACAAAAAGAGTGACAAAAGTATATGACAAGAGAAAAAAATATGTATATATAAGCAAAAAAAAAGGGAAAAACCTCCTCAGAAAGAACCCCAAGTATAAGATTTATATATTGTCAGGACAGACACAAATTCACAGAAACACTGACAGAAGGAAAAATTGGGAGAATGGTTATAGATTCTCAGTGTGGGTGAGGAAGGTTATTTTGATTCTTCCTGAAGGTATCTTGATGTTTTTATTAAGGGACTCAACTTTCCTAAGTTACAGGGGGATTAGAAACTGGTTTGCCTATAGGGGTAGCATTGATTGGGGAAAGGGGGTTACCTTGAAGTTTAACTCTATATGTATAGTAGAAAATAAAAATTAAAAAAAGAATAAACTAGACTAAACTAAGTTAAAATTAAAAAAATAGAAAAACAAAAGAAAAACACGGGTGTATGTATCAAAAAGTTCAGGTTAGAAGGTTATTAAAGAATTTGATGTACTGGACATCTCAGTGTGATGGTAAATAGGTTAAAAAATTATCTGTATGTATAAAAAAAAAGAACCAGAATATTGGTAAAGAGTTAAAAATAAAAGTTGTATTTATGAAGTAGTGGTGGTTGTTCTCTTGTAGTCTTTTTTTTTTTTTTCCTTCCTTCCTGGTTGGTTTTCTGGGGGAGGGGCCTGCCACGTGGGTTTTCAGACAATGATGTTCCCTGAGTTAGGTCCTCCCACTCCCCTCAAGGGGGTGAGCTCTTTTTTTTTCAGGAAACTGTTTTTTTTTTTTTTTTTTCAGTCTTTTGTTCTCTGGGGGTTTTTATGTTCTTTCATCTGCTTTCTCTCGCCTTGACAGCTTTTGATGGTTTTTGGAGGTTTAGAGGAGAGCAAATAGCACCCCAACCTCCCTCTCAGAGAGAAGCCTCAGACTGTTTTTGCAAAAGCTGCTGGCAGAGTTGGTTCTGGGTCACTGTCCCTGGGGATGCAGGAGCTCCTCGTTGTGCCCAAAACCAGGGCAGCTGTGGCTGTCTAGGCAGCTCCAGACCGCCAGAGAGCAGAGATCGCGCACTGAGATTTTCCCGCTGTCCCGGGCTGGGAATGTCTGGTTTTTCCTGCTGCCAGAGCTCCAGGCTAGCGCCTATGAGCACCTATCCCAAGGGAGGGTGTGGGACGCGCGGGTTTCAGGATTGCCGTCAGGCCAGGCTCCCAGCCCCTCATGGGAGACAGACCCCACTCATTCTCAGGCGCGCTGGCATTCAGGTGCACTCGCGGCTCAGGGACGGAGACCTGATTTCTCCGCCGCACTCTCTCTGGTTCCGCGCCAGGGGAGGCTGTCCTGGGTCCGGGGACTTAGGTCCCTGACCCTAACCGCCCAGGTTCCCACTATTACCCCCCCCCACCACGATCCTTTGCTGTTTGTTTTTTGAGTGCTTTCAACCAGACTCCAAGTTAATGCTGGTCCCCAGACGCAGAGCACTCTCGTGTTGGGTGTTACTTTCCAATCGGTCACCTCTGGTGGCTCCCTCCCCCTTTTGTTTATCTTCCGATATCAGTCCGATGCTCCCAGTCTGCTTTACCTGCCACTGGCGTCTTCTGCTCCAGTAGAGATCCAGACGTGTACAATTCTGATCTCAGGCTGATTTCATGGGTGGTTGGAGTTCTTTGGTAGGTAATCAGCTCACTTTAGGGTACAGGTTGAAATGGTGCCTCCTCCTACTTCCCCACCATCTTGCTCCCCCCCCAGCTTACAATAATTTTTATGCCAAAGTGGAATATTTGGGAGTGACATATTTTGATCCCCTATACTACCCAAGGAGATAGAGAAGAAGGATTTTGAAAATATATCCCAGAGAGTGGAGTTAAAGGACTTGAAGTACAAGAAAGAGGTTTGCAATACCAGGGAAGCCAAATAGGAAGAGATTAATAGTGTCAAATGACACATGAGGACAAAGTAAGAAATGAGAACAAACTTTTGGATTTGTTCATTACAATGGCGTTGGAACATTCAACTGATGAATTTCAGTGGCAAGTAAGTGGGAAGGGTAGACCGCAGTAGGTTATGGGGCAAGTGATTGGGGAGAAGAAAAACAATTTTTTATAATGCTCTTGAGAGGTTTAACAAAGAAAAAAGGAAATGGTAAAAGAGCAATGAAAAGGGTCAGCCTCAGAAATAAATTCTTCAAGGGAATGCTCACTGATCTTTGTTTACATGTAGTGTAGAACTTACAAGGACTCTTCTTCATAAACCCTGGGCTCTTAGGGTCCCAGGATAAATTAAAAACAGAGACCAGGCTGATTCCCATAACCTTTAAAAAAATTATTAGCATGTTAATATCATGGAAGCAGAAACTCAATATCTCAATCTGAATTTAAGAAACTTTCTGTTCTGTGGGAGATTATCTGTTATAATTGCCAACTATACTACCCAACAAGCTCAGAGCCTATGGTACAGAAAGCTTCACAGACAAATAAAGGTACCCAGGTCACATGGTTTAGTGAATAAATCTGAAACAAGCAAGTGGAAAGGGAAAAGAGATGGAGTGAAATTAACACAAGATAGGGTTCATGAGAAGAATAAAAATGAAAAAGATGGGATGTCAGTGGGATACAATGGCCTTATCACCTGAATCCTAGATATATGATGTTCATATGTTCTGCCACTCTCTCTGCTGCAGCAGCCTTCCCTGCTACTCACATAGTTTCAGGGACAAGACTCAAAGTCTGATCAAGAGGGTTCAATTAGAGGAAAGTTATTTGGGTTTCCATATTGGAGAGACACAGAGATAAAAACACCTGGCCACAGCTGTAACTTGCCAGCTAGCCTGCTGAATAACCGTGCTTTTTATCTGCATGGCAAGGGCTGTTACAGATCTATCAGAGCCACTAATTTAGGAACCGAACCCATAACCCATAATGCCATGGCCTACTACTCCATTCCAGGGAATCCTGAGGGGCTGGACAAATTGAAAGTGAAGGTCCCAGCTGGGTTTGCCAACATACTCGGATAAACTCTTTGCGAGAGAAGCCAATAACTTAAGAGAACAGGGTTTGGAAAAGAGAAAGGGAGAAATTTATTTCAGGTGGTGGCAGCCTAGGGCGGTGGCAAGCTCTAGGCTGCAAGATGGACACCTGAAGCTCTAAGCAGATGTTGCTGGGGTGGGGTGGTGCAAGTAAGAGAGTAGGCAGGGAGCATGTGATCATGGGTGCGGGTTGGTGTGTGTTCAGCATGTGATCATGGGCAGGGAAGGGAAAGTCTGGGGTGTGGTCTTCTAGGCATTCTCTTTGCTATCAGGGCTTTTGTGGCCTGGTGGTTGGAATGTTCTGGTCATTGTAAAACATCTTCATCAATCCTTCAAGAAAGTGTGATAAGAAATAAAAACAATGGGTTTTAGTTCAAGCATGAGTTAATAAATGGTCTTGTCTATTTCTGGTTTTAACTATTGTGGTTTATAGTTGAACAAGAGGGATTGCTGATTGCCTAACTGTGACTTCATAAACACTTAGCATTTGTTTTTCTTACATGTATTTAATGCATCACAGTTTTTTGTTGCTTCATATACCCCGTGTATATTCAATGTTCATCAATACAATGTTCATGAACACATCTTATGAATTCTACCTGTCTCACAAACTACTTATCTCTAAATAATTCAATGTATCTTCACTTGTTTCTCAAGTTTTCTATAGTTAAAGTGAATACTACAGCTTAAATAACATGGCACATACCTATTATACTTTCAAAAAGATTTTTCTGATGAATCTCTGCCCATTATTCTTGGATCTTCTCCAGTTCTGTTTCATCCTGCCTTCATCAAGGTAACGGGCCGCATTCAGTAGTAACCTGATTCATTAACAAGAGCCAGAGATGAGACTTCTGATTTGGGGTTTTTGAGAGGCTAGGCTTCTTTATGATACATCTGGAGTAGCTGGTGGGGCAATAGTTGGGTAGCACTTGAGAGACTTAGGAAACAGCCATTTTACTATCCTGGGAGCTTCCTTTTCCATGCAGAAAATGGTCCCTGGAGCCACAGTTAGGAAAGCCTAGACAGAACTGTCCTTTCAAGTCCTTTAGCTTCAGCTCCTGTGGCAGATAGTCCTTAAAGATGACCATCCTTAATTCTTTCCTCCTTCCATGCACGTGCTACTCCAGCCATTAAGAAGCAGAGATTATTGGGATGCCTGGGTGGCTCAGTCAGGTAAGCGTCTGAATCTTGATATCAGGGTCATGAGTTCAAGCCCTGTGTTGGACTTCATGCTGGGTGTGGAGCCTACTTAAAAGAAAGAAAGAAAGTTGAAATTATTTCCTTTTTGTGCATCTGGTCTGACCTGAAACTTGCCTTGATTAGTAGAAATAAGGTGGAAGTTGAAGGGACTCACAACCCACCAAGATGGTATAAAGATTGTTTTAAATGAAGATATTTGAGATACACAGCAGATGTGAAAAGAAGCCCTCTCTGAGCTTCCCTTATCTGACTACAGAGACTTCCAGGATGATAAATTGCATAAAGAAATATGATTACAAGTTGCAATACCTCCCATTTGCTCTCCTATTTCTTTCTCAAAGAAGTCCTATATCTACACCCCCTCCTCATTATCCTTTATCCCTAACTGTTCAGTGAATCTCTTCTTTTGGACATTCCTGCATGCAAGTAAATAAAACTTGGTGGGTTGTTCTTGTTGTGGTGGTTGTGGTTGTGGTTATTGCTGTTTTCCTGTTAATCTGTTGTCAATTAATTTCCAGGTTCCCAATGAATAGACCTAAGTTAGTAGAAGAAAAGTTTTCCTTCCAACAAAGTGATGCTGTGCCAATTCTAAGCGTAGCTTTTCAGGAGTCTAGAAGTTTCCATTTTTGTTTCAAGAAGCTAGATTTCATGGTGTTGTTGAAGAGAAAGAATTTCCTGTCCCCTTCAAGATCTCTCTAGCTGAACTGTGAATCAAGTTGACATGAAACAGATTGCCAGGAAAAAATCAGATTTAATTTCCTTGATACTGGGAATCCATACAGACATGGAAATTCCAAAGACAGGCAAAATGAGTTATGTATTTCATTCTGAACTAAGTAGAAGGGAGTAGGGGTCTGGGACTTCAAAGGGAAAGAATGCAATTCACAGGGCAATAAGAAGAACAGATGCTTGGTAATTAGATGTTTGCCCTGCTCTATAGGTAGGTCACTCAAATAACATTTATCTCCGGCAATAACCCTTATTCTGTGAAAGACCCCCAATTTAGGTTCTTCTGTATAGTTAAAGGAAGGGCAAACGTTTATCTTGATCCCATAGCATCTCCACTGCTTTCAGCTCAATATAGTCCATATGCCAAAGTGGCATGTTTTGGCAGGGCTGCCCTAAACCCCTTCAGTGTAAAGAAGTTCAGGGAAGTTTACTGAAGGGAGAGACCCCTTCAGTGTAAAGAAGTTCAGGGAAGTTTACTGAAGGGAGAGACACAAGGGAGAAAGAAAGACCATGTGGAGGAACACTGAGGCACTAGAAATGTGAATGACATCTTCTTGGGCCTTCCAGCCTAGTTGAGCCCATACCTAGATTGGCCTAGTGAGTAACAATGACTGTTGCCACATGGCAATACAGAAGAACCATGTAGTCAAACCCTGCCTGGAGTTTAAACTACGGAACCATGAGTAGTTTGGAATAGTTTATTATCTAGCATTACATAACTAAAATAGCTACGAGATGATTTTAGCATAATTTCTGGGCAAGGCTCTCTTCCCATAATTCGCAGGATTATTCTAAGGAGCATCTATAGAGCTATAAGCATCCCATCCAAACAGATGGGGAAAAGAGAAAACTCTTGAGGAGTTGTTGTGGAAAACTTCTGATTCATGTTTTCTGTGCTCTCCCATGAACCAGCCTTCAAATGTAGCTCTGGATATGGCAGATCCTCCCAGAGGGGCCTCTGTGTGTCCCCAATAGCTTTGTATCTTTCACAACTACATATGAAAACATCTATACTTTAGTGTTTATCACATGCTGAAGCTCAGAGACTCCAACAGTCCTCCCTATCTTGATGTGAAAGAACTTCACAGCTGATCCTTGAATAACACAGGTTCGAACTGTGTGAGTTCTCTTACACACATATTTTTTAAAATAATTATAGTACAGTGCTATAAATGTATTTTCTCTTCCTTATGATTTTTTAACATTTTCTTCTCTCTAGCTTACTTTATTCTAAGAATATAGTATATAATAAATACAACATACAAAATATGTCTTTACTGACATGTTTTTGGTAAGGTTTCTTGTCAACAGTAGGCTATCAGTACTTAAGTTTTTGGGAAGTCAGTAGTTATATTTTGACTGTGCAGGTGTGGAGCAGTGCCCCTAGCCCATGCATTTTTCAAGAGTCAACTGTAATTGTAAGTTCTATAACACTGACAATATCTGACTGGACAGTTGCTGACTAGACACATTATTTCATTAAACTCTCATATTAATATAATGCAGTTATTAAATGCCCATTTTACAGCTGGGCTGTAATTTGATTCAGGACTTGGCAAAATTTTTCTGTGAAGGCCAGACAGTAAGTGTTTTAGCCCTTCTGGACCACTTGGTCTCTGCTGCAGGTACTCAACTCTTTTGTTGTACAATGAAAGCAGCTATAGAGAATATTTATCTATCTGTAGATAGATATTTATCATTGTCAAGTTTTTATTTATAGCCCAGTTTCTTAACATTCAGTGTAATATTAGTTTCAAGTGTATAATTTCGTGATTCATCACTTACATACAAGGCCCAGTGTTCATCAGAAGTGTCTCCTTAATCCCCACCACCCATTTAACGCATCCCCCCACAAATCTCCCCTCCTGTAACCCTCAGTTTGTTCTCTATACATAAAAATCTGTTTTTCTCATTTGACTCTTTTTTTTTCACCTATTCGTCTGCTTTGTTTCTAAAATTCTACATATGAGTGAAATCATATGGTGTTTGTCTTTCTTTGTCTGACTTATTTCACTTAGGATAATACTCTCTAGCTCCATCCACGTCATCGTAAATTGCAAGATTTCATTCTTTTGAATGGCTGAATAATATTCCATTGTATTTATATATTTTCTATACCAATTCATCAGTCCATGGACCCTTGGGTTCTTTACATAATTTGCTATTGTTGATGCTGCTGCTATAAACATTGGAGTGAATGTATTCCTTTGAATCAGGATTGTTGTATCACTTGGGTAAATACCTAGTAGTGGACGCTGGATTGTAGGGTAGTTCTATTTTTAACTTTTTAAGGAACCTCCATACTGTGGTCTAGAATGGTTGCACCAGTTTCCATTCCCACCAACAGTGCAAAAGGAAAGCTCTCTCTGCACCCTTGCCAGCACCTTTTGTTTCTTGTGTTGTTAATTTTAACCATTCTTACTGGTGTGAGGTGAATCTCATCATAGTTTTGATTGGTATGTCCCTGATGATGAGTGATGTTGAACATCTTTTCATGTGTCTCTTAGCCATCTGGATGTCCTCTTTGAAAAATTGTCTATTCACATCTTATGCCCATTTCTTAACTGGGTTATTTTTTGTGTGTGGAGTTTGATAAGCTCTTTATAGATTTTGGATATTAACCCCTTATCAGATATTTGCATTTGCAAATATCTTCTCCCATTCCAAAGGTCACCTTTAGATTTGTTGTTTCCTTCACTGTGCAGAAGCTTTTTATCTGAATAGTTTATTTTTGCTTTCATTTCCCCTGGCTCAGGAGTCATTTCTAGTAAGAAGTTGCTACTCCCAAAGTCAAAGAGGTTTCTGTCTGTGTTCTCATCTAGGATTTTGATGATTTCCTAACTCATATTTAGGTCTTTCATCCATTTTGAATTTCTTTTTGTTTATGGTGTAAGAAAGTGGTCCCGTTTCATTCTTCTGCAAGTTGCAGTCTAGTTTTCCCAATATCGTTTGTTGAAGAAACTTTTTTTCCATGCATTTTCTTTCCTGCTTTGTCAAAGATTAGTTGACCATGTGGTTATGAGTTCACCATATGGTTATGAGTTCTATTCTGATTTATTGATCTATGCGCCCATTCTTATGCCAGTACTATGCTGTCTGGATCACTAGAGTTTTGTAATATAACAAAGTCTGGAATTGTGATGCCTCCAGCTTTGCCTTTCTTTTTTGGTTATTGTTTGGCTACTGCGGTCATTTGTGTTTCCATACAAATTTTAGGACTGTTTGAGCTCTGTGGAAGATGCTGGTGTAATTTTGATAGGGATTGTATTAAATGTGTAGATGGATTTGACTAGTATAGACATTTTAACAATTTTTATTCTTCCAATCCATAAGCATAGAATGTTTTTCCATTTCTTTGTGTCTCTTCAATTTCTTCCATAAGTGTTTTATAGTTTTCAGATTACAGATCTTTTACCTCTTTGGTTAGGTTTATTCCTAGGTATCTTATGGTTTTGGGTGAAATTCTAAATGGGACTGATGCCTTAATTTCTTTTTCTGCTTCTTCACTATTGGTGTATAGAAATGCAACAAATTTCTGTGCATTGACTTTGTATCCTGTGACTACTGAATTCACATATGAGTTCTAGCTACTTTTTGGTGGAATCTTTTAGGTTTTCTATGTAGAGTATCATGTTATCTGCAAATACTGAAAGTTTGACTTTTTCCTTGCCAATTTGGACACTTTTTATTTCTATTTGTTGTCTGATTAATGAGGCTAGGATTTCCAATATTATGTTAAATAACAGTGGTGAGAGTGGATATACCTGTCTTGTTCCTGACTACATAGGAAAAACTCTCCGTTTTTCCTCTTTGAGTATGATATTAACTGTGGGTTTTTCATATATGGCCTTTATGATATTGAAGTTCCCTCTAACCCTACTTTGTTGAGAGTTTTTATCATGAATGTGTGTTTTACTTTTCAATTGCTTTTTCTGCATCTATTGAAAGGATCGTATCATTCTTATCCTCCCACTTACTAACGTGGTGTATCACCTTGATTGATTCATGAATATTGAGCCTCCTGTGTGGCCCAGGAATAAATCCCATTTGATCATAGCAAATGATTCTTTTAATGTACTGTTGGATTCAATGCTAGTATCTTTTTGAGAATTTTTGCATCCATGTTCATCAGGGATTTTGGTCAGTAGTTCTCTTTTTTGGTGGAGCCTTTGTCTGTTTTTGGAATCGGGAATGCTGGCCTGGTAGAATGAGTTTGGAAGTTTTCCTTCCATTTCTATCCTTTGGAATAGTTTGAGAAACATAAGTATTAACTCTTCTTTAAATGTCTGGTAGAATTCCCCTGAGAAGCCTTCTGGCCCTAGACTTGTTTTTATTGGGAGATTTTTGATTACTGATTCAATTTCTTTACTAATTCTCAGTCTGTTCAAGTTTTCCATTTCTTCTTATTTCAGTTTTGGTAGTTTATATGTTTCCAGGAATGTATCCATTTCTTCCAGATTGCCCCATTTATTGGCATATAATTTTTCATACTATTCTCTTAAAATTGTTTGTATTTCTGTGATGTTGGTTGTTATTTCTCCTCTCTCATTTGTGATTTTATTTATTTGGGTCCTTTCTCATTTCTTTTTGATAAGTCCAGTTAGGGATTCATCAATATTAATTTTTTCAAAGAACCAACTTCTGGTTTTGTTGATCTGTTCTTTTTTGTTTCTATATCATTTATTTCTGCTCTAATCTTTATTATTTCTCCTTGTCTGCTGGCTTTAGGCATCATTTGTTGTTCTAGTTTCTTTAGGTGCAAGATTAGGCTGTTTATTTGAGATTGTTCTTGCCTCTTGAGGTTAGGCCTATATTGCTATGTAGTTCCCTCTTATGACCACTTTTGCTGCATCCCAAGTTTTGGACCATATGTTTCCATTTTCATTTGTTTCCATGTATTTTATTATTCTTCTTTAATTTTCTGGTGGATATATTTATTCTTTAGTAGCACATTCTTTTTTTTTTTTTTTTTTAAGAATTTATTTATTGGGACACCTGGGTGGTGGGTGGCTCAGTGGGTTAAGCCTCTGCCTTCAGCTCGGGTCATGATCTCAGGGTCCTGGGATCGAGCCCCATATTGGGCTCTCCACTCAGTGGGAAGCCTGCTTCCCCCTCTCTCTCTGCCTGCCTTTCTGCCTACTTGTGATCTCTCTCTCTCTCTGTGTCAAATAAATAAATAAAATTTAAAAAAAAAGAATTTATTTATTGACACAGAGAGAGAGAAATAGAGCATAAGCAGAATAGGGGGCAGAGGGAGAGGGAGAAGCACGCTCCCTGCAGGGCTCAATCCTAGGACTTGAAGATCATGACCTGAGCCAAAAACCAGACTGACTGAGTCACCCAGGCACCCCTTTAGTAGCACGTTCTTTAACCTCCATGTATTTGTTGTCTTTTCAAATTTTTTCTTATGGTTGACTTCAAGTTTCGTAACACTGTGGTCAGAAACTATGCATGGTATGATCTCGGTCTTTTTGTATTTGTTGTGACCTAGTATGTGATCTGTTCTGGAGAATGTCCCATGCGCACTTGAAAAGAATGTGTATTCTGCTGCTTTAGTATGAAATGTTCTGACTATATCTTTAAAGTCCATCTGGTCCAGTGTGTCATTCAAAGCCATTATTTCTTTATTGATTTTCTGCTTAGATGATCTGTTCACTGCTGTAAGTGGGGTGTTAAAAGTCCCTTACTATTATTGTTTTAATATCAATGAGTTCCTTTATGTTTGTCTTTAATTGTTTTACATATTTGGGTGCTCAAGTTGGGTGCATAAATATTTACAATTGTTATGTCTTCTTTTCAGAGAGACCCTTTTATTTCAATACAGTGTCCCTCTTCATCTCTTGTTACAGTCTTTGGTTTAAAATATAGTTTGTCTGATATAAGTATTGCTACTCTGGCTTTCTTTTGAAGTCCATTAGCATGATAAATGTTTCTCCATCTCCTTACTTCAATCTTCAGGTATCTTTAGATCTAAAATGCATGTGTTATAGGCAGCATATAGATGGTTTTTTTTTGGTGTGTGGGGGGGTGGGCAACAAAGCAAGATTTATTGAACAATAGCAAAGTGATAGTACAAAGCTCCTGAGGAGTGAGGGGGCCCGAGGAGATCCAAGAGGATTGCCCTTGGATAATATTTTTTTATCCATTCTGGTACACTATGCCTTTTCATTGTAGCATTTAGTCCATTTGCATTCAGAGTAATTACTGATATTTATTTACTGACATTTTTACTTGTTTTGTCATTGTTTCTGGAGATTTTCTCTGTTCCTTTTTAGTCTTTGTAGCTTTTGGTCTTTCTTCCTACTCAGAGGATCCCTTTAATATTTCTTACAGGGCTGGTTTAGTGGTCATGAACTTCTTCAGTTTTTGTCTGTGAAACTCTTTTATCACCTTCTATTCTGAATGACAGCCTTGCTCGATAGAGTATTCTTGGTTTTCCCATTCAGCATGTTGAATATATCATGCCACTTTCTTCTGGCTTGTCAAGTTCCTATAGGGAGATCTGCAGCTAACATATGGGTCTTCCCTTTTAAGTTAGGGGCTTCCCTTGTCTTGCTGCTTTTAGGACTTTATTTCTTTAGTAGTGTATTTTGCAAATTTAGCCACAATATGTCTTGGTGTTGGCCTGTTTTTGTTGGTTTTGAATGGAGTTCTCTGTGCCCCTGGATTTGGATGTCTGTTTACTTCCCCAGATTGGGGAAGTTTGCAGCTCTATTTCCTCAAATAAGTCTTCTGTCCCCTTTTCTCTTCTTCTGGGATCCAATGATATGAATGATATTATGTTTGATGGAGTCACTGAGTTCCCCAAGTCTATTCTCATGATCCATGGTTCTTCTTTCTCTATTTTGTTCCACTTCATTATTTTTCATCATTCTATCATCTATATTACTTATTCATTCCTCCACTTCTTCCATCCTTGTGATCATTATATCCGACAGTTTTGAATCTCTATTATTACATTTTTCATTTCTGCCTGATTGGTATTTTTAGCTCTTTGATCTCTGTAGCAAGGGTCTCCCTGATGTCTTCCATGGTTTCCTGGAGGCCAGCGACTATCCAGGTGACTGTGCTTTAAATTCTCTATCAGGCATATCACTAATATCTGTTTTGATTAGATCTCTGGCTGTGACTTTTTCTTGATCTTTCTTTTGGGATAAATTCCTCTGTCTGGCATTTTGTCTAGGTCTGTGTCTTCTTCTCTGTTTTAGAAAATTATTTTAATATTTCCTGTTCCTGAGAGTAATAGCTTTATGAAGAAGTGATTGTATAATATCCAGGGCCTGCTGCTTTAAGAAGTGTCTCTGGTGTGTGCTGTGTGCACTTTGCTACTATGTTCTGGCTGCTCCATCCCTCAGGTCAGTCATCTGCAGAGGCTCTCCTTGCCTATAGTGAGGACTGTTTGGACCTTGTCCAGAGATGGCAAGTTTTAACTAGGTGTGCTCTGGTCTGTTTGTTAAGTGAGACCTGATTCTATTTCCACTAGAATTGAAGCTTTGCAGAACTCTGTGGTCAGAAGACATGATGTGTATGGGGGTTTGTGGACTGGTTCTAAGACACCCTTGCTAAAGAAAAGTAGTACCAGCAGAGTGCAGGGGGTGGTGGGACCTCATATAAAAAGGTATAAGCCATTATTGTCCCTGTACTGTTTACTGAAGTTGGTTTATGATGAGGGGTCTGAGAGGGAAATGGTGTCAGCCAGAACCTTGTCTCCACAGATGGGAGTCCATGCTTGATGCTCTCAGGCAAGGCCTCCCAAAGAGGAAGTAATTTCCCCTTGTGCATCCTAAGCATTTTTCAGATTGCTGTTCTCACATTGTCCATCTCCAGGTTGCTTGCCTGCCTGGAGGAGTGCAGTACACCTCAGGCTCTATCACAGCCAAGCCTGATAACTCCAAACTTTAGGAACCTGGTGTGGTGGGCATGCACACTGGTCTTCTTTGTGAAAGTCTCGCTGGACTGAGACCAGTGTCCAAGTTAGCCAACCCCAGGAGATGTTTCTGTGCTGATGCTGAGGGGCAGGGGTGTGAAATGGTGCCCACTGTCTACCTTGTCCCTGTTATGGTTACACTGCATGTAGAAGGAACAGTCTCCTCACCACCACCACCACCTATGCACAGTAAGTGATCCTCAGATCATGTAATCTGCCTTGGGGTTGCTTACATGTCTTCTCTCCAGGAATAGGGCAGCACCCTTAGGTCTCTATCCCAGCCAAGCCTGTGAACCTCTAAGTCTTTTGAGCCTTGCTGTTTGCAAAAACTCATGAAATCAGCATCTTTTGTTTCCCCAACCAATGGCTTTGGGGAAGTGATCTCCTTGTGTCTATCCCTGTGCATTCCAGCCTCTCTCACCTTTCTCTGTGACAAGGGCTCCCTCCTCTCAGTAGCACCCATAATCTGTTTCTCTCCCAAACTACATTTCCGTACTTCCAACTTCTTCAATGTGGCCTCTTCTCTCCCTTTCATTGTGCAGTTTCTTCTGTCAATCCTCAGGTTAATTTCTTGAGTATTCAGAATGAATTTAAAGTTATCTGTGTTCAATTGAAAGGCAAGCCTAGGGTCCTTCCACCATGCTGCCATCTTAGCTCCCCCTCCCCCATCTCAAAGGACACAGCTATAGAAAGTATATAAATAACAAGTGTAACTATGTTCTAATAAAACCTTATTTATAAAAATAGGCAATAGCCAGATTTGGCCTATGGGCTATAATTTCCCAACTCTTGCATTAGTTCATTTAACACAAAAAATATGATCATTATTATCTCCATTTTACAGATAAAGAAACAGGGACAGGTAAGGAAGAGAAAGCTCAAGGAAATTGCCCAAGCTTTCACAGTTATCAAGTTGTGGAAATGAGATGGAATCCCAGGCAGTGTGTCTCTAGAGAACTTTCCTTCAGCCATGATTTTAAAGAGTGTATACATGCATATGTATTTTTTTTAACCTTGTAATACACATACTGTTCTCCTTTTTTCACTTAATATCTTGGCTATCTTTCCACATCAACACATTTATAAATCTACCCAATACCTTTAAGTAGCTGTACAATATTCCATTGTATGAATTACCTATAGGTAAATATCTAGCTTATATTTGTACATTTGCCTTTTAAAACAATGCTTCACTGAGTATCCTTGTACTGAGGTTTTTGCACACAAGGTGCTCGCATATCTAAGAATGCAGGGAGGGGCTCCTGGGTGGCTCAGTGGGTTAAAGCCTCTGCCTTCAGCTCGGGTCATGATCTCAGGGTCCTGGGATCGAGCCCCGCATTGGGCTCTCTGCTCAGCGGGGAGCCTGTTTCCTCCTCTCTCTCTATGCCTGCCTCTCTGCCTGCTTGTGATCTCCGTCTGTCAAATAAATAAATAAAATCTTTAAAAAAAAAAAAAAAGAATGCAGGGAAAATTACTACAAGTGCTAAATCAAAGAGGATATCAGTTAGAGTATATTTTAAAAACAAAGAACAAAAACAAACAATTTTAAAATCCCACTCCAGATTACTTTTTTTTTTTTTTTTTTTTTATTTTTTTTTATTTTTTTTTTTTTAAATTTTTTTTTTTTTATTTTTATTTATTTGACAGAGAGAGATCACAAGTAGAGAGGCAGGCAGAGAGAGAGAGAGGGAAGCAGGCTCCCTGCTGAGCAGAGAGCCCGATGCGGGACTCGATCCCAGGACCCCGAGATCATGGCCTGAGCCGAAGGCAGCGGCTTAACCCACTGAGCCACCCAGGCGCCCCTCCAGATTACTTTTAATAGAAGGAATTCGATATGGGGAGCCAGTTTCAGAGAGGTAGAAGGGAGCCTGAAATGGCAAACAGGCCACTCAAAGATCAGTAACAGTATAAAGCCACTAGGGGCTAGAGAGACAAAGATGTGGTAGTACAACCAGAGGCTAGAGCTGGACCATAGAGGGAAGGATGTCCTGCCTGGTGGGAGATGGGTCATATATGAGTCAGAGGAAGCCCTGACTTGAGAATGTTGAGAATGCCCTGGAAGCAGAAAGGGAAAATAAATACACTAGCTTCTTCTATTTGCCTCTTGTATCTCCTGCTGGAACTTCCCATTGACTGAACCTCTGGAAATTCATGGGTAAAGGAAGCTGGGGACTGTAGTTTGCAGGGGTGAGACAGAGCTGAACAGAAGAGTAGGAAATGGAGCAAACAGGTCATAGCTGATGGAAATGAAATTGTGCTTTCAATTTTAATATGTTTCTAATATTTGCCCACCAAAGAGGCTTCAAAGATTTATAGTTGCATTAAGTATGTGTGTTTTCCAATAAATTCTCTAGCACCATGAATTTGTTCATCTAAGTTAAAATGGTATTTTGCTGTTTTAATTTGCATTTGCTTAATTACAAATGCAGTTGAGCATCTTCTTGTTTATATGCCATTAATATTTATTTTTCTGTTAATAGTAGGTTCACATCCTCCACCAACTTTTCTATTAAATTGTTGTATTTTTCTTATTACTTGCAAGAGTTCTCTCCCTCCCTCTCTCTCACCATACACACACACACACACACACACACACACACACACACACACACAGATACATGTACACAGAAGTGTTTTTAACATTTTAATCATGTGTTTCAATTTGCTGTTTTAATTTTTATGTAATCAAACATGAATCTTTTTCTTCTTCTATGTCCTCTGGATTGGAGATTTTGTCTTCTGTATAAGGTTTTTTTCCTACAAGACTATAAATATATTGGGAAAGAAAAACTTTTTTTTTTTTTTTGGCTGCTCTAGAGATCATGATGATTAACACTCTGGGTCTCTTCTAGGTTACTCTTCTAGGTTAAGAGCTATTAGGATTGAGAATATTATCTTGCACATCCTACATTCCTTCCTCATTAATCTCCAAAGGAATTTCTTAATGAGAGAAACCCTTTTCCTCCCATCTGAGATATGAAATGTGATAAAATTGGTATCTTTGATAGGCTTCCCATTTTATATCTAGGCCTGTACTGTGCCTTGTCTACTCTTGAGTCTAAATTTTGATTCTGGGATGTTGATTGTAATGAAGAAGGCCTTGAATTAAAAGGGAGTTGGAAACAGTATTGGAATAGGAGTAGAGAGCCATTTCTCCAATATATGTAAAAGTTTTCTCAACTAAAGGCTAGATAATAGTACCCACACTGACCCCATCCCATGAAGTTAATAAAAATATGCTCCTCAAAAGTAGAAACTGTGTGTTTTGTGTTTAATCAATTTTCCCTAGCACTTGGCATGGTACATGATATGCAAAAATCCTCAATAAATATTTACTGATTCAAAGGTTCTTTAAGTCAGAAGGGTCTCCTGCTTCTCCAACATATCTAGGCACTAAGGAGTGATGACTACAAGGGTCTTAGGAAAGGGGTTTCTGTTGTTGTGATGTGGCATGGTTAAATGTCATAAGATTAATTTATTTTCAATGTGTACCACCCTGCTCTCTTAATGGTATCTTAAGAGCTAATTTTACCTCTTCTTCAGGCCACAGTGTCACAGAAAGAGGAATCCAAAAATTTGCTAACTTAAGCAGGAGTTGAAAAGATTAAGATACATATGTGCAAAGCCATTTAATTCTTAAAACCAGTTCTTTACTTCATATAGACTAGATGAGATTGTAGATGGGAATAGGGAGAAGGAGACAGAAGAGCCAGTTGAGAAGTGAAAGGAAATGGAGTGCTGGGAGAAGGAAAGATGGAGAAGAGGGCCCACCATCATGAAGACCATGAAGGATAGGGGAAGTCCACCCCCATCCCATCCAGCCTAAACAAACACATAATCTGAGGGCCATCCAATATTCAAGAGTTGTGGATATTTACAGTCATTCTAATTTGATGGTGAGTAACTTCGTTGTTTTAGGTGGATAAATGAATGTGCAAGGGAAACCTCACCACTGCCAAATAAAGGGCAGTGAACAGCAAGAGTTAGAACTTTGCCAGTGAGTACACCTGTTCATGTTGGATTGTTTCTACTTTTGGTTATAATGAATAACTGCTATGAACATTTGGTACAAGTTTTTGTAAGGATGTTTTCATTTGTCTTCCATTTCTTTTAAGTATTTTTCTGTAGGAACGAGATTATATATCCTAGCAATGAAATTGTTAGATCCTGTGATAACTTTAACCTTTTGAGGAACTACCAGGTTATTATCCAAAGCAGATGCACCATTTTATATTCTCAACAGTAATGTATCAGAGTTCTAGTTTGTCTGCATCCTCACCACACTTATCTATCTTTTTTATTATAGCCATCATGATGAGCATAAAGTGGTATCTCATTGGGGTTTTGCTTTACATTCCCCTGATGGTTAATAATATTCATCATCACTGACATTCATATGCATATTTGTTCTTTGTATATTTCTTTGGAGAAAAGTCTATTTAGATTCTTTGTCCATTTTTAAATGAGCTATTTATTTTTTTATTGTTGAGTTGTAAGAGATTTTTATACATTCTGAATATTAGTCCCTGGATATGATTTGCAAATGTCTTCTCACATTTTCTGGGTTGTCTTTTCACTTTCTTTATAAGTCTTTTAAAGAAAAAAATATAGGGGTGTTGGCCTAATTGGTTTTATTAAGTGATTCATCAATCGGGCATCATCCCATCTAGCAAGTCGAGGGGAGCTCCCAAAGCACAAAATTTTTAATTTTTATGAAGGCAAAATTGTTTTGCTGGTTGCACTTTTAGTATCACATCTAAAAGTCCATTGCCTATCTCAAGGTTAAGAAATTTCAGTTTACTTTTAAGAGTAAGCTTAAGTTTACTTCTAAGAGTTTTCGCTCTTACAAAGACCTAAGGTCTTTGACCCATTTTCAGTCACTTTTTGTGTGAAGGAAATGGAGTGCTGAAGAGGAAGAAAGAAGTAGGGTTCCAAACATGATTCTTTTGCGTATAGATTGAATTGTTCCAGCACCATTTGCTGAAAACACTATTCTTTTGAATTGTCTCAGCACTCTTGTCAAAAATCAATTGACCTGTATTTTTCTTAAACTCTGTACGGTGTTTCTATTTAAATGTGTAGTGTTTCCTACCAGAACTTGACAGATAACAGTAATTCATACCAGAAGTGGTTCCAGGAAACATACCTTCAAGATGGAATGTTCAGATTCAATTGCTAACATTTTTGAGGAACAGTGACTAAACCCCTTGTTGAAAGAAAGTGAAATGTTGAGAATCCACAGAATGTAATGGCATTACAATTACCCAGATTATCAATAGTAGCATGAGAAGATGCACAGGTTGAAGACATCAGGAGATCAAATCACTGTGGCATTTGATTGCTGTTGTGACAATTACCAGTTAGGTGCACCTCCCTATCAATTAGAATTAGAATTTAATATGTTGACTCAGCACTTAGAAGAAGTACAGATGTTCTCCTAAGTTGGCTAATTGAATCTTGGGCCCAACTCATTGCCCATCAACTTCCCTAGTGTAGTGTAGAGGAAATGGTCCAAAGGCTCAGAGAAACAAGAATGATGGCATAAATCTAGTATAATTTACTTGCTCTGCTGCTGTGAACCACATGCCTCCATGGGCAAACCTGAAGGACAATCCCTATACCAATGCATTACAGAATGCTTTCGTAAGGGAGACACCAACATCCTTATAAAGCTCTTTGGTAGATCTTTGGTAGTTCTTTGTCCACTGGAGATGTCAGCAAAGGATATTGCCAAGGAATAGAGTATCCTCACCTCACCTTAAATGGAATGAAAAGATCCAGAAGTGGAAGAAGCATGGCAATCCTTAGGCTTCACTAACAAGATGAGCACAATTACCAGAATAACACACAGAGATGAAGGAATAATCAGAGTGTGTGACCTATAGGGATATGTGACAATGTATAATTGGTCACAAAACCTTAGGAATTAAATATAAGGACAGCATAAATATGCTTCTTAGCATATTCGATAGTGATTCTAGGTCTAGTAAGAAAAAACTAACTTAAGTCACCATAATGTGGATTCACAACCCCTTATCCAGTTTGTAGAACTAAATTAGTTCATAGACTTGAGCCCCAAAGGACTCTACAATGCAATCACAGTTGTGTTTTGTGAATCTTTAGTAAAACTTTCCCCAAGGGCAAGTGGGACCACTTACCAGTGTGAAGAAACTGGAAGAAGGTAAATATCTTTTGGGGTTATTTGATTTAAGTTTGAACTGAAGCTAAGATCAGAGACACAAAATAAGCAAAATAAGATAAAGCAAAACAAAACAAAAACAAAAAAAACAAAATCCAGCCAGTCTACTAGTCAGAGCTGGACCTTATAAGGCCAGGTGACAAATAGAATCTTGACTAGAGTCAGTTTCATAGTTGGTCTAATGCCATGATGGAACCATTCTATAGTTACTTCTGTACTCTCAGAAAGTATGATGGAAAAGGAATATTTAGTAACTGTTCTTTGATTGATAGAGTGAGTGCCATTACAGTAAGAAGGTTCAAGTAGAAGCCTACTAAGATGATGTTCCAAAAGTTATTCTGCTTCCTTGGGAAAATTCTAAAGATTTGTACCACCAACAAACACTTAAAAGATGCAAAGTGGTGACTTCTACCACAATCCCACTTATTTCTTTGCTGGTGCCAAAGCCACATCTGTTTTAGAAAATGGCTATTTGATTTTACCAGAAAATTAATCAGAATCAGAAAGTGATTCCAATTATAGCTGTGATCCTGGGTATGGTATATTTATGGAGCATATCATCACAGCCTCTGGAAATTGTTATGAACTAATGACCTCTCTCTCTTTCCAATTCCTTTTAGCAAAAATAATCAAAGGCATCTTGCCATCACGTGTCAGGGATAGGAATAAACATTCACCATCATATTTTGGACTATGTCTCTTTTTCTTCTCCATATATAGCTTATTTACTTATATTGAGAAAGAGAGCTCATGAGCAGGAGAGGGAGAGAAAGACTCTCAAGCACCCTTCCTGTGGAGTTTAAGCCTGACGTGGGGCTCAATTTGATGACCCTAAGATCTCGACCTGAGAAGACACTGAGAGTCAGATGCTTAACTGACTGAACCACCCTGGCATCCCTTCCATACATAGTTTTTTATTCTTCTCTATCTTGCTTTTTCCTAGAAGAGTGACTTTTATGGACACAGTTTGTTTGTTTGTTTGTTTGTTTGAGAGAGAAAGAGAGACAGATATAGTGACAGAGATAGTGAGAAAGAGCACAAGCGAGGAGGAGAGGAAGAAGCAGGCTCCTGCTGAGCAGGGAGCCCAACCTGGGGCTCAATCCCAGGACCCTGGGATCATGACCTGAGCCGAAGGCAGATGCTTAACTGACTGAGCCACCCAGGCACCCCATGGGCACAGTCTTGCCAGAGAACGGTAGATAAACCCCACACAAATCAAGATCTGCCTCTTTGGTGGATTTTTAGGGGTCCAGTGGCTTGAGGATATGTTGGGATTGCCCCTTGAAATGAAAGAAATTGCTGCATGTGGTATTGCACCACAGGGAGAAAGAGGCATCATGCTTGGAGGACCTCTTTAAACTGACAACCTACATTCTCTTGGATATATTGCCCCTTTCAATGTACCAGGTAACCCATTTTGGGCCTTCCATTTTGAGTAAAGCCCAGAGTTAGAAGTTATTGTAGTAAGTCTAAGGCATAGTGCAAACTTCCCTGTTACTTGTGCAGGTGACAGCAGTCCCAATGATATTGGAAGCATTTTGGGATGGCAGAGATGCTGCATTCAGTCCCCAGGAAGCCTTAACAGAAGAGTCCTAGAGTTTTGGAGGAGGGCCACACCTTCTTCTTCTGACAACTATGCTTCATTTGAAAAGTAGCTCTTCATTTGCTCCTAGGACCTGGTAGAGATCGACTTCTTAAATGTGGAACATTCAAAGGGCACCTGGGTGGCTCAGTGGGTTAAAACCTCTGCCTTCAGCTCAGGTCATGATCCCAGGGTCCTGGGATCAAGCCCCGCATTGGGCTCTCTGCTCCACAGGGAGCCTGCTTCCTCCTCTTTCTCTGCCTGCCTCTCTGCCTAGTTGTGATTTCTCCCTGTCAAATAAATAAAATATAAAAAAAAAAAAAGGGAAGAGTTACTTCCCTTTTAAAAAAACAATGTGGAACATTCAAGTATTTAGCTTACCCAAACTGCCACTCATGAACTAAGTGTTATATGATGATCAAATCAGAGCATTACATGGGTACATTTTATTATTGCTGCAGCATTTTATAATGGCAATTTGTAGATAAGACTAGGCCCAAGTAGATTCAAGAAGTACAATTAAACTGCACAAGTGGGTGAATTAGAGCTGCTTGGTTACTACATATACTATTTTGCTGCCCTTTTTTCATCTCACATTTAAGATTTTATATAGAGTGTTCTATGCCCAGAAAGCAGAATAGGGGAAAATGCAGGCCTGATTTGTGGATGAGATTCATGATAGATGGGGTCCATTATCAAAGGAACGAGACTGAGACAAAGTGAAAGTTATGCAAAGCTTTATTCTATGCCCAGCATTAGAAGTCAGACTCACCGGCCAGGGCCACCTCCAAAGAGAGCGACCACCCTTTGGTCATACAGGCTAGTTTTTATAGGACGCAACCGCAGACCTCTATGTATGTGGCTTTGGCTGATTGGATGTCTCCTACCTGTCTGGCCTTATTTAGGCATGTGTTTTAGCAACGGTTACCCAGAACCTATACCAGTAACTGCTGAGGCGTTTATTAAACAAAAAAATGGCTACCTAGGCAACATGGAGTCACTCTGGCTAAGTAGGCCCAGGAAGGCCCTAGGGATTTAACAGGTTTTAACGTGGAATCAGCCCCAACAATGATATGCTGACATCAGCCAAAAATGGAAGGCCACTACACTATAGTCCCACTTAAGGGTAATTCTGAGAGTGGTTGAGAAACCCTACCTGGGGCAGAAATCTGGATCATATATTTGGTTGTACACTTCTTAAAGAGAGGTGATCTGAAATCATATATACTAATTCATGGCTAATGGTTGATTAATTACACAGAGACTTGTTAACAAGAGGATAGGAAGACTGACAACAAAAGGACAAAGAGAAAGGTGTGGGATAGATTTCTCAGAATGGGCATAGAATGGGAAGACATTATTGTCCCATGTAAGTGCCACCAGAGGGTATCCATTCTGGTGGAAGAGTTCAGTAATCAGGTAGAAAAGACGGCTCTTACTCTGGATATGAGTAACCTTCTTTGCCCAGTCACCCCAGTGTTTGCTTAATTGTCCCATGTACAAGTGTTCATGGTGGTATGAAAAGAAGCTATGTGTGGTGTTATTGATTGAATCGTGCCCCTCCATGAAAAACTCAAATGCTGAAACTCAAACCCAGTACCTCAGTATATTACTGTATTTATGTATAGGCCTTCAGAGCAGGGCTACTGTCCAGGGCCTCTAGGTGATACTGCTGTCCCTATGGACCCAAAAGGCAGGGATACCGCTCTGGTGGCACCAGAGGGCAAAGAATCAAACCAAGGGAGATTATTCTTCAACCTTAAAATCTAACAGAATTTACTCTGCTACATTTATTATTAATTATTTATGATGATGATGATGATGATGATTAAGGGACTTGTGACCCCTTTCTTCTTTCTGACTTTTTAAAAAGATATTTATTTATTTATTTATTTGCCAGAGAGAGAGAGAATACAAGCAGGGAGAGAAGCAGGCTCCCTGCTGAGCAAGGAGCCTGATATGGGACTTGATCCCAGGACCCTAAGATCATGACCTGAGCCAAAGGCAGCTGCTTAACCAACGGAGCCACCCAGGTGTCCCTTCTTTCTGACATTTTTTTCCCCTTTTGAAATGGGAATTTCTACCCCATACCTGTCCCATCATTATCAGTAGATAGCTTGTCTGGTTTCAGACCTTCAGGAATTTTTGTCTCAAGATGAATCATACCTTGGGGCGCCTGGGTGTCTCAGTGGGTTGAGCCTCTGCTTTCAGCTCAGGTCATGATCTGAGGGTCCTGGAATCAAGCCCCACATCAGGCTCTCTGCTCAGCAGGGAGCCTGCTTCCCCCCGTCTCTCTCTGCCTACTTGTGATCTCTGTCTGTCAAATAAATAAATAAAATCTTTAGGGGAAAAAAAAGAATTTTGAGCTATTGGGACAGTATTTTGTATATGAGAAAGATAATTTGGGTGATCCAAAGGGTGGATTGTTATGGACTGAATGGTATTCCACCAAAATTCATGTGTTGAAGCTCTAACTCCCATAACCTCAGAATGTTACTGTATTTGGATATAGGGCCATGAAAAGGGTAATTAACTTAAAATGATTCCATAAAGGTGGGCCCTAATCCAATCTGACCAGTGTCTTTATAAGAAGGGGAGATCTGGGACACCTGGGTAACTCAGTCAGCTAGGCATCTGATGCTTGCTTTCAGCTCAGGTTGTGATCTCATGGGTTATGAGATCCAACCCCATGTCAGGGGTGGAGAGGGGAGAAGGGGGTGGCCTGTGCTCAGCAGGGAGTCTGCTTGAAGTTTCTCTCAGAGGGATTTTCTCTCCCTCTGTCCTTCCCCCCCACTTACACACACTCTCTCTCAAATAAATTAATAAATCTTAAATGGAGGGGGGGGGTGTTAGGAAGATACTAAGGATGAATGCACACAAAGAGGCCCTGTGAAGACACAATGAGAAGGCAGCCATCTGCAAGCTAAGGAGACCCATCAAAAGAAACCAAATTTGCCAACACCTTGATGTTAGACTGTGAGAAAATATTTCTATTATTTAAGCCACCCAATCTGTGGTATTTTGTTATGGCAGCTCTAGCAAACTAATACACATAGGTTTATGTCCTCACCAGATTGAGGTTGTGGCAACTACTGCTAAGAACAGTAAAAGCTGGTAATGAGCCTGAATATGGCATTATTCCCTGGGAATTCAGGCAACCCTGTGGCAGATTGATTACATTAATTCCTTCCATCATGGAGATGGAACAACTTGTCATCCTAGGGATAGATACACATTTCAGGTCTAATCTTACCTGCCCTGACAAACTACTTCTGCCAGTTTGTGTGTATGGTATCTACACAGACTCAAACCAGAACAATAATTTTACAGCAAAAAAATTGACAAAGAGCTCATTCCAATAATATTCACCGTCTTAACATGTGTCCCATCACCCAGAGCTGCTGAAGTTGCCGGCCAGGAGACGATGCCTTGTAAGGTTGGCACACCCTTCTACAGTATGCAGTTTATGCCTTAAGCCTGTAACTAATAAATGTTTCTGAAAAGAAAAGAATTAACTCCAGGCCTGTGACTCATTTACTCCCTACCAAGGGCATGGGAGGAAATGGTTGACAGTAATCATCCTGTCTTGTAACCCTTTCTAATGGCATTCGCTAGTGGAAATATATAGGGAGTTCATTACCTAAAAATGCCTTTTTAACAGGCTATGCCTTGTCTGTCTCTATATTTTATTGTAAATAACCTTGGAATTATAGATTTTTGTTTTGTTCTGTTTTGTTTTTTTGAATTATAGATTTTTGTACATGAACTAGGTAATGAGAATTAGTCATGCAAAACTTTCTATCTACCAATTTTCCCTGAGAATACACTATTAAGTGCTCATCTATTACTCCAAAACCAAAATGCATCTCAGGGTGGGAGAAAGGAGAAATTGGGAAGATATATCCCTCCAAGAATAAATGCTACATTTGTGTCTATGGTCTATCTATATATCAATTAAATCATTCTGGCAACGTTTGGTGTTGGTAAGTGATTCGTGTGAGTCTATCTTCATGATCTAATTATTTGTGGCAATTCAGGTCCATCTCTACAGCAACTGTGATCTATAAATCTGGGAGCCCGTGGGATAAAGTGGGAGTAATCTTTTTCATTATTGTGCACAAACACCCAATAAATAGCTGAGGTAAAGAGATTATGAAGAGAAAAAAAAAGAGATTATGAAGAGGATATAATTATCGACATAACTTTATAACTAAATACAGCAGTTGAGAAATTAGCAGACACATTTTCTATTAATGTCTTTCCTTCCTTCTTTGGTTTCCTCAAACAACCATATAAAGAGCTCTGGAAATTGCTGTTTTTTTTGGTTTCAGGTTGAAAGTATGACTGAAGTGACATCATCCCATGATAATATGGAGGTTGATGGGATTTTGTGTCTTTTGGTTTGGGGGGAGGTTTTAAAAGATTTTTAAATTTATTTATTTGAGGGAAAGAGAGAGAGAGTGCGAGGAGGGGCAGAAGGAGAGGGAGAGAGAGAATCTCAAGCAGACTCCCCACAGAGTGTGGAGCCCATCATGGGGCTCAATTTCATGACCCTAGGATTATGACCTGAGCCCAAATCAAGAGTTAGACACTTAACCAACTGAGCCACCCAGGTGCCCCATGTGTCTCTTGTTTTGAGGGATAATTTCTCATTTTGTCCAGGGACAGAATGCATGGTGAGGAGTAAAACTGTAGTGCTTGTGGTTTCTATTTGCCCATGATTAAGTCCCTGTCCCTATCCACCCTGTTGTGTGTCCATGGGGTTGGATCATTATGCACTGCATCAACAGGCTTCCTTACCCTTGGTTTCTGTATTAGTCTTCTATTGCTGCTATAAAAATATAAAAATATTACCACAAACTTAGTAAATTAAAACAACACATATTTGTTATCCTACACTTCTGGAAATCTGAAGTCTGAAATGAATTTCACCGGACTAAAATCAAGGTATTAGCATGGCTGCATTCCTTCTGAAGACTCTAGAGGAGAATCTGTTTCTCTGTATTTCCCAGTTTCTAAAGCCTGTCTGCATTCCTTAGTTTATGGCCCCTTCCTCCCTCTTCATAGTCAGCAACACTGCATCTTCAATTCCCTCTCTCTGATTCTTCTTTCACTTTCTTGTTTTGTTTGCTTGTTTGTTTGTTTGTTTGAAAGAGAGAGAGAGCATGAACAGGGGGTAGGATTAGAGGGAGAGGGAGAAGCAGAGTCCCCAGTGAGCAAGGAACCTGGTGCAGGGCTCAATCCCAGGACCCTGGGATCATGACCATGAGCTGAAGACAGATGCTTAACCAACTGAGTCACCCAGGCATCCCACTTCTTTCATTTTCACTTCACCCTCTTTCACTCACAGGACCTTTACAGTTCTGTTGGGTCCACCCAGGTACTCCCATCTCAAATCCTTTACCACATCTGTAAGGTCTCTTGCCATGTTAAGTGAAATAGTCACAAGTTCCAGAGTTTAGAACATGGACTTGGAGAGTCATTACTCTGTCTAACATAGCTTCCATTTGGATTCAGCCCTTGGGGGTAGGGTAATAGTGGTGATGAGATTAGCAAGCATAAGGAAAGTAAGTTTGAAGGATTTATTCTCTGGCTTCCTCCCTGCTGGTTGCTGCATCCCTATGTGAAGGTTTTGGCTCCTATCAAGAGGCCCTCTTTTCCAGCTTGAGGCACTTTCTTTAGGTTCTAATAACTTCTCCCTCCTTGGCTTTTTGGGCCCAAGGGTGATGACTATTCCATACTCTTTCTAGTCCTGAGAAGCTTCATCATCTTCGTTTCTCTTCACTGTTCCCACACCATTATGAACAGTGCTTTTGATTCCTCAATTACCCTCTCGTTTTGGAAGGAGCTTGACTGAGAACAGCAGGGCAATGGTGAAACAACTATCTATGTGAAAATTATGGTGATAATGATTATGTTGATCACCTACATTTAGATTAAAAAAACTTTCTATCACTGTACATAATCTTTAGTCTAGTCTTTGTATGTCTTCCTATAAAATATCTGTTTGGCTTCCTACCACATTCTGTAGTCAACTCTACTGTTCAAAAGTCATCTCATATTTGAAGATTTCAATCATTCCACTGTCTCTTTTAAAAATGTTAGATGTCACTTTCTTCTTCAGTAATATGAAATTATTCTCTACCACTTCTAAAATGTCCTCTGATAATTCCCTATATCCTTCCTCCTACCAGTTGGTTGAAAGCATTTATAATGAGTAGGTTTCCTTCCCAGTGCCTCATCTGCCATAAGCAGTACTCTCTTCCCTTCTAGCTAACCCCACCCTTGGAGTCTTCTTTCCTACCAATATCCAAAGACAGATAGTTATCATTTCTCTATAGGGAGCTTATTTTAACAGGAGATTAACATATGAAACTGGGGGTTTTGTGGAGAATTACAGACATAAAACATCTATGAGGAAGGGCATATTTAATGCAGTGACACCTGGGTTTCATCCTATGACCAAACTGCCAATCCAGGTCCCAGACCTAAAATGAGATATTAAATTTTTAGAAAGATATCTTTATGTGATGTTTAATTGTACCTGTAGGAGAAAAGCAAATCAAAGTTAAAAGACATAAAAAATTTTACCTATTCGTTTGGAAAAGGTGAGAGAAGGTGTAGAGAAATAGACATTATCCCACATAGTTGATAGAAGTATAAATTTATAACTTCTACAGGGAACAAATTGGCAATAGCTGCTGAAATTGAAAATGTACCTGTCCTTTGACCTAGAAATTCTATTTGTAAGAATTGGCCCTACTGATCTATTCCCAATTGTGCAAGTTGGTCTGTCAACAAAGATCTTTGTTGCAGCATTATTTATAAAAGCAAAAAGAATGGAAATAATCTAAATATTCTCTATTAGGAGGCTGGGCAAATAAAAGGATATAAATTATGACCTATAAACAATGGAATGTTATGCAGCTGTTTAAAAAGACCAAGACACACTGTATGTATTCATTTGGATGTATCTTATATATGAAGTCTGTTCCTTCATATATGGACCCTCCAAAGTCCATCCATCAAAGAACTTTTCTTTCAGTGTACTTGTGGACATTCTCTGAGATGTTGCTTGTTTCCCCCAATATACCCTTGATAAAAGGAGCATGTTCCTTTTTCTTTCTTTCTCTTTCAAGACACTGTGCAAGGTTGAGGGAGGGGCAGAGAGCAAGGCAGAAAGAACTCAAGCAGGCTCCATGCTTCCATAATCTTGAGACACCACCCAAGCTGTAATCACGAGTCCAACACTCAGCAGCTGAACCACCCAGGCTACAAAAGGAGCGTGTTTCAATATTATTTGAACCATATAAAATTCCTGATACTTGATTGTGTTGGCCTGTAAGAATATAGTCTCAGGGTGCCTGGGTGGCTCAGTGGGTTAAAGCCTCTGCCTTCGGCTCAGGTCATGATCTCAGGGTCCTGGGATCAAGCCCCACATCGGGCCCTCTGCTCAGCAGGGAGCCTGCTTCCCTGCCTCCTCTCTGCCCTTGTGATCTCTGTCTGTCAAATAAATTAATTAATTAAATAAAATCTTTTTAAAAAGATGAGCTATACCTTAAGTCTCACCTATACTTGTTTAGATAATATTTAGATGAGATCTGGGATGTGGAGGTGATGCTGAAGTGGGTTAAGAATTTTGAGCTAGGGGCGCCTGGGTGGCTCAGTGGGTTAAAGCCTTTGCCTTCAGCTCAGCAGGGAGCCTGCTTCCCCCCGTCTCTCTCTGCCTACTTGTGATCTCTGTCCATCAAATAAATAAATAAATAAACAAA
This sequence comes from Meles meles, assembly GCF_922984935.1. NCBI lineage: Eukaryota > Metazoa > Chordata > Mammalia > Carnivora > Mustelidae > Meles > Meles meles. The sequence continues at coordinate 74,789,520 of NC_060072.1, forward strand.
TAGAACATAGTCTGATACAATTAGACCAAATACTACATAGATAGTACCCTGTTTCATCTCTAAAAATGTAACTTGAACAAAATATATAGAGTCAAATAGAAAATATCATAATGATACAATAAAGCAAGATTGTGAGGAAGAAAAAGCCCTGGTTCAAGTTAGGAGACCCTGACTCTAGTATTCTCCTTCACCACCTACTAACTGTATTGGTGTCTCCTAATTTCAGTTTCCTTGTCTCTCAAATGAGACTCTAAATATGATTAAACCACAATGAGATACCACTTCATACCCATTAAGGTAGATATGACCACACAAAAGAACAAATATTGGCAAGGATGGAAAGAAATTGAAACACTTGTGCATTGTTTGTAGGAATATAAAACAATTTAATGCTATAGAAATAGTTCAGTGGTTCTCAAAGAGTTAAACATAGAATTGCCATATGATCCAACAATTCCTCTCCTAGCTATACAACCCAGAGAACTGAAAGCAATTACTCAGATACTTGTACACCAATGTTTATGGAAGCATTATTCACATTAACTAAGAGGTGAAAATAACCTAAATATCCATAAATAAATGAAGAGATAAAATGTGATATATATCCAGGGAATATTATTTGGTCTTAAAAAGGTATGAAATTCTGATCCATGCTACAACACAAATAAACCTTAAGAATATTGTGCAAAGTGAAAAAAAAAGAAAGAAAATTGTGCAAAGTGAATAAACTGGACATGGAAAGACAAGTATTATCTGATTCCACTTACAAGAGGCACCTACAATAAGCAAATTCATAGAGATAGAAAGTAGAATAGAGGTTACCAAGGGCTGGGGGAGGGGAGAATGGGGAAATATTGTTTAATGGGTACAGTTTCTGTTTGTGATGATGAAGAAGTTCTGGACACGGATAGTGGTAATGGTTATACAGCATTGAGAATGCACTTAATACCTCTGAATATTGCATTTAAAAATAGTTAAAATGATCAATTTTGTGTTAAGTATTTTTATCATAATAAAAAATGTAGGTGATTAATCATAATAGTGCTATTATTTTAACTAATACTCAAGTTTTTCTTTCATTTTATGATAGAAACAATAGATAATTAAAATCAAAAGATAACTTCAAATGTTGCTTATTGTGATTAAGTTCACCAAAAAAAAACCCCCACAAACTTTTAAAAATGAGTAATAAAGTGTACTCTGTAACATGTATTTAGTTTTTTATTTTTAATTTTATACATATAAACATATATATGCAATAAAAACTTTAAAATAGGTATGTAATTAATTGTGGAAACGACATATACAATGAGGAAAAAGATAAGTTATGTGACAAGAAATGATGAAATACTTTTGAGGAAGATTATGAATTATCTTAAGCAATTTAGAAAATTTGCAATTTCCTGAGCTTTAACAGCATTAACAGGGAGCATTTTGAAGAAGGATGTGGTTAGAGGGTGTCTATTGGTCTGTCAAAAAAACATGTAACTCCAAAACAGCTGATATTAAAAGATAGGTAGCAGCTGTCTTGTAATTCTTCATATTATTGCCTCATAGATGACCTGAAATAGTTCAAAAGGAAGAAATTCCAAATTTCTAAGTGTGTTTGACAAGTTTTAAGTGTTTTTTTTTTAAGATTTTTTGTTTTTTAATTTCTTTTAGAGAGAGAGAACAGGGTGGAGGGGCAAGGGGGGAGGAAGAGAGATAATCTTGAGCAGACACCCTGCTGAGCATGGAGCCCAGCGTGTGCTCAATCCCATGACCCTGAGATCATGACCTGAGCCAAAATTAGGAGTCGGATGCCCAATTAACTGAGCCACCCAGGCACCCTATTAGTGTTTTATGTAAAACGACATAAAAGAATATTATGTGAATGCATGACTCAGTTGTAATGAACTTCGTTTTGGCCTTAAACTGCTGTAAGTTATTTCATTCAATAAACCTTATTTGAATGCTTACATACCATAGGCTCTAGGACCCAACAAACGCTGAGTTCTTCTCTTGATGTAACCACTTGAAGCTGCCTGACTTGAGAAAAGTTATTCAACTTTTTGGTGTCCCAGTTTTCTTGTCTGCAAAATGGAGGTTAATAATGGTGTTGTTGGGATAATTAAGTAAGATCATGTATGTAAGATTTTTAGTACTATGCCCAGCACATGGTGACCATTCAGTAATGCTGTCCACTAGTATTACAAGCAATTCACTGTATAGTGGGCTAAAAATTATATATGCGACATGAATTGGTGTTTGAGCCTATGATCCACTCACTCTAGGATTACAAACCAATGTCTTACAGCAGTTGGGCTAGTGGCCAGGTGTAAGCAGAAGACAGGAGACTCCTGAAACTTCTCCTAAAGGAAGAGAAAGTTAAGAAGGACAGGTTTCTTTCAAGGAAAGGTGCTAGAGTAAGAAGGGATAGTAATAATGCTTGATACTCAGAATATTCTACTGGCCACAACTTCTGACTATAATGCAATTATATTAAAAATTAATAAAAAAGATAACAAACATTTTATTTCTTAATTTAAAAGTGTAATATTAAATAACCCATGCAACCAAACAGAAATCATTATAGAAATTAAGAAATCCTGGGAGCACCTGGGTGGCTCAGTCAGTTAAGCATCTGCCTTCAGCTCAGGTCATGATCTTAGGGTCCTGGGATCGAGCCCCACATGGGCTGATCTGGGAGCCTGCTTCTCCCTTTGCCTCTCTCCATGGCTTTTGTTCTCTTTCTTGCTCACACATTCTCTATCTCTCAAATAAATAAATAATCTTTAAAAAGAAATTCTAAACTGAGTGATAATGAAAATACCAAATACCAGCACTTCTAGAATGCATCTGAAGCATATACAGAAAATTTTTTAGTTTTAATTGTATTAGCAAATTAGAAAAGTTGGAAATTAATAAGCTTAAGAGGTAAACAAAAGAACAATTGAATAAACAAAAGAAGAAAGTTAAAAAGGAAAGAGCAGAAAATAAGAAACTGGAAAGCAAAGATACAATAAGAAGGAGCTACAAAGCTGAAAGTTGGTTATTGAAAAGACCAATAAAACAACGTCTGTTGAGATAAAAAAGAGATAGAGAGAGCAAGGCCACAAATAATATTAGGATCAGAAAAAAGGAAAACATAATAGCAGATTCAACAAATACTTTAATAATACATAAATTATAATTATACAAATAAATTAATGCCAATACATTTGAAACTTTAGATATAAAGTTCAAATTTTTTTGCAAAAATGTAACTAAGCAAGACTTATTTAAGAAGAAAAAAAAAGTTAAATAGTTCTATCACCAGTAAAGTACTTCCAATCATGAATTTTAAATATTCCCATGGAAAAAAAATTAGATCCTTAAGATTTTAGGTGTTATTGTTAGGAGTTATATTAAACCTTTAAGGAAGAGATCATTGCTACAGACTCTTCCAAATAATAGAAAAAGAGGGAAAGCTCCTGTAGTAAATCTATAAAATGGGCATTTAAAATCTTTTCCCTTAAAAAAAAAAAAAAAAAAAGGAGGCACCTGGCTGGCTCAGTGGAGCATGAAACTCTTTGTCTCAGGGTCATGAATTTGAGCTCTACATTGGGAATGGAGCCTATTTAAAAATACATACCTACATAAGTAAATAAATCAGTAAACAAGTAAATAAATAAAATCTTTTTCCCCTTTTTCCAAGAGGAAGGAGGCTTCTGGTTACCAATCCAGATACGATGTTTCTCCCTCAGTTGTAGTCAGATATGGTTATTTGAATAAGTTCTCCCCAATTGAAGAGCAGAAAGTAGAAATGCATTGTCCTTCCCTTAACAGAAAAGCGAAAGACACTCCACTTTCTTCTTACCTTTTCTTCCTAGTGGAAATATGACTGTAGCTGCAACCTCACTTCAACCAAAAAATGAAACAAAATCCTAGGAAATGGCTTAGACTCAAATTGGAAGAAATCTGTATTCCTGAATGACTGTAAGGACTAGAGCCACCTGACAACTTGGAACATCCATCCTTGACTTTTACATATTAAATGGAAACCTGTATTAATATGAAAAACTTCTGTGTACTATGTCACTTAAAAAAAGAGAAAACACAAGCCATAAATTGAAAGAAGATACATGCTACACAGGTAACCTGTAAAAGATTAGCATTCAAAACATTAAAATGTCTACAAATCACTAAGAAAAAGACAATTTTTAAAAATGTATGTTATAAACACATTTATACTGATGAGGTTTAGGACACGCTATCCCAAAATGTGGCAATTTGGCATACTGAATATTTTAAGTTGAAAGAGTTTAAAAAACAGCATAAGGAAGAAAGTCACCCTGACCTCCCCCTTCCCTTACCCTTTATCCCAGAAATAAGTCATAAAGCCTTCATGTGAGAGGTGCCCTCCCTACCCCCAGAGGAAAGGAGTATACTTATTTCCATAGGCAAAGGGACACCAAGAAAAATGCTAACAAACAGGGCTTGCTAAGTGTTCTCCAGTTTATCGCTGTTACTTCATACTCCTTAACCTATCATATTCCTCACAACATATCCTGTTCCTCCACTACCCACTCTTCAATCAAACCCAGCATAAAAGTACTCATTTATTTCTGTTCTAATCGTCATTATTTTCCCTCTTCTGCTGCCTTTGGGATTCATTTGTTGTTCTTGTTCTAGCTGCTTTAGGTGTAAGATTGGGTTGTTTATTTGAGATTGTTCTTGCCTCTTGAGGTAGGCCTGTTTTGCTATATACTTCCCTCTTTTGACCACTTTTGCTGCATCCCAAAGGTTTTGGACCATTGTTTACATTTTCATTTGTTTCCATGTTGTTTTTTTACATTTCTTCCTTAATTTCCTGGTAACCCAGTCATTCTTTAGTAGGGTGTTCTTTAACCTCCATGTATTTGTGGTCTTTCCAAATTTTTCTTGTTGACTTCAAGTTTCTATGAAATATGTGTGGTATGATCTCAATATTTTTGTACTGTAGAGGCCTGATTTGTGGCCCAGTATGTGATCTATTCTTGAGAATGTCCCATGTGCACTTGAAAAGGATGTGTATTTGGTTGCTTTAGGATGAAGTGTTCTGAATATATCTCTTAACTCCATCTGGTCCAATATGTCAGTCAAATCCACTGTATCCTTGGTGATTTTCTGCTTAGATGATCTGTCCATTGCTATAAGTGGGGTGTTAGAGTCCCCTACTATTATTGTACTGTTATCAATGAGTTTCTGCATGTTTGTTATTAATTGGTTTATATATTTGGCTGCTCCCAAATTGAGGGCATAAATATTTAAAACTGAGGGGAGCCTGGGTGGCTCAGTTGGTTAAGTATCTGACTCTTGGTGTCAGCTCTGCTCATGTATGCTCTCAAGGTTATGCAACAAGCCCTCTCTCCTTCTGCCCCTTTCTCCACTTCTCTAAATAAATAAAATAAATAAAAATATAATAACAAATAAAATATTTTACAAAATATTTGCAGTTGTTAGATCTTCTTATTGGATAGTCCCCTTTATTATGACAGAGTGTCCTTCATCTCTTATTACAGTCTTTTGTTTAAAACCTAGTTTATCTGTTAATATGGCTATCAGTATGACTGATTTGGCTACTCCTGCTTTTTTTTATGTCCATTAGCATGATAAATTGTTCTCCATTCCCTCATTTTCAGTCTGTAGCTGTCTTCAGGTCTAAAACCTCTTGTAAACAACATACAGATGAACCTTGTTGTTTTGTTTTGTTTTGTTTTTAATCCATTCTGATACCCTATGTGTTTTGATTAAAGCATTTAGTCCATTTATGTTCAGAGTGCTTGTTGTTAGATATGAATTTAATGCCATTGTATTGCCAATAAAGCAGTTGTTTCTGTAGATTTTCTCTGTTCATTTCTAGTCTTTGATGCTTTGGGTCTTTCTTTCCCCTCAGTGAGTCCCTTTTAATATTTCTTGCACGACTGGGTTAGTGGTCATGAACCCCTTTAGTTTTTACTTGTCTGGGAAACTGTTTTTCTCTCTTTCTATTCTGAATGACTGCCTTGCTGGATAAAGTATTCTTGGCTGCATATTTTTCCCATTCAGCACTTTGAATATAACATGGCACTCTCTTCTGGCCTGCCAAGCATCTGTGGATAAGTCTGCTACCAACCTTACTTGTCTACCCTTGTAAATCTGGAATTTGTTTTCCCTTACTGCTTTCAGGATTTTCCTTATCTCTGTATTTTGCAAATTTTACTAAGATATGTCTTGGTGTTGGCCTGCTTTTATTGTATTTAGTGGGAGTTCTCTGTGCCTGTGGATTTAAATGTCTATTTCCTTCCCCAGATTAGGAAAGTTTTCAGCTGTAATTTGCTCAAAAAGCCTTATTTTGGGGATAAGTCCCTTATCCTCCCTCTTCTTCTGGGACTCCTGTGATATGAACGTATTATGCTTTATGGAGTCACTGAGTTCCCTAAGTCTACTCTCATGATCCAATATTTTTCTTTCTCTATTCTTTTCAGCATCATTATTTTTGTTAATTTTATCTTCTATATTGCTTAGTCATTCCTCTGCTTGTTCCATTGTTGTAGTCATTACATCCAGTTGGTTTCCCATTTCAGTTATAGAATTTTTTATTTCAGCCTGACTAGTTTTTAGGTCTTTTATCTTTGCAGTAAGGGACTCTCTGGTGTCTTCTATGCTTTTCTCAAGCCCAGCTGGTATCCTTATGATTGTGGTTTTAAATTCTGATTCAGGCATATTACTTATATCTGTTTCAATTAGAAACCTGGCTACAACCTTTTTCCTTCTTTTGGTATTAATTCCTCCATCTTGGCATTTTTATTTATGTCTCTGTCTTCTTCTCTATGTTAGGAAAGCCTGTTATATTTCTTGCTCCTAAGATTAATGATTTTATTAAGAAGAGGTCATATACTGTCCAGTGCCTATCACTTCAGGAAGTGTTTGGTGTATGCTGTGTGCACTCTGCTCTTTCCCTCAATAAATCCTATGTGGAGTTTCTTCTTACCTGCAGTGGGTTGTGTTTTTTCCTTGCCCAGTGTGTGACGAGTTTTAGTTTCTCTTTTAGTTTCTCTTTTTTCTGCTTGTTAAAATAAACCTGATCTTATTTCCACTAGAGCTAAAGCTTTCCTGCGCTCTATGGTCAGTAGACATGGTGTTGGAGAAGATTGTGCTGGTCTTCTGGGGAAGGGCCTGCTGCTGTTGGGGCTCTCAGGCACACTTGCTCTAGTAAAGAAACCCCTGCAGAGTGCACGGGGTGAGGCTTGGTGTAAGCACCTAAAGCCTTCACTGTGGACATTTCTAAACTCAGTTTAATTTCTAAACTAGAATTGATGACCCTCCCAGATAGCATGAGAAGCCTGCAGACAGGACAGTTTGTCCTTAAATGGTGGCAAAATATAGCACCCTAAAATATGCCTTTTTGGCATATTATTATTTTGAGTATTATTATTTAGAGCTAAAGTTACTTGAAAAATAACAAATACAGGATGAGACTTTCTTAAGTTCCCTTTATCTATCTATAGACAGATCCTCCAAAAAGAACTTAGTTGTCACCGATCTCTTTCTCTCGAGTTTCCTCAACCAGAGAAAACGGGTTCTTCACACAGGAGAAGCGAGAAAACTATCACAAACAATCCTATCTTCTATCTATTCTTCTAAGGGCCCATTTCTCTATCCTAAATATCAGTTACTCTTCCTTCAGAAGCCTAATCCTCCCTTCCCTTCCTCTATTAAGCCTGTAGGTACTTGGGGCACCTGGGTGGCTCAGTGGATTAAGCCGCTGCCTTCGGCTCAGGTCATGATCTCAGGGTCCTGGGATCCAGCCCCGCATCGGGCTCTCTGCTCCAAGGGAGCTGTTTCCTCCTCTCTCTCTGCCTGCCTCTCTGCCTACTTGTGATCTCTCTCTCTCTGTCAAATAATTAAATAAAAAAAAAAAAGACTGTAGGTACTTAAAACAGAAACAAAAAACAAAATAAAACAAACGAACAAAAACACTGTATGTAAGCTCTTAAATCTTACTTCTTTTTTGAGTATTCATTCTTTTTTTCCCTGTAATTCCCTTGTGCATGTAACATTAAAAATTAATACAGTTGTATACCTTTTCTCCTGGTAATCTGCCTGTTGTCAGCTCATTTAATAGATCCAACTACTGAACCTAGAATGATAGAGGGAATATCCTTCCTCTTCTAAATTCTCTACAAACATAATTCTCTCTCTTCCTCTTTTCTTTTCTCTTTTTCTCTTTCTTCTCCCTCTCTCTTCCTCTCTTCCTCCACCTCATACCCAGTACATTCTTAAACTATACCACTTTCACTTGTGATTCACAAAATAAAGAGAAATTTTTGAAAGAAAAGCCTGCTGCATCCATTTCCTAAGCCATTTATTGGTGAAATTTTGTGTATGAAAAATTTTCAATGTTAAGGAGTCAAACCATTTCATTGATTAATCTTATGATATGTCTCAATGTTCCCAAAACAATTTGGCCACTAGAATGAGACTTTATAAAACTATTGCCCCAGATGTGTTTCTGGTGAAATGCCAATGTAAGGCCAAATGGCTAATGAAAAAAAGGATTAGATGCATCCTGGGTTAAGGTAGTACATAGAACATACCAATCTGACTTTTTTTTTTTCTCTATAACTACAATAGTGGTATTATTTTAAAAGGCATGAAAGCATGAAGATGGGGTAGAAAAGGACAGCAATAAACCTTTGGAAGCAGGAAAACAAACTAGTGCAAAATAACTTAGAAGTACTAAGAAAACTGAATTCTCTGGAAACAGTGAGAAAAAGTGAAAATAGACATTACTATATTGCAGAAATACCCACAGACTCAAATCCTCTCCCCCTCTTCTCTCCCTAAATCCATGGTATTGGATGACTACCTCTCAATGACTCCTGTAGAGGCTAGGAATCTCTGGAGAGGATAAAACTGTGTCTCTGTACTGGGGAATAGTAAGCAAAATTGAGATCACTGGTACCATGAAAAGATGGAGGTTTACATTATGGGGCCAAGGGCAGGCTGCTCCAAGATGGGTCACTTTGACATAAAGATTATTTCAAGTTAAAAGTAATCCAAACCCAGCATATGTAGGAAAATCTCTCTGCCTCCCTCTCAACTGCTTAAATCTGCAAAGAAGAGCCTATACAAGGAAGAGAGCTATTAACAGAGACTTCCCTTTACCTAAGGAACATACCTGCACAAATATCTCCTTTCACCTTCCTGCTAATGGAAGGAATTAGCATTCCTCCCCTTTGTATCCTCTGACTCTACCCTTCTCCATAGCTTATATAAGCTTCATGTTGCCTCATTGTCTTTGAAATTTCATGTCTGTGGTTCCCCATATGTACACCTATTAAATTTTCTTTTCTCCTATTAATTGGTCCTATGTCAATTTGATTCTAAATCCAGCTAGAATGACCATAGGGCAGAGGGAGGTCTTCTTCCCTGGCAACATAATCACATGCATTATGCATGCTAAGACTCTATCTTCTATTCCATAGACTTATTAACTATTCAACCCCCAAACTATGCCTGCCGTATCTTTACCCTCTAGACAGGATGTTAGCACACCTCTCTCTATATGCAACCCAAGAGAGAAAAAATAGAGAAACTGACATTTGGGATTACACAACAAAAAGAATGGCCTAGAGTAAACTCAAAGTATACAAGAGTTCTCTATGTACTCAGAACTTCCAATCAACTCTTTAATCTTTTGCTCTCAATTATGAGCAGAAAGCTAAAGATCACCAGAATTTTAAAGAAAGTGTCTATCATGAAAGATAAAGACCAAGCAAATAGAAGAAGCACCTGTTGAGGGAAGAGAAAGTGTAGGAGAAAGAAAATGTTACATAATTTCTGTTCAAAGCTTCCCAGAAGAGACCACCAAAGAGCTCTATTGTGATTACGACAATAAATACCTAGCACAGTTTATTAGAAATATGCCAGAAAAGGGAGACACTGGCCAATTAAAATCCATCAAATGGACTCTGAGAAGCTTTGGCACAAAGTTTCGTTGGGGAGGAGTTAGTCAAAGGACGGTTTTAGGTGGAAGTCAACAAAGATGGGGGAGGGGCAGGAAGGAAGTGTAGGGCTATGACAGGAAAGAATTGGTCAGAATTTGCAAGAAACTTGAGTTTCTAACTGTTTGATAGGCTAGGCTAGGCTGTTGTGAAAGAATCTGTGGTTTTATCTTTTCTGAACACATAAGCTGTTGCTGAAATTATCTATCTTAGAAATTGTGGTTTCTGTGCTTTTTTCTTTTGTTTTTCAAGTTGTGGTTTCAGTAGTTTTCCATTTCTCAGTCCTGAGAGAGGTAAGAGAAGGTATTTTATTATTAAAACAAGAACAAGACACTATTTTTAAAAAGAGGAACATTCATAGAACAAAGAAAAGCTTTTGGAAGTTAAAAGTATGATAAGAAGTGAAAACAATAAAGAATTGAGATATAAAATTGAAGAAATCACTAGAAAGAATAGCAAAAAGATAAGGGGATATGAAATAGGAGGGAAAAGATAAGAAAAATTAAGTTAGTCTATGAATTTCAGCAGCCAAATAATAGGATTTCCAGGAAAGAAAAAAAGGGGGGGGGTGAAATCAACAATGAAATAATTCAAGGAAAATTTCCAGAGCTGAAGGACACAAATTTCTAAATTAAAATAGCCCATTTTAACTGATTAAAATTTGTCCTACACCAAAGCATATAATTGTGAAATGTAAAACATTTAGGACAGAAGATGAGATTCTCAGTCTTCCAGGAAAGGGACAGGAGGAGATAGGGGACAAAAAGGAGAAACAGGAATCAGAATTGCTTTGGGCTTATCAACAGCAATGTGCTATAGGGGAAGAAAAATTTTTCTTTAAACCTGTTAGGGTTTAAACATGTTAGGGTTCCTGGCTGGGTCTGAATATTAAACTGACAAAGATAGATTAACAGGAGAAAGGCATATAAACTTTATAGAATTTTTACATGTGCATAAGAGCCTTCATAAGAGAATAAAGACCAGAAGTAACCAGAGAAGGAAGATTTTATACCTTTTAAACAAAGGGACAATAAACTTGTGAGGAATTAACAAGACAAAGGAATTTGGGTTATGGATAGTAAATCGTAAATAGGTAACAAGGTTTGTTTATAAAGGCTTCTGGACCTTAAATTCCCTGTCTCTAAATATTGGAACACATCCTTTTCTAATGGCACAGGAAGGATATCTTTCACATGGAAGATTTATCTCCTCCTTTGAGGAAAGAAGGGGGTACAGTGAAGAGGTCAGCATGAACTTCCTGTTATTTTCTCAAACTCCAAATTAACATATGCATATGCCAAGGTACCATATGTTGAGATTGTGTGTCTGGAGCCCCATCATTAAGATGCTAGAAGACAGTACAGAAATCCCTTAAAAATTCTGAAGGAAACTTTATTTGAAATAGAGAACTCTCTAGTCAACCAAATTTTGAAACAATTGCCATTTTATACAAAAACTTGCAAAGACTTTTTAAAAAAGGAAAAATTTGTAAAGATTTTGAAAATACTCCCCATGTACCCTTTGTTAAGAAACTACTGGCAGATATGTGCCACAAAAATGATAAAACTAAAAAAGAATAAGTTATGTTATACAGAAAATGGGAGAGAGACAAGGGGAAATACCTGACATGACAGTGAAAGGAAATCACAAATAAATAGCAGGCACCAAGGGTAGAAGGCAACTGGTCCAGACTGTGAAAGATGTAATTGTAAACACAGACATGCTAAGAATATCATCCCCAAAATGCCTACTGCCATGTTTAATCTGGGATGAGAATCTTGTCTGCACTTGTTTTGTTTATGAGGAGAAGCTTAGCCCTTCTCCCTTGCTGCCATATATGTTTCCTCAAGTAGACTCAATTCAAATGAAAAGGGTTTTGTGTGCTGTCTTCAAGGGGAGGGAGGGTTGAGAATGACTCCTCAAAGTCTAACTTGAAAATCAAGGCAGAAAGAATTGGTGACCGTTATTTAGACAACTTTCCTTCAAAATATATGGGCTTGGCATTATTCCACAGTGCTTCTATTGTACATAGCCTCTGGGTTTAGAAAGACTGGTTCAAATCCTTATTTTGCCATGTGTTGCTCCCTGGTCTTGGAACAATTAACCACTCTGAGTGTTAGTTTTTGCCTCTGACAAATGGGGGTAATAATGGTGTCTATTTACTGTGTCATGGAAAACCTTAAATGACTTAAAGAATATAAAACAGTACCAAGCTCAATAAATGTTAATGGTAGTTTCAGAGACTTCCCAGCATATCCTAAAAATGTTAAAAGTGAAAACTTAAACTGGCTTGTGCTCATCACTCCAGTCTACTACACTGAATATACATTTCTCCACAATTTATAATGTTCTTTGGTTTCTACCTTGTTCATGCCTTCACCTCCTCTACTCCCAGGAGTTCTTTATTTACTCAGATTCACTATCCGTTTCTTTTTTTTTTTTTTTAAGATTTTATTTATTTGACAGAGAGAAACCACAACTAAGCAGAGAGGCAGGCAGAGAGAGAGGAGGAAGCAGGTTCCTCGCGGAGCAGAGAGCCCGATGCGGGACTCGATCCCAGGACCTGAGATCATGACCTGAGCCGAAGGCAGAAGCTTTAACCCACTGAGCCACCCAGGCGCCCCTCACTATCCGTTTCTTAAGATTCAGCCCTGGCATTACTTCTCTGAAGTCTCCATTGGCTAGGTTAAAGCATTCTTCATATATCCTTGTCATAAGTTCTCTTCATACCTCTCTATATCTTTGTATTTATAACTTAGTTTAAGTATCATGAGTTCCCTGAGGGCAGAGATTATGTTTTATTCATATGTTGAACCCCAGAGGCCAGTGTGGTGATTTGTAGATGGTAGATATTCAATGGACAAGTGAATAATAAATAATAATAAATAAATTACTAAATTAATAATTAATTAATTAATAAAAATTAATAATAAATAAATAATGCTCAGACAAATTATTTCCAAGTTCTCATCCTTCGTTTTCCAGGGCCAGGACCTAAAGTTTCTCTGAACATTCAGGAACAAGCAAGCTTAAGGGAACTGATTCACACGAAATAGACTCTCCATGTAGTGTACAAATCAGAATGCAGTTTATTTAAAAATCACTCTTATCAATCCATTGTCTCCCCTAGAGGTAAGTCTTTAGTAATAATCAATATAATTTCTTGGGAAACTGGTATGCTCTAGCTACTTCCCTGAATTCACCAAGAGTGAGTCCATCTCTTAAAAATGAACCAGTGTTGGGCACCTGGGTGGATCAGTTGGCTAAGCATCTGCCTTTGGCTCAGGTCATGATCCCAGGGTCCTGGGATTGAGACCAGCATCAGGCTCCCTGCTCAGCGGGGTGTCTGCTTCTCCCTCTGTCCATCCCCCCACTTGTTCTCTGTCTCTCTCAAAAATAAATAAATTTAAAAAGAAGGAGGAGAAGAAGAAGAAAATGAACCAGTGTTAAATAGACTATTGAAATGGCCTTAAGCTGGAAAGTCAATGTATGAATTTACAATTACATTGAGATCAGAATGCTCAATTCTATATGAGGAACACATTCTCTTTCAGACTTCAAGCTATCCAGGAAACCAATCACACTCAAGGACCCAATCATTAATTTATAAGGTAAAAATCACTGTGGCAGAGAGGGGAAATACTATAGTCAGGAACCTCGGGATGTGAATGTTGTTTTTCTAAGGACTGACCTACCTTGATGCCAAATAACAATTAAGGTAAAAGAAGCAAGCTGATCAAATATTTACTGGTTTCAGGCTTAGAGAAGATTTGTTAAAGAGAACTAAACACCTGCAGTCTGTTATTTAAAGCCTCCTCACTGCAAAAGCGCCAAAGAAAACTTGTAAATTTAGTCTTTACACCATTTACCTGGCTGAGCTACCACCCTCACACTGACTTTTCTTTAGATGAGTTAATCTGGTTGGCAATTTTTTTTCTTAAAGAACCAGAAAATAAATATTTTCAGTTTTGTAGGCCATACAGTGTCTGTTGCAAGTACTTAACTATGCCATTGTAGCATAAAAGCGACCACAGATAATATATAAATGAATAAGCATGGCTATGTTCAAATAAACCATTTATGGACACTAAAGTGTGACTTTCATATCGTTTTCATGGGTCATTAAATATGACTGGGTTACCATAAAATTAAAGAAGGAATGCAAAAAGGACATGGAAGCAAATGAAAATAAACACAATCATCCAAAACCTTTGAGAGGCAGCAAAAGTGATCATAACAAGGAAGAATATAGCAATACAGGCCTACCTCAAGAAGGAAGAAAAGTCTCAATATATAACCTAAACTTACACCTGAAGGAATAGCAAATAAGGCCTAAAGTCAGCAGGAGAAGGGATATAATAAAGACTAGAGCAGAAATAAATGATATAGAAACAAACAAGTTAAAAAAAAGTAGAATAGATCAATGAAACTAGGGGCTGGCTTTTTGAAAGAATTAACAAAATTGATAAACCCCTAGCCAGACTTATCATAAAGAAAAATAAAGGACCCAGATAAGTAAAATTATGAATGAAAAAGGAGAGATCACAACCAACATCACATAAATATAAATAATTATAAGAGAATATTATGAAAAATTACATGCCAACAAACTGGGCAATCTGGAAGAAATAGATAAATTCCTAGAAACATAAACTCCCAAAACTGAAAGGAAGAAATAGAAAACTTGAACAGACTGATAACCAGCAAAGAAATTAAATCAGTAATCAAAAATCTCCCAATAAACTAAAGTCCAGGGCCAGGTGGCCTCCCAGGAGAGTTCTACTGGACATTTAAGGAAGAGTTAATACCTATTCTTCTCAAACTGTTCCAAAAAATTGAAATTGAAGGAAAACTTACAAACTCATTCTACAGGCCAGCATTACCTTGATTCTAAAAACCAGACAAAGACCTCACTAAAAAGAAGAATTACAGGCTAGTATCCCTGATGAGCATTAATGCAAAGAAATTCTCAACAAGATACTAGCAAATCCAACAGTTTACTAAAGAATCATTTGCCACAATCAAGTGGGATTTATTCCTAGGCTGCACAGATGGCTCAATATTCAGAAATCGATCGATGTGATGACACACCACATTAATAAAAGAAAAGATAAGAACCATAGGTCCTCTCAATAAGTGCAGAAAAAGCATTTGACAACGTACAGCATCATTCTTGATAAAAACTCTCAAGAAAATAGGAAAGAGGGAGCATATCTCAACATCATAAAGGTCACATACAAAGGACCCACAACTAAGATCATCCTCAAGGAGGAAAAACTGAGAGCTTTTCCCCTAAGGTCAGGAGCAAGATGGGAATGTTTACTCTCACCATTGTTATTTAACCTAGTACTAGAAGTCCTAGCCTCAGCAATTAGACAAAAGAAAATAAAGGCCATCCAAATCCACAAGAAAGAAGTCAAAACTTCACTATTCCCTATGATATGATATTCTAGGTAGAAAATGAAAGACTCTACCAAAATATTCCTAGAACTGATATAAACAAGTTCAACAAAGTCGCAAGATAGAAAATCAGTGTACAGAAATCTGTTGCATTTCTATGCACCAATAATGAAGCAGCAGAAAGAGAAATCAAGAAATCAGTGCCATTAACAATTGCATCCAAAGCCATAAGATACCTGGGAATAAACCTAACCAAGGAGGTGAAAGATCTGTACTCTGAAAACTAGAACACTTATGAAAGAAATTGAAGAGGTCACAAAGAAATTGGAAAACATTCCGTGCTTATGGATCAGAAGAACAAATATTGTAGAATGCCTATACTACCCAAATCCATCTACACATTTAATGCAATCCCTATCAAAATACCACCAGCATTTTTCACATAGGCCAAAGAATCCTGAAATTTGTATAGAACCACAAAGACCCTGAGTAGCCAAAACAATATTGAAAAAGAAAAGCTGGAAGCATCACAATTCCAGACTTCAAGCAATATTACAAAGCTGTGGTCAGCAAAACAGTATGGTACTTGCACAAAAGCAGGCACATAGATCAATGGAACGAATAGAAAACCTAGAATGGACCTACAAATCTATGGTCAACTAATCTTTTACAAAGCAGGAACAAATATCCAATGGAAAAGACAGTCTCTTCAAAATATGATGGAAAACCTGGATAGCAAAATGCAGAAAAATGAAACTGGTCCAGTTTCTTATACCACAAACACAAATTCAAAATGGATGAAAGACCTAAGTGTGAGACAGGAAACCATCAGAATCCTAGAGAACACAGGCAGCAAACCATTTGGCTAGCTGTAGCAATTTCTTAATAGACATGTCATTGGAAGCAAGGGAAACAAAAGCAAAAAGGAAGTGTTGGAACTAGGCGCCTGGGTGGCTCAGTGGATTAAGCCGCTGCCTTCTGCTCAGGTCATGATCTCAGGGTCCTGGGATCGAGCCCCGCATCGGGCTCTCTGCTCTGCGGGGAGCCTGCTTCCTCCTCTCTCTCTGCCTGCCTCTCTGCCTACTTGTGACCTCTCTCTCTGTCAAATAAATAAATAAATTAATTAATTAATTAATTAATTAATAATAAATAAAAACAAATAAATCTTTAAAAAGTTTCTGGGGCACCTGAGTGACTCAGTTAAGTGTCTGACTTCAGCTGAGTTCATGATCTCAGGGTGCTGGGATAGAGCCCTGAATTAGGGCTCCCTACTTCTCAGGGAGTCTGCTTGTCCCTCTGCCCCTCCCCTGCTTGTGCTCTTGAGCTGTCCTGCTCTCCTGCTCTCAGGCTCATACTCTCTCTCTCTCTCAAATAAATAAATCTTAAAAAAAATAAATAAAGCACTTCTGCACAGTGAAGGAAACAATCAACAAAACTATAAGGCAACCTTCAGAATGGAAAATATATTTGCAAATGACATATCTGATAAAGGGTTAATATCCAAAATCTATAAAGAACTTATCAAACTCAACACCTAAAAAACAAATAGTTAAGAAATGGGTAGAGGGCACGAATAGACATTTTTCCAAAGAATACATCCAGATGGCTAAGAGCCACATGAAAAGATGCTCAGTATCACTCACCAAACCAAAACCTTACCGAGATATCACTTCACACCTATCAGAATGGCTAAAATTAACAACACAGGCAACAAGAGATGTTGGCAAGGATGCAGAGAAAGGGAAGCCTCTTACACTCTTGGTGGGGACGCAACTGGTGCAGCTACTCTGAACACAGAGGAGTGTTCACATGGAGGTTCCCAAAAAGTTACAAATAGAGCTACCCTACAACCCAGCAATTGCACTATTAGGTATTTACCAAAAGGATACAAAATACTGAATTGAAGGGGCACCCTGCTGTTTACAGTAGCATTATCAACAATAACAAAACTATGGAAAGAACCAAAATACCCACTGACTGATGAATGGAAAAAGTAGGTGTGATACACACACACACACACACACACACACACACACACACACATATGGGAATATTGTTCAGCCATCTAAAAGAAATGAAATCTTTCCATCTGCAACAACAAGGATGGAGCTAGAGTGTATTATGCTAAATGAATAAGTCAGAGAAGGACAAATACCATATGATTTTACATATATGTGGAATTTAGGAAACAAAACATGAACATATGGAAAAGAAAAGGAAAAAAGGAGGGAAAGAGGCCATAAGAGACTCTTCATGTATATAGAACAAACTGCAGGTTGATGCAAGGAAGTGGATGGGGATGGATTTGATGGGTGATGAGTATTTAGGAGGGCACTTTGTTATGATGAGCACTGGGTGTTATATGTAAATGAGGAATCACTAAGTTATACTCCTGAAACCAATATTATACTATATATCAACTAACTAGAATTTAAGTAAAAATTTTGAGGGGAAAGAAAGCAGGACACTCACCTATTAATATTTCATGTGTCAATTTAATTATTAGTCCAGCCACAAGAATCAAGTGGCTTAGGGGATTGGGTTGGGGAGATGGGCTATTTCTCCCCTCCCAAAGTGTCCATCTTTTGCAAATGATATATCAAAATAAATCCCTTCATCATTCAACCCATCCAGGCAGACTGCCATGCTAAAGCTCCCCTAGGAAGAATTTCGGGCAGCTCTGCTCTTAGCCTATCTTGGGACTCTGAGGAAGGCTTCCAGGAGAAGATAAGCTAAGGGATTTGGAAGAATGGGTAAAATGAATTTTTGAAGTTCCAAAAAGTTGGAAGAGCGTTCCAAAAGAGTATCAGCTACCTGAGAGGGTCGCAAGCTTATGAAGAGCCGTCCTTTGTAAACAGTGCTATGGAGATTCAAATCTTCAAAACATAAATCGAATCTTGTTTGTGAATGCAAAATTTAAAGCTGTGTCTGATTGTAAAGGAAAACTACTATCTTCATATATATTACACACACTAATCTGAGCATTCAGAGCACTTCACTTAACAACACTTATGACACCAGACATGACACCAGACATGACTTTTTCACACATCATGCAATTCTGGGTTACCTGCTGGGTGTCCTACAATTTAACTCATTCTTTTTTTTTTTTAAATATTTATTTATTTGAGAGAGAGAGTGTGTGTGTGTGCACATGCAGTAGGGAGGGACAGACGGAGAGAGATAATCCCAAGCCACCTCACTCCCTGCAGGGAGCATGATGATGGGCTCAATCTCATGACCCTGAGATCATGACCTGAGCTGCAATCAAGATTTGGATGCTTAACCGACTCAGACTCCCCTGACTCAATTCTGAGGATATCTACCTGGAGCTAACATCAGGTCCCACAGGTTAAGGGCTCACTTCATACTCTAATCTCAAGCCCCTGGTTGTAACCTGTGCTTCTTATAACAGACTATAAATTGTAGTTTCATCCCACCCTCCAATTAATTTGCTAGAGCAGCTCATACAACTGAGGAAAACAGTTAACTTATGCTGGTAAAGAAAAAGTGTTCATTCAACTTCGTTTTTTAATAGTTCTGGTAAAAACCTGCCATGTGGTTTTGTGAATTGACCAATGGGTTGTAACTTGAAAATTGAGAACCAATGCAGTAGATTATCCTATCATTGTGTCACCAGTTAGACCCTAAGACCTGAGCTTTACTGCCCACCTCATGTGAAAATGTTGGGGTTCAGGAGCAAACAGTCAAGAAAGAATTCTTGAGATGTCTTCAGTGCAAATGGTGGTTTTATTAAAGCACTGGGAGAGGACTTACGGGCAAAAAGAGCAGCACTGGTGTCATGAGGGGCAGCTAATGATAGACTTTCAAGGTGGGAGGGGGTCAGAGATAGGGAAGGTCTCTAAGGAATTTGGAAGCAAGATTTCTAGAACCTTGAGGGGCTAGCAATTGTTAGGAAAGGTATAGTAAAACCCTAGTCATCAGACCCTTCAGATATAAACTGGTGGACCATACGGCTTGGAGGACGATTCTAACGTATATCCTGGGGGCTTAGAGATAAAGGAAGTTTCCAAAGGAATTTTTATGTTAAAGGAGGCTTACAGGGTCCTGGAGATTGGGATAATGTGAAGTTGAGATTGTCTTTTACTCTTAACAAAGTGTCAACATCAAGGCAGCTGAAGTTCATTCAGCCTATCTCAAGAACTTGTCAATGGGCTGTAAGTTGTAAGGATATTTAACTTTTTTCTTTTGCCTTTGGTCCCCACATTACAACTACTTATAATCACTAATCTTTTTCCCAGATTTTTCCTTAAATTGGAAAAAAAAATCCCCCCCCCTTTTTTAGTAATCTCCACACCCATCATGGAGCTTGAACTCACAATCCTGAGATCAAGAGCCATATGCTCTACTCTATTGACTGAGCCAGCCAGGTGCCCCAGCCTATCTCTTAACTCAGCAAATGGAAAGCAAAAGCACCCCTCGAGCATTAGCAACTGCCTGACAAGACCTCCAGTGGCTCAGACTACCCAGACCAGTTTGAGCATAACCTCTGACCTGAAACAGTATAGAGGGACCATAGAGTGATCTCTAGAGTGACTCACAATTACCTTTAACTCATTATAATACTAAAATTTACCTGAGGGTAAATGAGGGGTACAAGCCTCATTTACATAACACACAATGTAGATCTAGGCATGTTCCTTAAGGTACATGTATCACCTTATTCCTGCCTCTACATATGATGACAACAATCCCCTTTTTAAACTTTCATCCTAACCCTAAATAGAAGGAATCTATCCACCCTTGTTCAAAGAGTCAGAGTTTTGGAAGTTTTCCCTGTGATCTCTTTCTTTGGAGCAATTAAAGTTTATTTTGTGCAACTGTAAGGGCCTACTTAGCTAGAGTGATTCCATCTTGATTGAACAGCAATTTTTGTTGTTTATGCAGTAAAACTTAAACTGACCCCACCCCCCCGCCCTGGGACTTACATAAAAGCAAGTCCAGGAAACTAGTAAAATATGGTGGACCAGTCCCAGGTAACAGAGCCCAAATACAAGGGTGGGTCAGGCCAGATGGAGACATCCAATCAGTGGGGCACACATACTGTCTCCCTAGCTACCAAGGAGTGTGGGCCCCGCCTTTTGGGTGCCAATTCTGACCAACGTGATAAGCTAGTTCAAATATCTACTATAGGGTAAATTGTAATTCAAATGGCCACCCATGTGTGACCTAGGATGACTATGCAACTTTCTCTGTGTGTTACAATCTCATTGGCCACCTGTGTGTGGCCAGGCTCAACCACATGGCCATTGCCCTTTAAAAGGTAGTCTGTAAGGCAGGAAGAGGTTGTCCCCCTGTAAGAGGCAGCCCTGACCAGTCAGTTTGATTCTCAATGCTTGGCGTGAAATAAAGCTTTGCTTGACCTTCACTTTGTATCAGTCTTGTTTCTTTGATCAGGGACCCATCATTGGGGCTCACCCGGGATCAAACGACGAGAACTGAGTCAGCATCAGAATTTCTGGAAAAATCCTCTGGAGGTAAGATCTTGAGATTTTGTTCTGTGAGATATTGTCTGTCTGTATGGTTGCGGAGCTCCAGGGTTTGGCCCATCGGGGAGAAGCTGGACACAGCATTGTTCCCCAGGGCTGGAGTGGATGCAGGGATGCCCCATCCCTCTTCTGGTAGATCACCAGGGGGTTCAAGTCCCACTAGGCGGTCAGGGGACTGGGAAAATCCCCACCAACAGGTGTTTGCAGGGGACCAAGAAAATCCCCACCAGCTGCTGGGTCTGTGGTTGTCTTTGTCTTGTCTTTTTGTTGTCTGTTATGTTGTTTGTTGTGTTTGAAGGAATGGGGCAAGCAGAGAGTCAAGGGACTCTGACTTTCATCTCTCCGTTCCTCCTAATAGATGTGGGGCTTCTCCCTTACTCATTTTTTGTGTAAATGGCTATAACTGGAGCCAACTGTGGTTAGTCTAACTCGAGACAGAGACTTTAAGGAATATTCCCAAACAGCTGCCAAAACTCCCTTTGTTTTAGGGAAATTCCTTGCCTTCTCTGGCCCAATGTGGACTGCCTAACCCCTCCCCCTTGCTGGCAGGAAAGCATGGCGTCTGTTCCTCTCTTGGAGCTGATGAGCTCTAAAACTGGGAACCCTTTCTCTGCATTCTGGTGGCATTTTGTTCTTCTGTCTCCCATTCTGTTTCTGTACCAACTTGGGTGCGTCCTGCATAACTGGCCCCTAGACCATCCTTGGTGCTTCCTGCACCATGACTCCTTCTCTCTTCACTGTCGGGAAACAAGAAGAGCACCCCCTGGACCTAAACCCCTCTACTCCAGATCTTCCCACCGGGGTCCCAGGTAAACATTTGAAGTGGAGTGGGCCCAGGTGGAACATAAATCAGTATTTAAACTAAGTTAAGTTTGTTGGTTTAATTAGGATAAACATGTCTTTTGAGTTAATAGCAGTAAATGTGAAACTTTAATCAAAGTTTACTGAGGGTCAAATAAGCTCGTGTTATTTGTTGAAATCTGTTAAGAAAGAGATGACTAAAACTGATGGTTAATTGTATGTCTCAAAGTTTTAATGGGTAATTGTTAAAGTAGCTTTCAAAGTCTTTGGTAATCTGAAACTTTGAAGTTTTGCTTGGATGACAAATGGAATTAAATTTGTTGGACATCTAGGTCTTAACCAAATGGGATAAAATGCTAGAGTGCTGGTTGCTGGAACTAGGTTTGTACTTTTAAAATCTGTTGGTAAACATGTTTTGTGTTTAAATTATTCATAAATGTTCCTTCTAAGATAGTTCACAATTGGTTAATATTTAGTCTTCACTAGAGATGGAGATGTTTCTAAGAAAATGTAAATGCTTTTCTCTTTGCCTGCCCAGGATTGTAAATGAGATCTCTTTGACTCATAAGGCTTTTCCTTGATATGCTAAGTTACTCAGGAAGTACTGCTAAACCAATGATAAACCTTGGATTACTTTTGGGTAAATGCTGTAACTACTCTCGAGGTTCTATACATTTCCTAAAGTTTTAATGTTTTGATAAGGGTCATCACTTGATATTTAACCATATCTATTCTGAGTTTTTGTCATTTGTAATTGTTTTAATTCTCTTGTAAAATGAATTCCACCTTAAAGGAAATTCATATGGGAGACTTTCAGGACAAATACAGGTCTTTGATATGTTGAAATCCTGGAACTGAAATGGGTAAGAATTTCCAGAAGTAAAAGCTGCCTTCAGACTAAACTAGAATTAGCAACATGGTACTAGATGAACTGAAAGATTGTAATGTTGTGTCTCTTTTTTTTTTTTTTTTTTTTTTTTTTAAAGTGACAGAGAGAGATTACAAGTAGGCAGAGAGGCAGGCATAGAGAGAGAGAGAGGGAAGCAGGCTCGCTGCTGAGCAGAGAGTCCGATGTGGGACTCGATCCCAGGACCCTGAGATCATGACCTGAGCCAAAGGCAGTGGCTTAACCCACTGAGCCACCCAGGCGCCCCAGTAATGTTGTGTCTCTTAATGTTTTGTCTTATTTTAAACAATTACTGGTTCTGTAATGTTTGCTCTTCCAGACTAGGAAAACTTTTTCTTAAGTTATCTGTAACTTACAAAGATGTAAAAGTATTCACTAGTAAACAAATCAAGGCATTCAATTTTTCTCTCTATCTGAACCCTCTGAAACTCAAAAGGTCTCAGCAAGTATTCTTTCTTTCGTGGCAATCAGTCATTTGCATAAGTTCAATAAGAATCTGTTCTCCTTATAACAGGACACCATTGGAAACACTGGTTATTTTACCAAGGCTTTGACTGGAATGTCATATTTGAAAAAGACTCAGATATGACCAGACAGCTTAAAGGAACTAAGGTCGACTTTATAAAACCTGTAGCCATAAAGCCCTTTGGAACTGTTGGTCTGATACCTTGCTTACAGAATCCCAGCAGCCTCACCAGGTGAGTAAAGAATGTCACTCCCTGGTAGGAGAAGGAGCCTCAGGATATTTTGGGCAGGAACTCAGGAAGAAGAATTCACCCAAATCAACAGGTATTGCAGGCATGTCTGATGACAACTATGTGGCTTGGCTTCTGGCCTGGAGAGGCTACTAAAAATTCAACTTAGAGGGGCGCCTGGGTGGCTCAGTGGGTTAAAGTCTCTGCCTTTGGCTCAGGTCATGATCCCAGGGTCCTGGGATCAAGTCCCGCATCAGGCTCTCTACTCCGTGGGGAGCCTGCTTCCTCCTCTCTCTCTGCCTGCCTCTCTGCCTAGTTGTGATTTCTCTCTATCAAATTAATAAAATATTTTTAAAAAATTCAACTTAGAGATTCCTTATAAGAAGTTCCAGCAAAGCAGATTCTAAAAGATCTATATGATCACTCACTGTTCTTTCTGAGCTTATGTAAATAATTTGGCCAAGTTTGTTAAAACTAGACTTGTTTTTCAAATAAATTAGTCCTGATTTGGCTATCTCTGGAAATGAGGGTTATTTTAGAGAGAAAAATTGTGTTTTAATAACACACCTTTATGGATGTTAAATTCTAGATTTGGTTGTCTTTAAATGTTTGTTTACCTAAGCTAGACAACTTGAGGTAAACTTCAGAGAAGTTGCACAATAGCTTGTTTAGACGATCTTGCCTTTGCCAGGTATAAGGATGCCAAATATAAGGAGGAAACTTCAGAAAGTTAAAGGATTTGAAGGGAAGAATCTGACTGAGTTAGTGGGAATAGCAGAAAAGATGTTTAACAACAGGGAAAGTATGGACACATGTATATGTTAGTTTTTATGGGTACCTTTTCAGGCTGGGTTGAGGTTTTTTTCTGCCAAACATGAGACGGCAGGAGTGGTAGCCAAAAAGCTACTAGAAGAAATAATTCCTAGGTTTGGGCTGCATGTCATGATTGGGTCAGACAACAGCTCTGCGTTTGTGAGTTCAGTCTCACAGGCATTGGCAAAGGCTCTGGGCACTAATTGGAAGCTACATTGTGCCTACTGGCCCCAGAGCTCCAGGCAAGTACAGAGAATGAACTGGACTCCTAAAAGAGACTTTGACAAAACTAACTCTGGAGACTGGCGGTGGATGGGTGGATCTCCTTCCTTTCAACCTCCTCAGGGCACGATGTACACCCTACTTAAACAAGGTGACCCCATTTGAATAATGTTCAGGAGACTCCCCCACCCTGCACTCTGCCCTCAGCTACAAGAGGTTGCCCTAGCAGAAGTAACTGATCAGCGTGTACTCCAGTCACTGCAGGCATTACAGTCTGTCTTAAAAAGAGCCCATGCAGGGATCTGAACTGCCCACACTAAGATGGAGATGGAGGTGGAACCACATCCTTATGAACACGGGGACTTGGTTTGGATATGCCACCACCGAGTGGGATACTTGGAGCCTCACTGTAAGGGACCATTTATTGTCATCCTGACCACCCCCCAGCCATAAAAGTAGAAGACATCAGGGTCTGGATTCACATGGGTCACATCAAATGAGCCGAGGATGAGGATCCCCCCCAGAGATGGATGCCACTGCCAATGGACCCTGCCGATCATGGACTAAAGCTAAGACTCAAAAAAACAATGAGTTCCTTGAGTTCATCGTTGCTCCTATTGTTAAAGTATAGGTGGGAAATATAGACAATTAGGGCTTGACATGCTATTTCTAGAAAAAGGGGGGCTCTGTGTAGTCCTAAGAGAGGAATGCTGTTTCTGGGTAAATCACATTGGAGTCATTAAAGACAGTTTGGCAAAAGAGACAAGAAGAGTCAAGGATTTGACTAATCTCCAAAGAAAAGGGGGGAATATAAGAACCTACTTAGCCAGAGTGATTCCAACTTGGTTGAACAGCCATTTTGTTGTTTATGCAGTAAAACTTAAACTGACCCTGCCTCCCCCCCAGGGGACTTACTTAAAAGCAAGTCCAGGAAACTAGTAAAATATGGTAGACCAGTCCCAGGTGACAGAGCCCAAATACAAGGGTGGGTCAGGCCAGATGGAGACATCCAATCAATGGAGCATGCATACTGTCTCCCTAGCTACCAAGGAGTGTGGGCTCTTCCTTTAGGGTGCCTTTTGGGTGCCAATTCTGACCAAGGTGGTAGGCTAGTTCAAATATCTACTATAGGGTAAATTGTAATTCAATTGGCCACTCGTGTGTGACCTAGGATGACTATGCAACTTTCTCTGTGTGTTACAATCTCACTGGTCACCTGTGTGTGGCCAGGCTCAACCACATGGCCTTTGCCCTTTAAAAGTTAGTCTGTAAGGCAGGGAGGGGTCACCCTTTCTGTAAGAGGCGGCCCCAACCAGTTGGTTTGATTCTCAATGCTTGGAGCAAAATAAAGCTTTGCTTGACCTTCGCTTTGTATCAGTCTCACTCCTTTGATTACAGACCTAACAGAACCACTCAACTTGGTATAGTTTCTATACATGACTCACCAAGGAGTGAACTCTCATGCTTTTGTTACAATTGGATAGGAAAGGACAGTTTTATGACCCCAAAATATTCATCATGCCCCACTGCAGTCAGTCTGTCTTTTTTTTTTTTTTTCATTTTTACATTTTATTTTTAAGTAATCTCTACACCCAGCATGGGACTTAACTCACAACCCAGAAATCAAGAGTCACATGCTCTACTGACTGAGACAGCCAGGTGCCCCTGCAGGTGTACCTGGCTGGATCAGTCAGTGAAGCATCCAACCCTTGATCTCAGAGTCATGAATTTGAGCCGCAGGTTGTATGTAGAGATTACTTAAAAAATAAACAAATAAATTTGTTTATTTCAGTAAACACTTACCAGCATTAATCTTTCAGGGGGGAAAAGGTATAATTTTTTATTTAGATTATCTGTAAAGTTGAATTTGGGAGGGCAGGCATTTGGAGTTCCCCCTTCATGAATTATTGTCTCATATCCTTTGTACATTTAATGGTATATTTGCATAGTTTATACCTGGTTCCATCAAAGGAGGGGATTACCACTCAATATCTGTAATTGAAGAGAAACGGGATCTTATTACTTACTTAAGTAATGGAAAATTATACAACCAGGCACAGTATCCTTGAAGAAAACAAACTCCTCATCTAATGAGGTTCTTTGGAAGCATTTGTCTAGTGGTTGTATTAATTATAGAGGTAAGCGTGGGTTTACATCAGCCTTAAAAATGTGACCTCTGCTAGTTACAGAGAAGAGAATGGGTTATTCTGATAAGAATTTGAAGGGGCCCAGGGAAGACCACTCCAAAATATGCCACAATGTGATAATGATTATTTTGAATTATTTGAAAAGCAGCCAGGGCAAGAAGGGCATCTTGACTCTTTGTCTTCCTGAATGCAGGAAATAATTCTCCCATGTGAAGGGCACTCCCATCTTTACCTGGAGACTGAGAGAAGTATCGTTACCACCACAGATGGGATTTCAGGATTGAAGAAACCTATATAGACAAACATTTTTACTATTACTAATTTACTGTCTCAGCCTGAATCATCTTTAGAATTCTTTATTAATTAAAGGTCACCATTTTCTTTATCCTATCAATTACTCACAGATTTCTGCTTCTTTGTCTAAAGCATATAAAAACTGTCTGTCTTGGTCATTTCTTTGGGTGTCAGTTTTACCACTGCACCTCCATGTGCACCTCATTAAGCTTTTTAAAATTATTATTAGTCTCTTAACCTGTCTTATGTTAATTTAATTCTTAGACCACCCAGATGAATCTTGAAGGATAGAGAAAATTGTTTCCTCCTCAACATCTTGGTGGCTGGCTGGCTTTCAGGAATATGGGTCTGTCTCTGATTGGCTTTCAAAGGAATTTTCACAAAAGCAAATTGATTAACAGAGTTGCTTGTTATCATGACTATAGAACTTAATCTTTCTTCAAGAAGCCTAAAAACTTTCTAATACCCAGTTTTTTATGCTAAGGATATTAAGCTTTTGTTGTGTTATTCAAATTTTTGTTTTTAAGTTTGTCTTTTAACTTGGAAATTCTTCAAATATAAAAATATATAGTTTATCAAATTCCGTTGTCTTTATGCTGCCTATCTGTCAGTTTAAAATCTTTTAGAACTCATGGCATACGATGGGAATTTTCCATTTTTTTTCATTAGTTTTCATTTTTAAAACAATTCTTTATACTGATTTGTAATAGCCTCATATCTGTATATTTTGTTTCCTCTAAAATTCTAAGCTCCATGAGGAGCTTTTTTTCTCCCACAGCACATATTACAGTGTATATGAGGTATGTGAGTTGGCAATGTGAAACCTGGACTGGAACAGGATTAAAGACTGTAGGCTGTCTATTGGGGTAAGAGTTAGTAAGGGTTGATGTAAACCAAGGACAAGTTGGATATGAGAAAAGATTCAAGAAGAGGTAAATGAGGATCCAAATTTGATAGAACTTAAGTTGTTCATAAAACAAATTCTCTTGGGTTGCAAAAATTTCTATAATTTTTTTTCTTTAGTAATTCCACTCCTTTCTTGTTTATTTGTTATTAATTCAGTGGACTGGAAATAGTGGAGTTCTCTTGTGGGATCTTAGTAAAGCAAGCTGGTTAAGCATAAAGACTTGTCTTATAAAAAGGGGCCCTAACAAATGAACTTAATAAATCCCAGAGGATTAGAAGACTGAGGACTCAGGTGGCAACTTTATTTAAATTGCTACTTCTAAACTTAGCGGACACAAGTAACCATTATTAGTGTGTTTACCCTAGGGTAGTTCTCAAAGGCGTCTAAATCCCCAAGTCATACTGAAGCCATCCTAAGGGTAATGAAGATCAAGTTTTCTTTTTCCCAAAAGAGTCTCAAAAATTTTTGTACTTGTTTTATTAGGTTAAAAGACAGAATATTCTATATCTGGATTTTCCATTATGTAAGATAATGAATTTCTTCATGATGGTGAAAGAAAGGAGAAGAAAGGAAAAGAGAAGAAAAGAAAGGGAAAGAAGAAATGGAGGGAGGAAAGACAGAGGCAGAGAGGAAGGAAGGAATAAGGAAGAAAGGAGAAAGGAAATAAAAGAGAACAAAAAAGGGGAAAGCAAATAGCCTAGAAATGAAAAGTCATACTCAGAGATCTAACAGATGTGAAAGACTGAAGCCTGGAGTCTAGATTTCCTTGAAACAACTGCTCTACCAGTTATGGGCTAATTGTATAATGTTGTTGTGTGGGACTGCAAAGAGATCTAGGAGCAACCTAGTTCAAGTCCTTTTTAAAGGACTTTTTAAAGAAAAAATTGAATGCTTAAAGGTTAAATTACTTGCTAAAGTTAGTAACAGGATAATTCGGATCTTCTGATTCAGACCTAATGGTGTGTAGTTTATGAGATGCTTCATTACACACACCAACCCCTGGCTCTTAGTTCAATAGCTAATAGGTGAGAGAGCATACTCAGCTAAACAAAGAGTTTGGCTACCTTTTAATGATTCTGGATAAGATCATCTCTCTGGATGAATTCCTAAGGATGTAATTAATATTTCCCAGGAGGACTAAAGTCAATTTTTCAATTCCTTATGCACCTTACTTGATCTAGGTTTGTTAGGCCCTATGGGGAAGATAAATCATTTATGGTGGCTCTGGCAAATATATGCTTTGCTTCTTACATCTTGCACAAGAATTAATGGGTATGGAAAATAAAGTTTCTAAGAATAAATGTCTCTGTCTTGGTTAAGTGTGACTTTTCCTGGTAGGACATACATACTACTCATTTGCAGTGGTCAATGACAAAAACCACACAAGTAAGAAAAGATTGATTTTATTCAGATCAGAGTATCTCAGAGGGGTGGTATTGCCTTAGACTTTTATAGGCAGGAGTAATTTACAATGGAGGTTGTTTTGTAAGCAGGGGAAGTCTCAGTCAGTTATTGGAACAAACGTTTTTCTCTCTAGTTGGCTAGTTTCAAGGAGACAAATAGTTCTAATCTTAGCCGAAAATCAGGAGACAAAGAACGGGAAGTTGGTGAGGTAGAAAGCAGGTTCAGGCAAAGAGGAAGAGCATGTGTCTGGCCTTGTTACAGCAATTACCCAATCAACAATTATTGAATCACTCGTTCTTTTTTTTTTTTTTTAAGGAATTTCTTTTCTCTCTCTCTCTCTTTTTAAGATTTTATGTATTTATTCTAGAGAAAGAAAGTGAAAGAGATAGGGGGTGGGGGAGGTTGGTGGAGGTGGGGAGTAGAGGAAGAAGGAGGAAAAGAGAATTTCCAGACGACTCCAAGCACAGAGCCCAACATGGGTCTCAATCTCATGACCCTAAGATCATGACCTGAGCCAAAACCAAGAGTTGGGTACTTAACCAGCTGAGCCACCCAGGTATCCCTGAATCACTCTTTCCCTCCCTCCCTCCTTTCCTTCCTTCTTTCCTTCCTTCCTTTCTTCCTTAATATTTATTTATTTATTTATTTATTTATTTATTTATTTATTTTATAGAGAGAGCTACAATGAGAGGGAACACAACAAGGGGAGTGGGAGAGGGAGAAGCAAGCTTCCCACTGAGCAGGAAGTCTGTTGTGGGACTTGATTCCAGGAACCTGGGATCATGACCTAAGTAGAGGGCAAACACTTAATGACTGAGCCACCTAGGCATCCCTCACTCATTATTTCTTGGTTGAACTAGTAGGTTCCTAAAGTAACTAGATCCACTGTCTTGGTCTAGTCTTAGTGGAAAGTTCTCTGTTACAAAATTAATTTATGGAAAATATAACAGTTTCTTGTGAATGCTTTCAAACATTTAGTTACCAGTGTTCTGTGATTAAAGTTGTCCATGAGGAGTTCTCAGAATGGATAGACTTTGGTAAGTAGCCATGAGTAAGATAAACATAGGGCATAAATTCGAAGATAGTGTGATGGTTGTATAATTTTGTGAATACACTTAATGCCTTTGAATTATATACTTAAAAATGGTTAAAATGGGGGTGGGGGAATGGCACACTCATGCACTTTCTCTCTCTCTGAAATAAATAAATAAATTATTTTTAAAAAACACAAAAAGTTTAAAATAATAAATTTTATGTTATATATATTTTACCATGATTTTTTTAAGCACATGGAAAAAAAGAAGAAATTAGAAAACGTAATGCACAGATCCTTATAACAGTAAGAAAAACTAGACTATCTAGAAAATTATAAAACTGTATAAAAGGACATACAAGAACACCTGGATAAATGGAGAAACATACTATGTTTCTGGATTGGAGAACTCAATGTAAAAACAAAAAGGACAAGGAAGCTCTCCTCTAATTTATCTATGCATTCCATGCAATATAAAGGAAGTCTTTATAGAATTTATATAAGTAGACAGACACAGGTACACATGTACAAAAACTGATTGTATAATTATCAGTGATCTAGAATGGATTAGATAAATATTATGACAACTAACTAGCCAACTGGAAAATGACAGTTGAACTCCTACAACTTAACATACACCAAAATTAATTACAGTGGATCAAAAATGTAAACTTAAAACCATAGTGAAAACACAGAAAAGATAGACCTCTCCTCTCCAAATATACTGAAGTCTTAAACAGACATTACATAAAACAAATTCCAAATGATGAATCAGTGAGGTGTTATTCCCCATAATAATCAGTAAAAGCAGAATAAGTTGTGTCTAGATCCACAATAAGTTATATCTATATACCCATCAGAATGAGTGAGTTTAAGAAGGTTAATAAAACCACATATTGGTGAGAAAGTAAGCAATGGGAACCTTCGTGCCCTGTCTTTGGGAGCATCAACTTGGACAACTTCTTTGAGAAGGAGTTTGACATTAAATATTCCCAACAACTCCAAAATTCCACTTCTATCAACTCAAAAGAATATGATTTATTAATAAATAAGGACGTCGGGGCACCTGGGTGGCTCAGTGGGTTAAAGCTTCTGCCTTCGGCTCAGGTCATGATCTCAGGGTCCTGGGATCAAGCCCCACATCAGGCTCTCTGCTCAGCAGGGAGCCTGCTTCCTCCCC
Organism: Meles meles; assembly: GCF_922984935.1. Classification (NCBI taxonomy): domain Eukaryota; kingdom Metazoa; phylum Chordata; class Mammalia; order Carnivora; family Mustelidae; genus Meles; species Meles meles. Next base: position 74,820,822 of record NC_060072.1, read on the forward strand.
CTCTCTGCCTGCTTCTCTGCCTACTTGTGATTTCTCTGTGTGTCAAATAAATTTTAAAAAATCTTTAAAAATTAAAAAAATAAAATTAAATTTTAAAAAAGGACGTCTAGAGAGCAGGTTCACATAAATATTTTGAACTGAAGAATAAACATAGGGGACATGCTCTCCTAGATGTCAAAATACAAAGTTATTAAAACATTGTCATAGTGAAGCAGTTATAAACAAATTGACCACTAAAAGGGAAGAAAGTTCAGAAACCATTAAGGACATATGTTTTTATTGTGTAGTTACCTTAAGGACATATATTTATATTATGTGGTTATATTAGAGATATATATTTATATTGTATAGTTACCTAAAGTTTCATCTCAATCAATGGGAAAAAATGAACTATTTGGTAAGTACTGTTTGATCTGTTCTGATGAAAAAAAAAAAAAAAGATTCACACATCACACCAAAAATAATAAATATTTTGATTTGACTGACTCAGTGGGAAGAGCTTGTGACTCTTGAACTGGCGGTAGTGAGTTTAAGTCCCACACTGGGTGCACAGATTGCTTAAATCAGTGAAACTTAAAATAATAATAATAATAAATATTCGGGGACGAAGAGACTTAAAAATCTAAAGATAAACAAAGATACAAATTTACCAGAAAAAAAATCTGTAGAATACCTTTATAATTTGAAGTAATGGGATGTGTGTGTGTGCATGTGTATACCTTAAATATACATTGTATATACATTGTATATATAGTTAAAGAAAATTTATCTCGAACTTGGAAAGAGGTAATATGATAATTAGTTGTTTTTTTAATACACGCTGAGTCTGCTTGCCCTCGTTTTGCCTAAAACTGGGTTCACCTCCTGGTGGGTGTTGAGCCTAAAAGATACCATCAAGTCAAAGAATAGGAAATGGAAGGGTTTGACTTACAACAAGTAAAGAAGAAGACCAGGGCTAGTTTTCAACTGAACAAATCTAGGGAAGTTTTAAGCTAAGGATGCATATATATTCATGAAAGGGCTTGTGCAGTGGGGAATTTAGCGTGGAATTGGGGCAAAAGTTATCTTAAGGTGACAGACTTTAGGTCTTGTTGATTGAAGTTATGGGGGCCAGCAAGGGTCAGAATCGTCAATTCTCTGGCTCCAGCAGGTCTGGTATTTGAGTGCTCAAAGGAGTTTAAATCCTGCAAAGATAACTCAAGAATGTGCATAAGGTCAATCTTTACTTTTGAACTGGCACTGGGAGTTTTTCTACTGATTTATTGTCTCTGATATGATTAGGCTATTTCCTGGCCTGATAGTGGCTATTTGGTCTTACATTCTTTTGTTCTCTTAAAATCATTAACTACTGTGGTCTATTCTTCTGCCATTTCAACATATCCAAAGAAGTTCTGCAAGAAATGGGCTGTGGACAAGCAGCGCTGATCAAGCAGAGATCACAAGATGGTCAGGCTCTAAAATGACTTCTCTTATGTCAAGAAAGCTATGTCTCACCTTTCTTTTTCTGGAGCTCCCCCAACTGCCTACACTAATGTGATACTCTTGGGAAATGACACTATATATTTGACAATAATCAACATCTTGATGAAGTTACAGAAAGACAACTGATCTATAAGATTAAAAGTTCACATGTAAACCTGTAAGTTGTTAGGATATATACTACCTTGTGGAGATATTATCCATAAGCAATAGGCCTTTATTGCTCTGAAAATGTTAACCACTTTTATAGCCAATTTTGCAATCTTATTTGGCATTTCTTTGTCCTCTAACCAAATAAATAAGACGCTGTTCTTCAAAAACTTCTCAAGCCAGCTCTGTTCTTACCTGCTAATTCCTTCACAATTCAATAAAAGCTTAGCATGTGCTGGGGCACCTGGGTGGCTCAGTCAGTTAAGCATCTGCCTTCAGGTCAGGTTATGATCCCAGAGTTCTGGGATCCAGCCCTGTGTCAGGCTTCTTGCTCAGCAGGGAGTCTGCTTCTCCCTCTGCCCCTCTGCCCCCACACTTGTGCTCTTTCTCTCTTAAATAAATTTAAGGAAGGAAGGAAGGAAGGAAGGAAGGAAGGAAGGAAGGAAGGACGGACTTTACATTTATTAACAGATTTATCTAAGAATTTTGCCTTTCAATATAATTGTATATTTATAGACAAGTCTCTGGAAGGAATGTACAAAAAGAAAATTAGACAATGATTTTACTTCTGGGGATACAAGTAGGACATTGAATTGTTACATTTCTTTATTACTTTTGTATTTCATTACTTTTGTATTTTAAATGTCCCTTAATTGAGAACACAAAAATGTTATTGTGTCAATAAAAAGGAAGTATAAACAAAGAAAACAGAATGTTTCCATGAACTCTGCTCACTAGAGAAATGATTTAGCAAACTATGATACTTTTTTTCTTTGGAAAAACACACAATAATTAAAATTATTTTGTGAAGATTATATTTATTTTATTTTAAATATTTTCTTTTTAAATTTATTTCTTATTTATTTTTCAAATATTTATTTATTTGAGAGAGAGAGAGAGTGCAAGAGACAGCACAAGTTGGGAGGAGGGGCAGAGGAAAAGGGAGAAGCAGAATCCCCACTGAGTAGGGAGCCCAAAGTAGGACTCAATCCCAGGACTCCAGAATCATGAACTGAGCTGAAGGTAGATGCTTAACCAACTGAGTCGCCCAGGTGACCCTAAATATTTTATTTATTTATCTATCTATCTATCTATCTATCTATCTATTTATTTTTCAAGACTTTAGATATTTGACAGAGAGAGAGACATCAAGAGCAGGAACATAAGCAGAGGGAGTGGGAGAGGGAGAAATAGGCTTCCCTCTGAGCAGGTACCCAGATGTGGGGCTCGATCCCAGGACCATGGGATCATGATCTGAACTGAAGGCAGATGCTTAATGACTGAGCCACCCAGGCACCCCAAAGATTTTATTTTTAAGTAATCTTTATAACCAATGTGTGCCTCAAAGTCATATACTCTACCTACTGAGCCAACCAGACACCCCAAAGATTACATTTTAACATGTAAAACTATTATTTTTTTAAGTATGCGTAGAAAAGAAATTATGGGAGGAAAAAGCAATATATTCATGATAGCCATCTTAGGGTAATAGGCTATTAATTTTTATTTTTCAGTATTTTCCTCATTGTCTAATGAGCACATCACCTTAATAATGAAGAAAACACTGATACAAATAGAGCATAGCATGTTTCAGTATGCCCTGACTCTTTGAGAATGTGTGATGCAATAATTTGGCATTTTGTGACTTTTATGAAAGCTTATAGTTTGTGTTCCCTCCCACAACTAAGAATTTTACCTCACATAATGGATATTTGATAGGGGACTTTTTTTTTAAGGGAGTGCAAGTTAACACTTTAAACTGTGAATGAATTAAAGTCTTGCAAGTTTTTGCTAAGAAGACAACATTTCTGTACTGTGTTGTTAATCAAAGGAACTTCTTCAGATGGTCTATCTATTTGGAAATAGATAAAATATTGGAAATAGAAAAAACCTCTACCTTATTAGGTTTAATACCTGGGAGTAAGCAAATTAAATAATAGCAGGAGAAAAGGCACTCATTTTTTTAATGTGTATAGGAGTTCACAGAAAAGAAAGGAAACTCAGAGAAACAGAGTTTATATATTCTTTTAACAAGAGAAAGGGAGTTTGGGCTTGAAAGGACAATAAATGGTGGGGAAGTGAAACTAATGGAAGATAAAGGCTATTTTAATAATGTTTTGTTTATGCAAACTCATCCTGGTAATGGTTCCTTGGCTTGGACAATGAGAGTCACTCTTGCCTCTCTGGTGGGGGTGGTTGTGGGTAGAGGTGTGATTCTTAATGTCTTCAGCACAAAATAATCCTTACGCTTGGGTTACCTGGGTCGCTCAATTGGTTAGGCATCTGGCTTTGTCTCAGGTCATGGTCCTGGGGTCCTGGGATTCAGCCCCATGTGGGCTCCCTGCTCATCTGGGAGCCTGCTTTTCCCTCTCCCTCTTTCACTCCCCCCATTCATGCTCTCTCTCTCTCTCTCAAATAAATAAATAAAATCTAACTGCTTTTGGCTCAGGTCATGATCCCAGGGTCCGGAAATTGAGTCCTGCATTGGGCTCCTTGCTCCGTGGGGAGCCTGCTTCTCCCTATGCTTGTTCTGTCTGCTGCTCCCCCTGCTTGTGCTCTCGCTCTCGCTCTCTCTCTCTCTCTGACAAATAAATACATTAAATCTTTTTTTAAAAATTTTTTAAAAATTCACTTTCTATATTCTATTTGATGAATTTGTAGTTAAGAAAACAAATATCATTCACTTCAGAACATGTAATTTCAAGTGAATCATGTATCACAGCATATAGAAATTTGTTTGGCAAGGGACTATCAAACTCTTGTGAAGAACTGGCCTCTGGGAAAGGGTTGGGTCCAAGGAAATCTGAGAGGGTTGTAACAGCCTGTCCAGCATGATAGCCTTCTTCTTTGGTCCTCAAATAGTGCCCATCTACAGAGGGATTTAATATTTATTTATTTATTTATTTATTTATTTAAATGATTTTTATTTATTTATTAGAGAGAGAGAGAGCGCGCACTAGTCCAGGGTGGGGTGTGGCAGAGAGAGACAGACTCCCTGCTGAGCATGGAGCCCAATGCGGGACTCAATCCCAGAATCCTGAGTTCATGACCTGCGCATAATTCAGACGCTTAACCAAATGAGTCACCCAGGTGCTTTAGATATGGATCATCTAAAGGAGTTTCACTAAGGTAGGTACAATTCCCAAATAATCCCATCACAGTTAAGAGGTTTGCCTTCTTTTGAAAGGAAGAACTGGGGTGGGTTCTAGAGTGTCCCTGCAATGGATAAATAGGTACAGGGGAGAGGAGATGATTTTTATGTGGGAGAGTAAGGTTTTTCTCTCACGGAGTTGAAGAATGAATCTCACAGACAAAGGAGAGTGAGTAAAGCCACAGAAGTTTATTAAGGAAGGATACAGAAAAGCAGCTCTCAGGAGTGAGAGGGGTCCCCACAGGGTTACCACTGATGACTTTTAGGGATGGTCTTTTATAGAAAGCTAACCAGAGAACTTAAATCCTTTTAACATCTATATCAATAGCACCACTGAGTAAGTACTAGTGATAACACCTTCAGTGGATTATTTCCTTTTTAAGGTCCAGTAATTCTTGTTGTAACAGCTACTTGTGACCAGCCAAGACCCCACCTCTGACACCTAGGACAGGATGGTCTGATTTGTTCTCTTATCTCTGGTTTCCTTACATCTGCCACATTTTGAATTTTGTAAGCTTGATCCCATGGCCCTCTATCTCTCCCCACCTAGCCCCACCTGTTCCTGACTTAAGCCAATCTAGATGCAGAAAAATGCGAGCTATTTTCAGTTAAGAATAAAGTCTGAGGGGCGTCTGGGTGGCTCAGTGGGTTAAAGCCTCTGCCTTCAGCCGCAGGTCATGATCCCAGAGTCCTGGGATCGAGCCCCGCATCGGAGGCTCTGCTCAGCGGGGAGCCTGCTTCCACTCCTTTCTCTGCCTGCCTCTCTGCCTTAATTGTGATCTCTGTCTGTCAAATAAATAAATAAAATCTTTAAATAAATAAATAAATAAATAAAGTCTGAGCAGCCTCAGGGACCACGAGGTTAAGTACAAGGAATAAGGCTAAGTCACCAGACTGGCAGCTGCTGTCATTACACCCAAACAAGGTGGGTGGCCTTTTGCAAAGGGGTCAAATAAGGGGACATAATCAATGTGTCTCTGATGTCTATTATGCTATTGTTAAGACCCGTAGAATTTGTCCTGAATTTTTTACATACAAGTAGAAAGAAAGGATTGTGATAATTAGGGAAACCAAGGGTGGTGAGTCTATTCAGGGCAAAGACCCAGGTGTGTAGGAACTAAGGGCCAGCCATCCCAAAATGGGCCTCTTTGGCATGAAGATTACTTCAAGTTAAAAAGCAACCAAAACCAGTAGATTCAAGAAAAGCTCTTTACCTCCCCCTCAACTGTCTAAAAAGAATTTAGATAGGCAACCTGCTCTGGGAAGAGAGCTAATCAGTACCACATTTGGAGAGGAACCAGGTATAGTAGACAAGGAGGAATCTAGCAAGTTCTCTTTGAGCTGAGTCCTCTATGTCTCAGTATTTCTGGGTGATCCAGCAACATTTGTTTGCCAAACATTTCCTTTTTTCATCTTCCTGTGAATTGTATGCATCACTTCCCTCTGAAGTCCCAGACCGCTAACCGCTTCTCCTTCATTCAGAACAACATGTATACCTCATTTTTGCTTGAGCATCTGTGGAATTTCTAGGTCCGTGTGGATTCTGTGTACATGCAAAAAAGAGCAAATTTGATTTTTTCCTGTTAATCTGTCTCATATCAATTTGATTCTTTGTCTGGCTAAAAGGACATAGGAGGGGACAGGAAATTCCTATTCTCTGACATGTGTCAACCAAAGGTTGTATAAAGGGATAGCCAGTACCAAAAGTTAGGAATGTGATGTCTACAATATCCCAGGAGTCCAAGAACTCTTCTACATTATTGCTTTGGTGATTAGCAAGGTAAAGTAATGAAGAGCTTCCACTCTTTGATGGGAAAGAAACTTTCCATTTTGTGCAATACGTCATGACTAAGATAACATTTCCTGCCCTTACAGAAACAATGTTTACTGGAGAATGCCAAGTATGAGAAGTCTCCAAATGAGCAGTCTCACTTATAAAAGGGTGACATCTTGGGGGGGGGGGGGGTCAGTTTGGCTAATTTGGGGAACAGAATGTCAAAGATGGGTCCTTAAGAAAGGGTGTAATAATTCTTGTGGATTGGTAATCATTGTTTGGTCAAGAGTGAAGCAGGAGATGAGGTTCTTCTCTTAATGAGTTGAAGAATGAATCTCGTGGACAAAGGAGAGTGAGCAAAGCGATAAGATTTTCATTAAGCAAAGGTATAGAGGAAGCTCTCAGGAGTGAGAGGGGTCCCAGCCAGGGGTGCCAATGGGGGCTTTTACTGGCAGTGTTTTCTTTAAAACTGACCGGGAAACTTGTAGACTTCCAATCCCCATGTCTTTTGTTGAGCAAGGATTTATGATAACATCTTTGATGGTTAAATTTTCCTTTAAGGCCTGGTCATTTTTTTGG